>NW_024962335.1:10872116-10972537 GCF_019238085.1 Lagopus leucura
ACTTCTAAGCTGTTACTAACTGCAGTATTACTAGGTGCACTCTTGGCTTGGGCTAGAAGTAGTATTGCTTTAAAAGAGCTGGAGATGGTGTTAAATATTAGTGGAAAGATTAATAGAGTTAGTTATAACTAATAGAGTACATTTCTAGCCTTCTACAATTTAAAATCTTCCCTGTTTTTCCTCCCACCCAAAGTTTTATATTGATCTTGCTGCATGTGTTTCTAGAAAAGCTGAAGCAGGCGAACAGAATGTGTGTTTGGCTGCTTCTGTAAATTCAGCTTTGGCTATGTGTGTAGTAGTGTGGGGAAAGAAGTCTTTCCTTTTCCTCTCAGAAAATATCAAATAAATCCCATTTATTATAGAGCAGACTATGAACTGTGATCATGAAATCTGTTCAAAATATTGGCATGAATTGCTACTCAGTGGCAGTGGCAGCAGAGAATCACAGCATGAGGTTTTTTTTTTCCTTTCCACTACGTATGTTTATCATTATTTGTAAGACACCATTGGATCATAATTTACATTTCAGTTAAAAAAAAAACAGAATGTAGCAAATATACATTGAAATAAATGTATTATCTGTCATTCTTGACTTTTCTAATTAGATTTCTCATAAAATTCATTTTTCATTTCAGTTGCAGAAAAACTGTACTTAGCCTTAACGAAGTCAACTAAGCTTGTATTTTCAACAAGAGCTGCTATGTCATTGATTAAATTCCATTTTCCACATTGAAGCTGATTCTGAAAACAGTGGGAAATGACTGTGACATTTCATAAATATTTTAGTTTTACATCTCGTTTTTATAGTGAGGCTTCAGTACATGTACTGGGAACGTAGAACTTCTGTTCTTTGTGGGTTTTTTGTAAGTTTGGAAATTTCCGTTAAGTAGTACCTTCATTTTTTATTTTATTATGTTAGTGCAGTATCTTACAGTGTGTCGTGTTGTTTTTTTCTTTCATTGTTGTGTAAGTAATTCATCCCTGCTTTAAAATATTGTGATCTGCAATGTGGGAGATTGTAAAAGGTAAATATTCCTCACTATATGCACTTTTCCTGTGTCCACACCTCTGAAGAGCTCTCTGAAGATCTCAGTTGTGTAGAGTGTCAGATAATTGAAGACAGTCCTGAACTGCAAGATTTTGATAATTACATACTGCCTGGGTTAGTATAGTTAGGAGTTAGCAGGAAGCAGCTTGGATGGATAGTTTTGCTGTGCTACTACTTCTCCCTTTTCAGCCTTCCTCTGCTTATTGCTCCAAAAGGAATGGCTGCATTGATTTAGGGAGAGGGGGCATCTTATGTGTTAGTGGTAGTCTCTGAACTTCCAACTTTTTCCTGTGTACACAGAAATAGAAAGATTGCAACTTGGTCCCAGTAATTTTGCCAAAGGCCATTCCAGTGCCTAAGGTCATAGGATTGTATTTCTGAAGGCGTGACAAGCACTTTTAATTTATTACAGTACATGTTGTTGTTAGGGGCAAAAGGATTTATAATTATATAACAAATCTTTATAATAGTTTCAAAGTATTTTATTATGAATCCCAATTATAGATACAGGAATTAAAAATGTTCTATATAATGTATAATATAGCACAGTATACTGTGGGAGTCTATTAAAGTGACTTATTAACATTTTGTGATATAACATAACAGTGAGTAGACTTGAATGATGTTGGGTATGTTAAAAATGGTGAACATAGAATCAGTCTTTTTGAGTTATATTTATTAAATCAAGTTGGGCAGATAGTCTTTTTTTCCCTGCTCCATGCCCTGGATGCACTTTATCCTTTTGTGGAGTACATCTTTTTTTCAGTTTAAATTTAATCTGTGCATTTCAGCTTTTCAGCTAATATGATTTCAAATGAAAAATCCACCAGTGTCCAATCCATTTCCCAATGTTTGTGACGTACCTTGATTTGTTTGGTTCTCTGCAGTTGAAGGTATTTCTGTGACTATTGGAAATGTATCTGGTAAAATGCTATTAAAGTGCATCTATAACTTTTTTTTCCCTTTATTTGCAATGTGTAACAAACTTTGTGAATGTCTATTGGGAAACAGAGTGAACAAAGGGGACATACCAGCTTAAAAGTATTAACAGCTATTAATTCTATGTTGTTGAACCATTACTGGTGAAAATGCGTTTCATAGTTTGGTCACTGAAAATAAATGTGTAATTATATATGTAGAATGGGATACTTGATTTTTGTCTCTGAATGTACGATGATGTTTCTGCTATTTAAAATGCAGCTAGCTCTCATCTATAAGGTGGAACCTTTACCTGAGACTAATTTGAACTCTAAATTCTTAAGATGTTAGAAGTTTAAAGGTCCTACAAGAATGAATTAGCTATTTTTTTTTCCTTACAACAGCAATTCAATTCAGCTGTATGATGTCCTCTTGGGAATTTTTCAGATTATTTTTAAAATTCATTATTACAGAGGTTGTCTTTCCTTGAGATTGTACCTGTGTTATTTAAAACAACTCCTAGCTGCTGAGAAAAGCTTTCAGTAAGGACTTGTAGTTGTGTTTTATAGGCTCCAATTTGTCAGTTTGGGCCAAAAAATCAAGAGTTTTATTGAAACGTTAAACTGTTGGTGTCATTGCACTGTGAACGAATAATAGCTATAAAAAGTTTTATTAAACTGAAACATGCTATAATTAAAATACATTTAATGATTAGTAATATGGTTGCTGTTCAAAGTGGCCATCCCATATGATATTGTTTTGAAACTTTCAGCAGTCTTTGGGGAAAGAGGGTAGATGTTTCACCTTAAGAGAGTAAGAGCCAGTAAAGAAATGTGTGTGCAAGTCTGTGTTTATTATATACCCTTTAACTATTTGATTAAAGAAGAAATCACAGCGGTACACAGATGCTTTAAGCATTACATCAAATGGTCCTTTATAGTTTTTATTTTGGAATTACGATAACCACTAAAAAAATCTTTCTACCAAAGAGGGTTTTAGTTATGCTTCCTGATTTATGTTTCTTATTGATGGGCATAGCAGAGCTGATGTCTGATCTTTGCAACAAAGAAATGAGAGAGTATAAAACATACAGAGATTACTAAGACAGATTCCTCAGTTTTTCCATATTTGTTTTGTTATGCTGTAGAAAACATTGCGCAGTACTGAATTAGAGTAAGGGGAATGGTCTGGTAAATGCAATATGTAAAATGTCTGCTGAGAGTGTTTGAGTTACACACAATTAAGCAACCGCACACTATCAAAATAAGTATTGCAGCCCTGTGAAATTTTGTTTGTGCAGAATACAAACTAAGTAAACTGTTAGCTTATTGCATTATCATTTATACTGTGATAAGAGATGACAAATGAATTGGACAAATAAATTTTCATGACAGCTTTGCGAGGATTGCCTAATTATTTTAATGTTGTGAGAGCCACTATATTGGAATTGATAAGTGTTAAGGGGTGAGAAGTTTGAAGCAGTCTGTAACAGAATTATACTCATGAATGTACTAAAAAAATGTTTTCCATAGCTACTTAGCCTGTGCTTGAAATCTGTGGGTTTGTATGTGGATGTGAGCTTTGTTTTTATCATACAAACTCAGTATCACCACTACACACATGCTATTTCCAGCACATATTTTTAACATCACTTTCCATAATTTCAAATCGATTTTGCTATTATATAATGCCTTGGTGCGTCATGTACGACTGTAGTGGTGTGATGGTTCATGATAGTTTTATAACTCCCAGATTTTTTTTCAGTTTTGTTGATCTAAAAAGCATTAATAATAAAATTTTCTGCGCTTTGTCAGTGTGCTACAAATGATCTTCAGTATTCTGAGTTTTACTATCCTAGAGTTGATTTGTGTTGTTTGATTTTTTTTCTGTTTTTCACTTTTACTTGCTGAAATGTTCCTTTATGAAAAGCAGGTGGCATTACAATATACAGCATTGTTATTTGTGTGATGAATTGACCCATGGCGTTATATAATATCAAAATTCAAAACAAAAAAGATCACGCATATACTGTATTACTGTATTTGAATAGAGGAGTTCATATGCAGAATACCAGAATCCACATTTTGTTATGTGCATGTTTGCCTGTGTATGTGTGGTGTTGTGTAAAATGATGTAACAGATAACATTTTTTGTTCAGAGATTTTCTGTTCAGAGATCTGTTCCCCAGCTTTGTCAGTAGTTTGCTATTTACATGTATATTGTGATGTTCTAACCACTTCTGTTTTGGTTAAATTTTGTAATAATAGTTATAATAGAAAAAGTTCCGTTCTTTTCTCAACATCATCTGCCATATGTGCTTTGGTCCTTGACCTTTAAATTCAGGCTCCTTTCTTGTATTTGTTTTTTTGTGAAAATGGAGTAACTTTTTTTTTCCTCTCATGATTTAACCCAGCAGGCAGTTAAGCACCCCATAGCCATTTGCTCACTCTCCCTGAAGTGGGATGGGGGAGAGAACTGGGGGAAAAATAAAATAGAACTATTGGGTTGAAATAAAAGCTATTTTTTAAGGCAGAAAAGTAAGAAAGAAAAGGGAGAAAAAAATCGCGGTGATGACTGCATGTATATAGTATGTAGTGTGGCTCTACTCTGCTGCCAGAGGAACTGAGAAAAATGCACTCATTCCCAATGAGGCTAATTTGGCCTTTCAGTAGTTAGCTTCTGGATGTGCCTGTCACTGCAGAGATACAGATGAGTTCTGCCCCTTTATAACTTGATGGCCTTAAGGTATGCTGTACACCAGCATCCACTTGGGCCTTTTGCTCCGCAGTTCTGATATGTCAGACCATCAAATCCAGTCTGATAAACCCAATTGTCCCTTTTCTCCACCTGTCTGAAGGCAGGGCTGCTCTTCTTCTGGTTATTTTGTTACTCATTTCTTGTGAATGCAAACTTTAAGGCTCATTATCAAAGTCAAAAATGAGATCAGACCGTTTTCTCTGTCTGGGAAACTGCCTGCTGGAACTTGGAGTGGCCATTTTCCTGGAAGACCAGCCTTTTTCAGTTGTTTTACTTACAACTCATATACCCATACCTCTAGGGTCAAAGTAGATTTTCCATTCCTCTTACTTATATCCTCTCCATGTTCACAAAGATAAAACCACAGAGTGGCACATGGTGAGTATATATTTCCTCCCCCGAGCAGAATGCTTACTTCTAATAGCAGAGACAGTAGTCCATACAGGTGAGGAATAGGACATAATGTCTGAATTGCCGGCACTCCTGGGACAGTTTCTTCACAGCTGAAACATGTGCCCATAGGAAGAAGAGAAGTTTTCTTTATGTCATCAGAGTAGGCTGGCCACTTCATCCGTTTTTGGCTTTTTGCAGTCTTTCCAGGTCAGTACTGCCAGTGTGTTGGCATGTGGTGATGGTGCACTCTGTACACATTTCTGCCACATTAGTCGTGAGCACTTAATGTCATCTAGATCTTGATGTAACTGTTCATTGTCTAGGTTAGCAGTATAGCTCACCTCCACCACAACTAATGCCCTTGGGTACTGATTTTCTCCATGCTGGTCCACTTGTCCAGATAACATACCAAATCCTTCTTGAAGGGATATCTTTCATGGCTGACAAAAGACACCTCCATAGGATGAAGGCTCGTTCCCCTTTTCCAATCACTTTGTCAAGCAGTGTTGAGAGATATGACAACCTCTGATTCAGGACTTAAAAGGATTAACTCAGATATTTGAAAGAAAATTTACGCTTTTGCTTTTGCTTTCACAAATTATGTGAAAGAACTGCTCAGTATTAAAATAATTATCCTCCATACCTGCCAAGGTAGATGCTTGGGTGGATTGTTTGGCATACAACCAAAGCTGAAGGTAATTCCATATTGTTAAATGTTGGTGTAGACGTACTGTGAATTGAAGAAACCACAGCAGAGGATGTGGAATTTGAGAGATAGTCTTTGAAGAGCACAGTTTTCAAACTGTGAGATTCCTTCTGCTTGGCTAGCTTTTTGGGGAAAAATGCACAACATTGAAAAGTCATTACAGAAGACTCACGCAGTCTAGTATTTGAAGTGGTTCATGCTTAGCTGCTCCTTGGCTTGTAATTCTCATTTCCTGTATTTTTTCTTCCTTTTGCTTTCTTTTTTCACCTTTGTTTCTGCTCTTAATCATACATTGCAACCCTTCTGCATTCATTTCACCTCATGTTTTGCTTTTGAGCTCCAACATACATTAATTTGCATGAATCTTCTTAGACAGATCTACATTGCACTGATCTATGAAGTGTTCAGTTACAAGATACATTGCTTTTATGCAAAACAGTTGCAAATGAAAGTTCAGTGACAGATGAAGAATAAAGATGTGACTATTAAAATTACAAAGTCAGTAAGAGATGAAGTCTTGTGTTTTTCTTGTTGTCTTTCTAAATTTTTGTCACATTTATCTGTGAATTCTGACATTTGATAGTAGGATCACCTCTCCTCTCCCAAAAAATAAATTGTTGAAGAATATGTTTTAAATGAAAATTCTCTTCACTTTCTAGTCACTTTTTTAGAATGAATTCCATATTACAGTAATTGCAGAAAGATAACTGCAGAAATAAATGTGTAAGAAATATTTCAAATGTAATCAGAAAACAAATGCTTGATGCAGATTTATTGCAGGTCATATAAAATCTGATTTTAAATAGATGCAAATGCTGTTATTAGTTAGTTTATATTTTTATTTAAAGTTTGAAAACCATATTTGCACCTTTGAAACATACGAGTGCCAACAAATTTCTTTGACTAATTGTGTTTTCAGGCTTAATTGTTTAATGTGTTGCCTGCAAACACCCACTTACTTCTATCAACTGTGCTTCTACATTTTGTTAAATTTATGTTCCTGTTTCATTGTCACTGGAAACTTAGATGGGAACTTGGTCAGTGCAGGTCTTGCAGGTCTTTGGTGTTCTGACAGCAAGCACATAGTATTAATGCTTACTTTCTTGAGGCATATGATGTTAACTTGCTTTGTGTAAAATTGCTACACTCCCAGCTGATTTATGTGAGCAGAAAAAGATTAAAACTAAGGCAGGTGAGATGCAGTTGTGGTTCAGGTCTCACTCTTGCCTATTTGTGCTTGTCTTGTTAGCTCTGGATAAAACAGGTCCAAAGCAGATGTGTGAATGACAGCTTTTTGGAGCACTTCCTCTTATTCCCAGATGAACGGCATATGTGTTAACATGCATAAACTGGTACAGATGATGGAAAAGGCAATATGGCAATTTAAGTTTATTTTAAACTTCTTATAAACTTCTTATGTCATGATTTCTGGAAACTACACAGATGCTACTGTAAACAGATTTCTGTGCAGCTGATTTCTGTCACTTGGAAGACTAATGCTCTAGTTCTGTCAAAAATGAGAAAAGGTGGTTTCAGAGGTTTTGGTATTGTTGGCTGTGGTTTTGTTTGCTTTAATAAAATTGTTAGTTTTACTGACGTGTTCCAAGTAGATACGGATCACTTCATCTTACCTCAGTTATTTAGTTTCAGTTCCAGTTTATTCTAGGCCGCTGACTTCTGTTACTCAGATTTGCTAGGCAAAATGTGAAATAAGGCACAACGCATACATTTTGGGTTCTCATGAAATGCTTTGAACTGTTTCACTACTGTGGTTGTCCTGAGGGAAAAAGTGTTGTATCATAGTTGTATCATCTTGTTCTTCTATTGAGATCAGGTGGAGCATGTACAGGAATTCTTGATATTCCTGTGTTTGGAGAAAGCTGAAAAGTCAGCAGATCAAAATGCTTTTCTGTGGTACTAGTTTCTGCCTCAGTGCTTGCTGAAGTATAATATTAGGAGATGAAAAACTTATTTTCTTATTTCAGATTTTTACCTAAATGAGAAGGTGGTTCATACATGTTTGGAAGTCCATTGTTACACTTCCTTTCACTTCACAAGTGACACAAACCTTGCTACGCTAGTTCATGGTTTTGCTCTGAGTGGTTTGGCTTGTATAACTCTCCTTTTCTGATGCACAACAGGGCAGACCCTTCCTCAGAATCCCCTTCCTTCATTTTGCAGGAGTAAGAGCAGTTTTGTTTCTAGCCTTTCTTCAGATGTGGTTCTATTATAAAATAGAGCTTTTGCAAGTCCTTGTAGGAAAAAAATAAAAAATAAACAATTCCAGAGATAATTTCTGACTAAAAGAGTCATGATATTGGTAGTTGGGCACAGGACGTTATTCCTTCTGGCAGGGGTGATTCCAAGTGGTTCCATTCGTAGCTCTTAACCATTCATGTGGTAAGCAACAGCACTCCAGAAACACCTAATAAACAATAACTCTGTCTGGTCATGGAGATGTCTAACTTCCCTATGAGGAAATGTAAACTAGACTTCCAATCCCTAATTCTCCATTCTTCCTAAATCTCTTACTGTTCCCTTTCCTGGATTTGAGAGATCTGTAAGAATCTGAAAACTATGTGAATCCTACAGAATGTAGAAATGGTGTCTGCTCCTCCTCTTAAATGTTGACTGATACTTTGAATAGCCAGAATTCTGACCTCTATGACAGGCATAATCAACAGACTGTTCTGTGAAGGAATACCCTGACAACCCCATACCCTTCTACATACTTTTCTTTGGTGACACAACATGCACCATTTTCAGCATTTCAGGTTACCTTATAATTTTCCCACAGCCCTAAATTTCATTCACAGGAGATGCATGGCAGGTGAATTAGAGGAATCTAGCTCTGAGGAGTGAAGACTTCATAGTGCGCTGTGTGGACTGCTGCTTCCTCTTGTTTTATCTGGAGCGTGTGCTCTGGAAGTGGAACTGGGGGTTGTATAAGAGAGCACCATGCAAAACTGCCCTTTAGGTCCACAGTTTTAGTACAGGTTGTGGAAGGAAATGTAACAACTTTAAGATATTTTTACTAAGGAGATTTCTGCCAGGGTTGTTCTGTAGAAAAACTTGAATAATGTGGTTAACTCACAGTTCTGTTCTTCTGAAAACTGCATTCTTGAGACATAATTGGCTCAATTGGATTATTTGTTTAGCGTTGCATAACTCAAGATTCTGGCCTCCCAGACACATCAAAATCAAAGTTTCATGCAATATTGGAAATTCAAAGAACTTTCTCAGCTGACACGGATAAGTAGGGCTTCAAAACAGTTTCATAAAGAGTATTTTTCTCCAGGGATTTGAATTTCTTTGTGGAAGAAGAATTGAAGGAAATTACTTCAGACAAATAGATTCTGTCATGGGGGAAAAATGAATTGTTTAGTGTTAGTTTATTCTTTCTCCAGCTCATAGATCTCCCTCCTTTTTCAGTCTGCTTTCTCCTAGCAAAGAAAACCATCATTTAAAATCACATCACTGACTGGGAAGATTATCAAGTTGGAATGAAATTCCTCTTGATTTTATGCTAATCAAGTAGCTATTGGTTATTTGAATGTGACATTTATCCTAAGCTTCAAGTGGTTAAATCAGGTCATCACATGAAGAAAACTGAAGCTGGAAGGTCTTTGAAATAGAAATCTCTCAACTGAAGAATTCCATGAATAGATCTGAAAGATGTTTCTCTATGTAGAGCAAAGACAGAATCCCTGCAGAAGTCACCTCTGTCATCTTGGATCTTAAGTACTTCGCTGTTCTTCATATTTTATGCCATCCAAGTTATTAGCAGAATTTCATCAATGGCAGCATCAGAACTTCAGTAGAAATCTTATTATAATCTGAATGCATAATGATCATTCGTGTCAGGCCTTCCAAATCCAATGACCAGTAATTCAGAGACTGCTTTCATTGCATTTAGTGATACCTCTTTTCTCCCTCCTCAAAGCTTTACCAGTATGAGAACTGTCTTGAAGACTTCAGTAAAGGCTTTACTTTACTCTAAGTTCATAGAGCAGATGATCTCAATCCTTGGGCTTTTTGCATCTGTCCCTATTAGACCACACAGTAACACCTGAATCTTGTTAAGCTTTATCACGCTGATTGTGTGTGGCTGATAACTTACACTATTTTTCATATTAATTATTCAGTGATTTTGGTAATTGTTTTCCTAACCCCTTGTTTGTCCCAAGGAATTGACTGCAATCTGTAAGTCAGTAACAGTTCAGTCCAGCAACAAATGGTAATTTCTTCTGCACAACCAAATTCTACTTCAAGTTTAAGATATCAGATATTCATGTCATTCCACATCTGTTCTAGAAAGCTTTTTTAAAAACCCAGACAAACCTAGGATTTTTCTTCCATTATTTATTCCATCAGCTAAATAAAAAGTTCGGTGGTTCCTGTAAACAGTCTAAACAGTCTGTTTAAAGGATCTGTTGATCCAGAAGATAAATCTTGTTTGATGGCCCACTGGGTTTTTATAACATTTAGCCTTCAGAAATTATCTTCTCTGAAGAGGTAGACGCAAATAGTTTTATATGTAGGATGACAGAATATTGAAATCTGTGATGATGGATAAAATACTATAAAGAAGTTAAAAGCTGGAAACTATTGGAATTTTCTGGTGGCTTTTGATGACCTGTTTTATCAGCATATGGGTTGCATAAGAGGTTTTCATACTCTGAAGTCAGTGTCACTGTAGGCGTGCAGGCTGAACTATCTCAAGATGAGTAATACATTGTCCCACATTGTCCCAGTGACTGTTGTGTCAAAAGATTATACTACCATAAACAAAAGCACAATTGGATTAAAATACTACAAGGGTCATAACTGAAAAATACTCAATAATACCATTTTGTTAATGTATTTACCTGTAAAATAACAACATACTACTGGTCATTAAGTTAAGAGATAGTTCAGTATTCGATACTGAAATCCATACAGTTGGTTTTTGCCTGTTTTTCCAAGTCCAGAGAAGTTTGTTTGAAATCTCCTCCTACTGCTTAATGCATCAGTTTCTTCATAATAAGTGCTTCAGTTCTGAGACCTCACTTACTCAGTGTTCAGTTCATATCCCTTTTCCATCTGTGTTCCCTGGATTTGCTTTTGCAAAATGAAGGAGTTTTGTCTTTCAGAGCGGGAAGGTCACAGGAAGCGATTCAGGAAGTGTCATTGACCTTACACTGGATGATGAGGATGATGTCTCTTCTCAAGGTAAGTGTAAAAGATTTTCCTGACAGCTGGGACAGTTGAGCTGCAAGTATTATTTCGTGCCCTTGAATGATAGGAAGGAGTTTCAGTTCAGTGTTTTTTATTCTCTGCTGTTTCTGTAAAGCAGGGCGGTGACTAGAGAATTCTGATAGGCCTTAAACAAAAGGAGTTCTGCTTAGTATAAAATACTGTCTTTAAGGTTTTGCCTTTTTCCTTTAAGAGATGTTGCTTTCTATGTTTAAATCTGTTAGAAATAAATAATCTGAAGTAATTTGAGAAGTTTAAACTATTACATTTTTAAAACCTCCTCTAGACAGATTTTGTTGACTGAATAATTAAAGACTTTTTACAGTTGGCATTCAGGCATTAGATTGTTAGAATTTCTAATCCTTTTTTTCCTCCTAAATAAACAACTTTGTGTAAATAACAAATGAAGATCTGATCTGTTCTCTGCTTTGTGTCTGTGTGCCAACATTAAATACAGTTGTGCTTTTACATCCTTTGACAGTGCGGTTGCACCTCATTGCTCTGACTGCAGTGTTGCAAGCCCATTTTGTTGCATGGAAATTAGCCCCTCTTCTTTTCCATGTTGTGGTTTAGATTTTTAGTTTTGCTCTACACCTGCACCTCAGTAGTGATGATTTTCATTTTATGTTCATTTCCAGAAATCAAATTGTCCTTTCTCTCGAGTTCCATATTTTTAGTGAAGATGATATTTTGTTCATTTTGCATTGGAACAGTTCCTACATTACTTCTGACCTTAACTCTGTGCTTACTGTGTACTTCGTCTTCATTTTTCCTTGCTGATTTTTTATTTACACCACTAAATAACCTTTTGCTAGGGGTACCTAAATCGGTTATCTTTCCTAGTTTCTAGCTGGTAGAATCCTGACCTAGTTTCCACAGCTGGAATCTCAGCAGGACTCTCAATTTGTTAGGGATAAATGATCATGCTTCCATGTGAGATAAAAACAGAAAAATTCATGTTAGCCCAGACTGTCCTTGTTATCTGAATGACCCTTTTATAGGAGTAGTATGTCTGGATTCCTACTGGTTGGATCATGAGCACATCTTCTCTAGATCATGACTAAGAATGCACTCATTCAAATTATGCATCATTTAAATGATGCAGTGGCATTTATAGTGTGTAGAAATCTGTAAGTGACTATTCAAAGTGACTGTGTGTGTACATCTCTATAGTAATCTCTTGAAGGAATTTGCTGGACACTGAGAAGTCTCTCATACCAATATGAAATACAAGAAGATTGAACTAATCACAAGACCTGTTACTTTATGAAACAGCAGGAAATATCTCACTTTGTATTTTCAAAACAAGGATCTCTTCACTGCTTCTTCTATATGCTGCTTTGTTCACTGAAAGAAAATTGTTTTTGTCAAATGACTTCAGCAAAGTAGCTCAGCTTCAATCTACAGACGGGACAATGCAGAAAGTCTGCAATTTATTTTGTATTACTTTTGAAGTCATGAATTGTGTTAGGTTATCATACAAGAGTTTGTGAAGGGTACTGCTACTTTAAGCTGTCAGTAGCTGGTGTTAAAGACAGTGTGATCATCAAAATACTTTCCGCTTCCTCATAAATAAATAAACATCTTGAGCCACACTGCCATTAGCCCTGTTCTTGCATGTAACTTCATTAGCATACTTGATTGATAGTTTCTAAACATGTTCTTTAATATATTGCTGATATGTATTCTCAAGAGTGTAATATTTTCTATTTCTACATTGTGTGCTCTTTTCTAAACTAGTGGTTGCTGCATGTGCAGTTTTGTCAGGGCAAATCATTTTTGAATGGCTGCCCTTAAAACTTACTCTCAATTTTGTGTTCTCTAGTTTTTGGTGGTGCCTTATCTGCCCACTGTTAGTCTAATCTGGCTTAAAAATACAGCTTCCCAGTTCTCCTTGTGGACAAAAGGTCTGTTTACATACAGGTTTGCACTCAAATTGTTTTACGATGCCATATAGTGAAATACAAATACAGGTGCTGTATTTCTCAGTTCTCCCAGTCAGTGGGAGTCACATTGACAGTGTGACCCAATCAGTGGGTAAGTCATGTTGACAATGTGACAAAACAAAATTTAAAATCTTCTAAATTTTTTTAATAATAAAGCTATTTTCCTTTATTAAGAAAATAGTATGAAAATTCAAAACAGCAATAAATGGATGACTAACATATCAAACAAAGGAAAGAGTCAGCAAAAAAAAGGGTATAGGCACCAGGAGGAGACAAGAATTACTACTTAAAAAAATAAGTTTAACACAGCAATGTTTAAGCCCTTTTTAAGGTTTAGGCCACTCCTTTCTTGGTGGAAAAAATCAGGTTTTCAAATTACGCAGAAACCTCATAATGATAGAATGAAACATTATGGAGTATAGGATGGAAAATAATTGACATGATGAATGTGAGGAACTGAATGAAATTTTAACAGTTTGGTTTGCAGAATGAAAAGATGAAAGAAATGTGCTAGAAAATATTCTTTGATAATCTGAACGACAGGAAATGAACAGATCTGTGATGTAATAGTTCTGTTTGCAGTTGTCATTGTTATTGCTGTTTTGTTTTAAAGCAGAGGCCAAGAAGCAGAATCAGACACCTCCTACAGCACAGAGCATCCCTGCCCAGCCTTTGTCTCGCCCCCTACCACCTTTGCAGCCAAACCCTCTGCAGCAAACAGGCGTGCCAACAAGTGGGCCTTCCCAGACCACTATACATGTATTACCTACAGGTAACATCATTTCTGTTATTTTGTCTGTTATTTTGTTATGGGTTTGGTTGTTTTTTTTTCTGTAGATAATTGTTGGGCATTAGAATCATCTTAGAACTGATCAGTTCTGTGGACTCTTAATTGCTTGTATTCAGTTGTGATTTTTATCTTCTCCACAGCTATCAGACCTCAGAACTACTTTTATTTACACAGATCAGATATAGTAATCGTTGGGTTTTTTATGATCTTTTTTTTCTATATTTGGACTTATTAGCAATAGAGGATTAGGGTTTGTTTCTTTTTCTTCAGTCTCATTCTTTGAGATATTATTTTTATCTGTTCTGTTTGGAATTTGGATATATGCTGACATCGTTACTGTTTCAGGTGAAAATTACCATTACCATTTGTTTATGCTATTTTCCCCTTTCTTGCACTATCAGAAACAGATAGAATTTTGTGGCGATAGCTTTTATTTTGCATGTTCTGGGATTACATTCTAGGTTTTGGTTTGTCTCTCTTTTTCCAGCTCCGACAACAGTGAATGTAACTCATCGACCAGTGACTCAAACAGCTGCAAAACTTCCTATACCACGAACCCCAACTAACCATCAGGTGGTCTATACCACTATTCCCGCACCACCAGCTCAGAATTCTGTAAGAGGAGCTGTCATGCCAAGTCCAAGTTTAAGGCCAGTCAACCCACAGGCTGGAGGTAAGGGATTCTTTCTCCCAGGCACATTCTAGCACAGCAGAGCTTCATACATTCTGCCTAATGGATGTGGATTGTTTTGTGTTGTTGTTTTGTTTTGTTTTACAATACTAGTCCAAATTGGAGGTTATTTTTTTACTAACCTAAAGAATTGAGAAAATTTCCAGCTATTAAGAAATATTTCACACTACAACTACGTAAATGAGGAAAAAATGGAATGAAGTTATTTCACACACTGCTTCTGCTAACTCTGTATCTCTGGATGGCATTCCGAGTGCTTCACAAGATATCAGAAAGTAATGTCATGAGCACAGCTGTTCTGGAGGATGTTTTGTTATTAAGCTTGCAAGATTAAAATCTATATGTATGTAGTAAATAATGTTTGATTTCCCATCTGAAATTCCGTCATGATCTCTTATGTCCTGTGCCCAGCAAGTTTTCATATTTTAAGTCAAGACATAATTTCTCACCAAGTGCATCAGTTTCTGATGCGTGATTGTGTTTCTTTGTCTAGGTATGTCAGCAAGTTCATCTAAACTTTGCTAGCGTACTAGTGTCTTCCTATAGCAGAAAAATATATGAATTAAGAACTCTATCTTCACAATAAAAACCTTGATGTTAAATAGTAGTTTATATTTTGCTGTTAAGTGGGGGATTTAAACTGCTTTTTTAGCTCCCCACAATTTCTCTACTATGCTCCCCACAATTTCTCTACTATGCTTTTTCAACATGGTTTAACGTAAGTTTCTCTGTTCTGTTGTACAGACTGAGGTTACATTTATGTGACATCCAGGTAGTGAATTTTCTTAGACATCATCTATATAAGTCAGGCTCAGAACGCTGTGCTTGAACAGTGTGAGATTGTGCCTCTATAAAGTCCTCCAGATTTATGGTTCTGAATTCTTAGAAAAAAGAACATCCATGCATATTTGTAGCCATTTAATTCTAAGCATCTCTTACAACTAGGTTCACTTGCATTGCCTGGGGTTGTGAAAAATCAGCAGTGCTAGCTAAGCAGAACTTGATCAGACAGTTCTTGAGCGATGTCTATAGAATGTCAGGTTGTGAGGAAATAAGCATTCCTTTCAGAGTATTTGTTTGTATTTCTTAAACTCACAATACTGCTGCTCCACACACACTTGAGTCCATATTCTTCTTTTCAGAGGTACCTCTACATCTTGTGTTCCTGGTGGCAGAAGACCATAAAAGGCAGGATAACCTCAATCTACCTTAGTTTCTGTCACTGTTACTCTTAGCAGCAAGTCAAACCTGTGCAGTCTGTCTGCTGTTTTGGAAGGAGTTTTGAGTCACTTAATTATTTTAGTTGCATTTTCTACTTTGTACCAAATTTGTATCGCGCATGGAAGATTCTTAAGGTGTTGCTGAAGAACTTAGAATAGATAATATGCTATTTTAAAGCTTTCTGTAGGAGAACTTAATGAGTGTTTTTCAGATGAGATCAGACAACAGTAGATCTCTTTGTAGCGTTGTTCTGCTGGTCCATTGATAGAATCTGCTCAAAAATTCTCAAGAAGGTTTCCAATAAAAGTAAATAAGATTCAGGTTGACAGAACCGTGAATAACCTAATCAAAGAGCACTCTTCCGCTGGAGACTGGGCCACATCATCTCCAGAGATCCCTTCAAACCTGGACCTCTCTGTAATTCTGTTACTGTTAAAGGCATTTACATGAACATACTTTTCAAGTCAGAATATGATGCAGTACTGTTGCCTGATAAGCCAAATAATACATAAGAAACTGACAGTTCTTCCCTAATATTACGATTTCCATGTACCACAGGACAAGGACACCAGATTGTTGGCCTGAGCAGGTTGAAGATCAGTTTATATGGAATACAGATTATTTCAAGGCTTCACATTTGCATATCAGATATAGATGTTTCGCTTAATTGTAGCAAAAAAGTTATTACATTCTTTGATCTCTTTTATCTGACAGCTGTCAGCTGTACTTGACCATCTTTTAGCCCATTCTGGATTTTTAACCTTCCTTATCATATGGTTTTTTAATACAGAAATGCTGGTGATAATCTGTTTTGGTTTTCACTATCGTTGAAATTGTTTTTAGGGTCAGTAGCAGGTGCTTAAGTAGTAAGATCTCTCCACTCTTTTTTCAGGAAGATTGACTCATCCAGTGTGTTTTGTAGTGTTGTAGGTTTGTACTGCTACTTTAACCAAGTAGTTAGGTGTACCTGATCTTCACAAAGATGCACTCAGAAGCAATATTAACTGTGTACTTTATATGTTCTTAAGGTACTTCTGTCCATCTCTCTTCAGATTATTGTAATTTCCTGAGACAGAATCACATCATGCTAGAGCAGTGTTCTCAGTTGAATTTTCATACATAAGGAATAGCTAGTTTTTGATGACTTAATCCTGTAAGAGTTTCCAGTTTCATTAGCTTCTTAGATAGATGTGCTAATAGAAAAAAAAGAGATAAAACAGCTAAGATGAAACAGTAAGATTTAGCACTCTATGTGAGTTCACTGTCTCAGTCCTACAGTTTACTTGGATGTCTGACTCTCATCAGTTGTGTTAAAGCTGATGACTGTTTATAGAAAGAAATCATCAAAGAATCGGTGGTTTTGTGAAATGTATCACTCTATGAGCTACTCTTTCTTTCTGTTTTGAAGAATTGGAATGCTTGGATATCGTACATTTGGGGATCTGTAAGGAAGAGATTGCCCAAGATCCATTATTTTCTAGATAGAAATAGAAGAATCATAGAATCACAGAAAGTCAGGGGTTGGAAGGGACCTCAAAAGATCATCTAGTCTAATCTCCCTGCCGGAGTGGAAACACCTAGATTAGGTCACACAGGAACACGACCAGGTGGGTTTTGAACAACTCCAGAGAAGGAGACTCCACAACCTCTCTGGGCAGCCTGTTCCAGTGTTTTGTTACCTTCATTATGAAAGAAGCTTTTTCTCATATTTATGTGGAACCTCCTATGTTCCAGCTTGCACCCATTGCCCCTTGTCCCGTCCTCTTTACACTCACCCTTCACATACTTATAAATGTTAATGAGGTCACCCCCCATTCTCCTCTTCTCCAAGCTAAAAAGACCCAGCTCCCTCAGCCTTTCATTGTCAGAGGGATGCTTCACTCCTTTAATCGTCTTTGTGGCTCTGCAACTGGACTCTTTCAAGCAGTTCCCTGTCCTTGAACTGCGGGGCCGAGAACCGTACACAATATCCCAAATACAGTCTCACCAGGGCAGAGTAGAGGGGGAGAAGAACCTCTCTCAACCTAGTAACCACACCCTTTCTGATACACTCCAAGATGCCATTGGCCCTCTCATGGTCATCCTGCTGTCCACCAGAACCCCTAGGTCCCTTTGCCCTATGTTACTCTCCAGCAGGGTACTCCCTGACCTATACTGGTACCTGGGATTGTTCTTGCCCAGATGCAAGACTCTCTGCTTACCCTTGTTATATTTCATTAAATTTCTCCCTGCCCAACTCTCCAGCCTGTCTGGGTCTCACTGTATGGCAGCACAGCCTTCTAGTGTGTCAGCCACTCTCCCAATTTTGTGTTATCAGCAAACATTGCTGACAGTCCACTCTATTCCCTCATCCAAGTCATTGATTAATATATTGAATAGTACTGGTCCCAGTACCAAACCTTGAGGGACTCCACTAGATACAGGCCTCCAAATAGACTCTGTGCCATTGACCACAACTCTCTGGTTTCTTTCCTTTAGCCAGTTCACAGTCCACCTCGCTACCCGATTGTCCAGACCACGCTACACCAAGATAGACCACATCCACTGCTTTACCATCATATACCCACCTGGTTATAGAGTCGTAGAGTCATAGAAAACTTAGAGTTGGAAGGGACCTTTAAAGGTCATCTAGTTCAACTCCCCTGCAGTGAACATGGACACCCACAGTTAAATCAGGTTGCTCAGAGCTTGATCCAGCCTCACCTTGAAAGTCTCCAGGAACAGGTCATCAACCACATCTCTAGTCACCCAGTTCTAGTGCCTCATCACTGTCACTGTAAAAGCCTTTTTCCTTATGACCAACCTAAAGCTACCCTCTTTAAGCTTGAAGCCCTTTTGTTATGTCTTTGTAAAAGGATATCAGGTTGGTTAAGCGTGATTTCCCTTGGTGAAGCCATGTTGACTGCCCCTAATGATCTTCTTATCCTTGATTTGCATAGAGACAGCACCAAGGATAGGCTGTTCCATTACCTTTCCAGAAACAGACATGAGACTGACTGGTCTATAGTTACCTGGGTCCTCCTTCTTGCCCTTTTTGAAGTCCGGAGTGACATTTGCTTTCCACCAGTCCTCAGGCACCTCTGCTGTTCCCCACAGCTTACCATACATAATGGAGAGTGGCCTAGCAATGAACTTCACCAGCTCCCTCAGCACCCACGGGTTCATCTCATCAGGACCCATGGATTTATGGATGTCCAGATAGCTCTATTGGTCTTGAACCCAGTCCTCATCAACTGAGGCAAATTCCTCCTTTATCCTGACTTCCTCTGGGTGCTCAGGGGTATAGGGTTCTTCAGGACAACCTCCAGCAGTATAGACAAAGAAGGCATTCAGTAACTCTGCCTTCCCTGTGTCTTCTATCACCAGTGCACCCACCATTCATCAGTGGACCTATGCTGCATCTAGGGTTAGTTTTATCTGCAATGGAGATAAAAATCTGCAATTTGAAGAAGCCCTTTCTGCTGCCCTTGATCCTTCTTACAAGGTTTAATTCTAAGGAGGCCTTAGCTTTCCTAGTTACCTCCCTATATTCTCTCACAATAGTCTTATATTCCTCCTAAGTGGCCAGCCCTTCCTTCCACAATCTGCAGACTCTCCTCTTCCATTTGAGTTTGCCTAGCAGTTCCATGTTTAACTATGCAGGTCTCCTGGCTCCCTTTCTTGACTTCCTGTCCATTGGGATGCTCTGATCTTGAGCTTGGAAGAAGCAGTCCTTGAATGCTAACGAACTATCTTGGGCCCCTTTGCCTTCAAGTACCCTGTCCCATGGAATTTCTTGAAGATGCCACAGTTGGCCCTACTGAAGTCTAGAGTTGTGATTCTGCATGGTATTCTGTTCCTGCCACGTGAGATCCTGAACTCTGCCATCTTATGATCGTTGCAGCCAAGGCTGCCCTCAACTTTCACCACTTCAACCAGACCTTCCTTGTTAGTGAGAACAGTATCCAGCAGCACTCCTCTCCTAGTTGGTTCATCCACTGTTTGTATCAGGAAGTTATCATCAGTGTACACAGTCTTCTGGACTGTGGATGGCTGGCTGAGTAGGCCTAGCAAATATCGGGCTAGCTAAAATCCCTCATGACAACCAGGGCCTGTAATTGTGAGGCTGCTATCAGCTGCCTGTGGAAGGCCTCGTCAAGTTCCTTATCTTGATCAGGTGGCCCGTGATAGACACCCACAACAGCATTACCTTTGTCAGCCTGCCCCTTAATTCTCACCCACAAACACACAATTCACTCCTCATCTCCCCCTGGACAGGACTCAGTACACTCTAGTTGCTCTCTAACGTAAACAGCAACTCCACCACCTCGCCTTGCTCACCTGTCTTTGCTGAGAAGGGCATAGCCATCCATGACTACATTTCAGTCATGTGATCTGTCCCACCATGTCTCTATAACCTTGATGTTGGACTTGATGATCTTGAAGGTCTTTCCCAACCTTAGAATTCTGTGATTCTATGATTCCTACCTACCTGTCTGGAAGATCAGCAGTAGGTAGTAGTCTATCAAGTGCACCAGGCAGGGGAGTGCCCTGATGATATCCCTAATCTGGGCTCCAGGTAGACTGTAGACTTCCCTATTTTGAGAGTCAACACTGCATACTAGGCCCTCTGTTCCCTTCAGGAGTGTGTCACCAATAACTAGAATCCTTCTCTTTTTCCTTGTGGAAGAGGTTATCACGTTGCAGGAAGGCATATCCAATTGAGATAAGACCTCTGGAGCAGGTTGCCTATCCTCCTCTTTGACAGCTAGTTCCTCCTGTAGGACCTGTTCTGCAAGGTTTAACTGGAAAGGTGGGGGAGGTCAGGAGTGGATTCACTTGCTTCCTGGAGCAGGGACTTGTCTCCATTCCTCCCAGTCTCTGAGGTCCTTCCCCAACTGCCTGGTGACAAGAGGGGAGGGGATCCTCCAGATTACCTGGAGCCTCAACCTGTCCTCTCTCTCAGGGTCCACCAGTCAGTCTCTCTCTCACACTCTCTGATACTCCCCAACATCTCCACTTCATCCTTCAGCTCAACCTCTAGGCTGGGCAGATCATTCAGCAGTTCACATCTGACACAGATGTTGTCTTTGCTCCCCTCCATTACAAGAACATGCTAGGCAACCAATAACAATGAGCAGAAAAGCACTGAGCTCATAAAACCTGTATGTCCCATCAGTAAATGGGCAAAATATTACTTAAGAGAGAGAAATGTAGTATAAAATTTGTAGCTGCTTGGTATTTTGCAAGAGTTCTGGATATTAGGTATGAAGCTATAAAATTACCTAGTTTACTCCTGCCAGTCCGGTCAGTTTGCTATGAAATGGCAATTCCTGTGAGTAGATATTCATAGTGGTGTCCATTCTGTGAGCGAAGCTTCTTGGACAGTGATGTAATCTTTTCTGGTTTTCATACCATCCTAGCATACACAGCTTCCTAGCATTTGAATGCTGAATGGTTGTCATTCTGCTGCTGCAGCATTTATGTTCTCCTTGAATCCTGAAGTGATTGGATTTATTTATTTATTTTTGTAAAGCTCAAGCTGCCTGAATCTCCCCCACTTCTCCTCCCCCATTTCTTTCATACTACAAATGACAAAAACATCATTCTGCCCCTTCTGCAGACATTAGCACGTGTTTTCTTTTACAGCGTAGAGGAACAGAAAGTGGTTTTGGCTTAGTACAGTAATTAGTCTGATGGCAGTTTGAGAAGGATGTGTCAGTTTAAAATTTGGTGTCAGCCAGCTGAGTGAAGGAGTTTGGCTTCCAGTGTTCTGTTTTGCTGATTTAAAATATTCAGTACTCAGAAATGTTCCTTGTGCTTCTTACTACAGGCATGACAGTACGAATGCCTCAAACAACTGCATATGTTGTGAACAATGGACTAACTCTCGGATCTGGAGCACCTCAGCTTACAGTGCATCATCGACCACCACAAGTGCATGCAGTGAGTACTCTCATTTTGAAATTACTTAAGGCAATTTACAGACTTGTCTCTGCACTAGTATGTCTGAGATTGTTTCTCAGTGTGAACTGAAGAACAAGGAAATATCTTGTAGGCACTTTCCAGCCACTTCACATGTATAACACCATCATATCACCTTCAGAAAGTTCTACCAGGAACAGTGAAAGCTGTGCTATCGTGTTAGCTTACACAGGAGTTCTTCAAATGAGCAGTGTTGCATATTGAAAAATGATGTGAATTATCTGCAGGTGAATTGTGGAGTCAAGGGTATAAAAGAACTGCCACAAGAAGTTTTATTATAATCTGAAACTATAATTCATGGGATTGCCTATGAATTGGATGATAACACTTCTCTGTTGTGTGGGTGAGAGAGCACTGGAACAGGCTGCCCAGTGGGGTTGTGGAGTCTCCTTTGTGGAGATCTTCAGAAGCTACCTTTACCTGGTCCTGAGCAAACTGCCTGTAGGTGGCCCTTGCTTCAGTAGGGGTTGGACCAGATGACCTTTAGACCATCCAGCCTCAATCATCTGGTCATTTTGTGATCAGGCCTTTTACATGGTACCCCACATCTTTTTCTCCAAATTGGAAGGATATGGATTTGGTGGGCAGATTGGTCAATGGATGAAGAACTGGCTGCAGGATTGAGTCTAGAGGGTGGTGGCCAGTGGCTCAGTGTGTGGATGGAGATCAGTGACAAGTGGTGTCCCACAGGAGTCAGTGCTGGGACCGATACTCTTTAATATCTTAATCAATGACATTGCCAGTGGGATTGCTTGCACCCTCATCAAGTATGCTGATGACACCAAGCTGTGGGTTGCGGTCGACACACCTGAGGGACAGGATGCCATCCAGAGGGACCTGGACAGGCTAGAGAAGTGGACCCAGGAGCACCTTTTGAGGTTCAACAAATCCAAATGCAAGATCTGCATTTTGATCTTGCACCTGGGTCAAGGCAGTCCTCACTACCCATACAAGCTCCGGAAAGAAAGGATTGAGCACAGACCTGTTGAAAAAGACCTGTGAGTACTGGTGGATGGGAAGCTGGACATGAGCCAGCAGTGTGCCTTTGCAGCCCAGAAAGTCAACCATATCCTGGGCTACATCAAAAGATGTGTGGCCAGCAAGGTGAGGGAGGTGATCCTGCCCCACTGCAGTGGTGAGGCATTACTTGGAACACTGCATCCAGATGTGGTGTCCTCAGTACAGGAGAGACATGGACCTTTTGGAGTGCATCCAGAGGAGGGCCACAGAAATGATCCAAGGAATGGAACACCTTTCCTATGAGGACAGGCTGAAAGAGCTAGGGCTATTCAGCTTGGAGAAGGATCTGAGGTGACCCAATAGCAGCCTTTCACCATCTAATAAGGAGCTACAGGAAAGAAGGGAGCAGACTTTTTAGCAGGGCCTTTCGTGATAGAACAAGGGGAAATAGCTTCAAGTTCGGGGAGGGTAGATTTAGGTTGGACATAAGGAAAAAGGCTTTTACAGTAACAGTGATGAGGCACTAGAACTGGTTGACTAGAGATGTGGTTGATCCCTGTCCCTGGAGACTTTCAAGGTGAGTCTGGATCAAGCCCTGAGCAACTTGATTTAGCTGTGTGTGTCCATGTTCACTGCAGGGGAGTTGAACTAGATGACCTTTAAAGGTCCCTTCCAACTCTAATGATTCAATGATTCTATGATCAGTTTTTCAGTACAGATGCTTGCAAAGGTTAGGTAGAAGAACACAGTACAGACAACATCCTTAATTGCCAAGTCCTGAATTTTTGAGGTTTGGGTTCTTTGGTGTTTTTTTGTTTTAATCACTGCTTGGGTTGATTCTTTCTGTCTCACCTCAAACCCTTTTTAGTAAGACAAAATTTACTTTTGACTAATTTTATATCATTCTGTTGTTGAGACTGAAGTATGTTGCCTCCATACTCAATTGTTACACAGTCACCTCATTTCCAGTCTCCTGATTTGGTAAATATATTACCAAAGTGGCTAACAATTTTTTGAATCTAGACATTATTCAACCTTCACTGATACATAGTGAGAAGAAAGCAAGCCAATATCATGCACCAAAACTTAAACAACAAAAACCAGATGATTCCACCATGAAAAAATCCCTGGCATTGCAGTAACAAAATGTCGTGCTCACTGTAACCATATTCCTAAATTGAAATTAACTAACATAAATAATAGACTTAGAAAAGTTTCTGTGATCGAAATATTTCAATGTAAAGTCACATTTTGCCCTTATTTCAAAACTTTCTGGAAACTGAGGCTGAGGTTTTGTGTTCAATTTAAGGTGGATAAATATGCATGTTGTTCCATTACCAGTTCTTCCTCTTGTGACTGAAAGAGCTGCCTATTGAAAAGATTATGTTGAGTTGCCAGCTCAGTCCACTGTTTAGGATGTTTCTGGGTAACGTGGAGAAGCAGCTCAGATACAGATTAGCTCAAACTCATTGTGAACCTGCCTACTCAGTCTTGGTAAATGGCCAGATGCTCACAGTCCATCATCTCATGGGTAGGAGGCAAGCAGGATATAGAGAAGTAGCTGTGGTGACAGCTTTCTTACAGTAGTGTCTTCTATGTGAATAATAACTTCTGACATCCTTGGTTTGATCTCTTCTCACCCTTTGCTTCTGTTTATGCCTGGTGCTCTCGGTACACAGGACTTCGAGTTGTGATGTTGAGTGTTTGCAGGCTGATTTCTTTCCATTTGCCTTGGGAATGATGAATTAAAACCTCTTTCCACTGCTGCAGACTTATCTTTCCCTGATTGCTCTTATATTGCATAGGAGCCACCACGCCCTGTACATCCTGCCCCGCTCCCAGAGGCACCACAGCCACCACGCCTGCCCCCTGAAGCTGCCAACACTTCTCTGCCTCAAAAACCACAGCTGAAGCTGGCACGGGTACAGAGCCAGAACGGTATTGTGCTGTCTTGGAGTGTCATAGAAGTGGACCGGAGTTGTGCCAGTGTGGACAGTTACCATCTCTACGCATACCACGAGGACCCGAGTGCTACTATGCCTTCCCAGTGGAAGAAGATAGGGGAGGTGAAGGCCCTTCCACTACCTATGGCATGCACTCTTACTCAGTTTGTGTCTGGCAGCAAATACTACTTCGCAGTCCGAGCTAAGGACATTTATGGCCGCTTCGGACCATTCTGTGACCCCCAATCTACAGATGTGATCTCCTCCCAGAGCAGTTAAACTGGAGTTCTTTGGAGCCTTTAAACCCATCCTACTTCAAAGGGTTACCCTGGTTTTGAGCGGGTTGATCCCATGCATGAAGTTCACTTTTAAATCCACTCTCTGCAGGATTAATTTAGACAGCTGTGCGATACACTACATACATTCAGAACCAAAAGAAAAATAAAGTCTCACTTCCAGCAAGAGAACCTGTTTTTCTGGATAGGTCAAGTCATGGGCCATTCAAAAATTTCATTTTCCTTCTCATGGCAGCTGTTCCACCTAGACATCTACCTACTCTTTATTCAAGGGCACGTTGGATGCCTGGGATTCTGCTTCAGAGTGGGAGCAAAAATATAAATTGCAGTTTTTTTCTGAAGCTGAACTACATCTGTAGTGCCTATTAGGGCACTAACATGAAGGGAAGAACAGATTTGCCTCTTGTACCTAGCTGTCTCTGAGCAGGCTGTGATACGAAACGTGAATCAAGGTCTTGTGTGCTGGAAGATTGAGTGATCTGTTCTTAAATTACCAACAGTAATCAGCTGTCTGAGGAGAGGGAAGGGAACTTTAATCTGGCCAAGGAACCAATGCCTGTGAATTTGGAGGTGGTGTAGTGGGGAAAAGAAATAAATCACCCCACTACTTCCTACCTCTCCTAAATAAGAGCTCTTCTCTAATGTCACCGTCCACCTCCATTCACACTTGGAGCATTCCTAGGACAGACCTGAAACTGGATTATAGAAATCACATTCACCCCTCTCTAGCTCAAATAATTTTTCTGCCTTTCCCCTTATACATCCAGTCCTGATTTTTAGATTTATTTTGTGCCTTAAACAGTAATTTCAGAAATAAATGTAGCCAGATACCTTGTGGTGTTCATTTGCTTGGAGTTACTTCTCCTTTTCCCCCCCTAGCCTTTCATTACTGCTTCTCATTTTCCTGGCCCACAGTGATTTTTTTTCAACAAAGACCAGGAAGTGACATCTACTGATGCTGGACTCATTTTTATCTGTACTTTCAATTAACCCTTCCCTCACTGCAATTAATGAGTCGTTGTTTCTGTTCTGTGAAGAATATTAGAGTGTACAGACGGTATTTTCCACCAGAGCCTTTCCCTCCTGTTCCTTTGGGAAAGCTGTATGCTGCATTTCAGCCAAAGAAACCTATGTGGTGTAGCACCATGAAAGCTTCTACTTGTTTACACTCAGTTTAGATGTTCAGGTGGTAGAAAAATGCACAAAGTTGGCTTCTTAGTCCTCTATCCCAGTCACCTGCCTGCCTCTGCAGAAAACTAACATGCCCAGAGTAGTTTACACACTGGCCCAAAATTTGTGAGCAGCTGCAAATGTTCCTAGAAGCTTTCATGATGCTTCTGAGCTGGGAAATCAAAACAGTGCATCTGCCCCACTATCCTGTTGACATGTTCTTAAACTTTTTTTATGCATAGCCAATTTCTAACACCTGAACAAGAAAGGATATGTAAGATTTTTATTTTGGCATTTTTAAAAACAAGGACAGTGTTTTGTTTCTGTCCAGCAGAACCAAATACTGGATTTAGAAGGGAAAATGTTTGGGCTTTTTTTAGATTTACTTCCCCATCTGACAAAGCTGTAGACTTTACATATTTCTTAATTCCAATACTGGCTGTCTTGAAAAATTGAAATACTAAGCAAGGTTGAAAAAGTCACAGAATACAGCTAGTGAAATAATCTGTGTGATAATAGATTCTTAAGTTGCATTCCCTTCAAGAAAATTATGTGAAAGAAACTCAGTTGTAGACTTTTGTCCATACTACTTTACTGCACTCCTTCATGCAGCTGGGATTGTTGCTTCCGTCAGGTGAGTAACAAATACTGTCAGTATGGGAGTTGTATTGATTTGGGTAAGCAGAAATTCTATCTAAATCCGTGTATCATGAGAGAAGGGTTGCACTGAATCTCATGTATGAAAAGTGTTTAACTTTTCCTTTGAATAACAGTTGTCCCCATATTGCTGGTGCCAATGATCAGTAATGCCTTGATTTTTTCTATGTGGAATTAAATGTTTTCTCTGCCTATTTCAAGGAATAATTAATAGTTCATTTACACTACTTATGAAAAGTTGAGTTATTATAAAGGAAGTTCTGTAGTAGAGGTTTAGAGCAATTTCTTCCAGTTGGTGGCTGTTGAAGCATCAGTTTAATGTCTTTGAGTTGGTACTAAAGGGCTGTTGGCCATATCAGTACAGTGGGGTTTTTATAATTTGAAAGTTAAAATAAATGTTAGAATCCAGTCTGGAATTTATGCTGCTTACTGAATTTTGATTCCAGCCTCAGCTATACATGAGCTCTTCTATAGTTTGTGCTTGCTCTTAGATCACAGTTGTTACTAGCTTTGTCTTGCTTGGGATAGGCGGGTGGTGAGAATCCTGTGTCACAATTTGTTTTCCTTTCTCCGGTGGATGTAATAGTTGGGATGGCCTGATACTGTGTGGAGGTTTTGTGGACTGCATCTTTAGAGAAAAGACTCATCTTTATTTACTAAAGAAAGATGTTCTCAACAGAGTTGACACTGGCTTCTTGCTTAATAGTATCTTCTGTTACATATGGCAGAGCGCAGCTCATTTTTTTTAATAGATAAGCAAGTTAGCTACTGTTTGCTAAGTGAGGCCGTTGCAGTTGTGGAGTGAAAGCAGACATCTCTCATTGCAGCAGAGATGTTAAGATCCAATTTCAGGATCTTAAGCAAGTGCTGGTGGCTAAGTACATGATAAAGCATAGCTTGATTTTTCAGATGCCTTGCTCAGCTTGGAGACGTTGCAGGTAGTGGTTCTTAACACTGATGTGCAGAGAACTTTTGCCACTTCTGTAAAACTGTTTCACTGTGGAACAGATATCTGCAGTGAGTACTTACCCCTTATGCTAATGAATGGGAGTATTGCTTAACTCAAATGGCACTTTTCCCAATGTTTTTGAGTGACTGTTTTTTATTTATCATTTAATCTCCCAGAAACAATAAAAATATTGAGAAACTGAATTTCCTCCACTAACACGTTCAGAAATAACTGGTTTCATTTAGTAAAATTTATTTGGAAGTGTTACCAAAATATCTGGGAACATTCAGCACAGGTCTGTTAATACTGTGCTTTAGACTGGAGTCATCATAGAAGTGTTGGTTACCGAGGATTCTAGTATTTCATTTTTAAATATGCTACAAGTCTCTACACAGCTTTCAGTTGGTAGACTAGACTAGAACAGTTCAGTTGGAAGGGATCTGCAGAGATCATGAAGTCCAAATGGCTGACCACTTCAGGGCCACAACCGAGTTAAAGCATGTTATTAGGGACATTATCTACATGCCTCCCTGTTCCTAAAGCAAGTTTTTCCATATGTATTTTCAGTACCCTAGTATAAATTGTACCTGGCTAATGAGTTGTGCTGGTACCACTGGGTGCATGACATATTAGCTGCACCACCTCAGATCTAGTTCTTCATGTTTTGGCAAACACCGCACTGATTCTACTACAGTTTTTATTTTCATCATGTTTCTGGTTTGGTTTAGGTTTGATTTGTGCCCACAGGCAAGAAGTAACTTAAGTTAGTTCTGTTTCTGGTTGGAAGGAAGCCCTCCTGTGGAGTGCTGGTGGCAAAATGCCATTCTTTTCCACCGAGTTCCTCCTAGTTACAGCTTCACTGACCTCCTTTATTTCAGTACAAGTCTTAAAAAGCTTTACTGGATTCAAATAGCTAAACCTTTGGAAGGGTGTAGACTGTAGATGTAGCATGTGTACTGCAGCTGCAGTAACAACTCAAGAAGATGTAAGGGTGCGGAAGCAGGTTCCTTTCAGCCTGTGTTTACTTCTGTGCTCTTTACTTCTCAGCTCTGCTTCTTTCAGTGTGCTTGCTACCCTTTAACATGTTAGATCACTGAGCACTAGCAGTGACGCACTCACACACCCAACATTTTTAGCACAAGGCTGGAAATGCCCATGGTGTCTTCCCTGTAAAAATAAGGGTCTTATCCTGCTTCCTTTGAAAATAATGGCAAAACCCCCTCGTGCCTTCAGTGGGAGCTTGATTGGGGCCCAATAGTAGGATCTGAGCACTGTTTTACACTATAACAAAATATCCATACACTTCTTTCTTTATGCTGTTTGTCTTAAGAGTCCACTAAATCAGAATCTGTATTATATGTAGGGACCAGGTCAGATGTGTTCTTGCTCCCCAAACAGCCATTCCCCGGTTCTAGACTATTGTATACACTGTACAAAATCAAGCTGTGATTCTGCCTTCTTATAAACTTCAGTATTTTCATTTGGTCAAAAATATCTATCCAGATTTTTTAAAATAGAAGCTTGATATATTAAATATATATTTTTTTAATTTGTTAGTTGGGGCAGGGGCGAGCATTGTATGAAAACACTGGAGAGTGGAGTTCAAATGACAATGACTGTGCCGCCCTGCCACCACATCTGTGTTCCCTTCTGAATAACTTCTGAGGGGCTAAGAAATTGCTAAGAAAAAGCAAATGAATTGATCTTTTCCTCCTTTCTGCCCACCTGTTAGAATGCATCTTTATTTCTCATTGTCATTGCACAGGCTAAGCATTCCTTTTTGTTTTGTTTTGTTCTAATATATATTATATGCACACACACATATATTTATATATATTTGAAGTGCTGTCTTAATTTAATGGAGTATATCTGTAAATAAGACAACTGGGTAGTAACTGTTTGGGGAGTCCTGTTCAGCTGTAGTAAGTTCTTTGCTGTTGAGTCAAACATGCAAAATCCTTTGCAAGTAGCTCCATCCGACTTCTTGTTTTGCTTTGCAGCTGGACTTGTAAATACAAAAGGACTGCTTTTATGTCCAATTTAAACTGGGCAGTTGCAAATTCTCCCCATTTTTGTATGTACTGTAGATTAGTGTGTGTGTACGTGTTAACTGTAGTGGGGTTTTGTCTGACAAGCCTGAAATTTATACTTTGAAATAAACTACTGGGTTTTTAACGTTTTGAGTCATCTGTGCTTAGTTCCAGACATCTCAGGTGACAGAGCACCACGTGTGTGTGCTCATGCTCTCCAGCCATGCTGCCTCGTGGAGGATGGGGCAGTGCCAGCTTTTCAGTTCTGCAGTCACAGTGCCACTTTGGTCAAGTAATGTCCACAGCAGTGATGTGGCTCCAGGTCATTCCTAGAAAGCCAGCTGCATGATGCTGCTCCTCCAGGCTTCCCACCAGAGCAGAAATTAAAGCAATATGCTAAGTTCTAGAAAGTTGCAAAGAGGGGCTACCAGACATTCCTAAGAGTTGCACATACTTAACCCTGACTGAGTGCCGAGCCCACACTTGAAGGGCAGCATCATTAACCTACAGTGGTAATGGTTCCCTGGCACTTAGTAAAACTGGCGTCAAGTCACTGACTGAAAGACTCTGTATGGACTCATGTTAAGTGATGGCTGAATACAATCACACTTGAAAGTCCAGACTTTCTGCCTGTTTAGAACTGACTGTTCAGAATACTTGTCTACTTTCTGCCTCTAGTTTGGACCATTACTTTCAGTAAAACATTAGCTTAAGCACTTTGCTCAAGCAGTGTTACAATTGCAGCTTGTGTAGGTGCTGTGCTAGGGATAGGAGCTGTGTCCCAGTCGCTGTGGCTGCATTCAGCCTGAGCCGGGCTGTTGATGGAGGAAGGACAGGGTGCAGTACAGCAAGCATGTGGTGATCTTGAACCCAGCACACCCATTAACAGCAAAAGTGTCATATGGGTTAGTTTTACGGCTCACAAGGTCCCATTTATGTAAATACTTAATCAGAGAAAAGGGCTCTTCAAAGCAGAACTCTGTTTTCCCACTGAGTTGAAAAGCACAAGGCCATTCCTGTCATAGGGTAGGAGGCTCATGGTGTGAGAAGGGAGCTTACGAAGTGGCATCTCAGCTGCTGACTGCATCCATGCACAGGGAAGCATCCACATGTACCCCAGCGAAAAACAGTCTAACACAGGAAGCTATGACTAGTTCACTGGTCCCTATGGACTGATATTGAAACAATGCACTTCTATTTGTGCTTTTTGTTTTCAAATATAAAAATGGGAAAAGTTGGCAGTAAGTACCATCTCTCCTGTTGCTTAGGAGTAACAGAATTCCTCCGACTGCTCTCTGCTTCCATCTCAGCGAGCTGCTGCTTCCCAGCAGGTTCCTCCAGCACCGGCTACCTCCTCTCCTGCAGGTGGGGTCCTCTGAGGTACAGAGCCAGTCTGGTTCCACCTATGCCTGCTGCTTGGCAGCAGCCTTTGCCCACTTACAGGAGTTGGAAATGCACCTCAAGGCAGCAATCAGGAGCAAACATCTGAAGGCTGCACAGCGTTCATATTTGGTGTTTATTCTGAAAGCACCAAGCCCGCTGCCCTGTAAGGATGGAGCCTGCCCTTGTCACAGCAAGGGCTCACGGCACTGACCAACCGGGCAGAGGCAGCTGCCCTTGATCAAGGGCCAGCAGGAACTACATCCACACGCTCCAAGCAAAGACAAGCTGAGTAGCACATGCGGGCACAGCATCCTCCCCAAACTGTCAGTAGGGCCATCTCCTCCCCCCCCACCTCGGGGAAAGACACTTGTGCAGCACTATCTCTTCGCTCATATGTGGCATTAAGGGAACATCATGTTTATTCTCCGTCCAACAGCAGAACAGCTGAATGTACAGCAATTTTATGTGTACCCCTGCAGCCACTTAGTCCTCATGCAGTGCAGATGCCCTCTGTAGCCTCTTACGTACTTCCTCCTGCTCCAGCAAATAAATTATTTCATTCTCTGCACTGATTTTGAGCCTCAGCAAAACCTGCCTTATTAATTTCTGGTCTCCCTTGCCCCTTGGCAGAAATCAAGCACAATGTGACAGCCAGATATTTAGGGCAAAGTGTCAGTCAATATGCAGTAACCTACTTCCTTCCCCAGCCCTTGCCAAAACCTCACACACTTCTGCCTACATGATTTGGGGTGGTACTGTGCTCTGTTTAAATTGGACTGTCAAGGCCAAGAGGAAAGAGCTGTTTATTTGTTGTGTATGTAATTAAGAAGGCTCAGTTACCTGCTATGGAGAACATGGCTGTGACTCTTTGACAGTAACATTCCCCGCTGATAAGCAACTTGCAGCACATTGCCAGCACTGCTCAGACTAAAGGCAGCCATGAAGCCAGCACAGAGGTAAAGCCACGAGGCTCAGACCAGTCCTGGAGACAGCTTCTATGTCTAGACACAGATCACTTCTATGACTGCACAGCAGTTCATTCGTGCTCTGGGAGCGACTGAGATGATGCTCAGATGGACAAAGGGCAGCACGGCGCCTGTTGTTTCCCATCCATCCCAGCTGAAGGGCCACCCAGACAGCCCAGAGGAGCAGAGCATGTGCTGTGCCACACAGAGCAGGAGAGGGGCAGGCAAGGCGTGGGGATGTGGACATCCAGCTGGATTTATTACACACAGGAATGAAAGTTTCCGTGAAAAAAAGTAAAATCCCATTTTGGAATATCAATGCTGATTTTACAAGATTGGCCTCATGGTGACAAATTTGAAGTTGTATGATTCAGGCAGGCCCTGATGGTGTGTGTTGTTGAACCGCCTCCAAGTGAAGACCGGGAGACCACCCTGCACTGGGGGACCATTGATGGCGGTGGCCGTGAATGCTGAGGCCAGGCGGAAATCTGACACCTGCAATAGAGGACAGAATGGTTGGGTGGTGTTTGACATGCACCCATCCCATAGCAGAAACAGCTCAGATTTGGTAACAAACACCACAGCAAAGAAAAGGAGCAAGGGGAAACGCATGCTGCTCAGGCAGAATTCCTCCCTGCACACAGGTATCTTCAGCCACAAAGGCAGTAGTGAAGGGGCAGCAGAAAGCACACACAGCCCTTCACACTATCCAGGGTGAGAGCAGCGCATCCACTTTCACAGCATTCCTCTCTGTGCCTGGGCACCCCAAAAGGCCATGAAGGCAGCCTAAGATGATCTAGCATGCTCTGCTGTGTTAAGCTCTTCATCCATCCCTTGGAAACTGTCAGACAAGGGCAGCACAGTTACACAACTGCCTGGAGCCCCCCACTCTGTTTCTTCATTACCTCCCAGTACAGCCCAGCCCAGTCTAACTGGTGTCAAAGGCACCTGCTCCCTTGCCAGACACCTCTATACAGCAGTTTTCTGGTTTCACAATGTAACAACAGGGAGCTCCTGCTGGCCACCGCAGCAAGCAGGCAGGCTAGCCTGGGCTCGAGCAAGCTGAGAGGAGACATTCAGCTCTGGTAGCACCCAAGGGGGCTCCCATTCCAGTCTTCAAACTCAACCCCAAGAAGGTGGCTGGACCTCGCAGGATCTACCAGAATGCCAGGGCTGAACAGCTGTACATACAGGTGTTGCCCTTCGCAGTGAAAAAACCACACAGGCTGCCCAGAAGAACTGCAGCTTTCTCCAACACAGTGGGTCCGAGGATTTCCCCATGTTTCCTTCCTTAAAAAAAGTGATCCTTGGCAAACTTTGCTCAAAGCAGTTTTGCAGAGAGGTGAAGACATGGAGCAGGGTGATTCACTGAAGAGCAAGGCTTTTGTAAAGGTAAAATTAAAAGGAGGATAAAGACACATTCTTGTGGGCTCTGGGGACGCAACCAAGCAGCCTCCATGACCAAGAGGCCCAGAGTGTGCAGCAATCATTTTCTCTACCTTCCTCCAAGCAATGTAAGGACTCATTTCAACCTTCGCTCAGGCTCATCCTGCTGCAAAGCTTCAGGGCTTAGCCCCTAAACAAAACAGGTTCCCATGGACAACATTCTTCTGCGTATTTCCCTGTGCACCCTCTGCAACACCAGTGCACCAGGACTGGTGTCAGGGTGAGGAGCAGTACTGGGACAGAGTGAAGAGATGAAGCAGGTCTGGCCATGCCCACCCCAATGCAGGAAAACACACCACAGGTGTGAGAAGAGCACAAAGAGACTGCAGCAAACATTTGGCAGAGACAGAAATTGGGGTTATTTACCTTGGAGTCATAGCAGCCTGCAGGCACTGGGAAGGAAGGATTCAGGTCTTCTCGGCAGCAAATGGTGTTGCAGGGATTGTGTTCAGCGTAAGGATCGTGCTGGTAATCTGGGGAGAAATGGTGCAGGCAGGGAAGAAAAGGAAACAAATGACTCCCTTTACCCAAAGTCCTCTACTTCTCAAGTCCCCAAACCCTTAGTAAGTACACAGTTTATCACATTGCTTTCATACTTCTCACCAGGTTTCAGATAGAAACCAGTGCTTGTGTAAAGGCAAGTTCCAAATCTAAGTCAATTTAGCTATTTCTACATCCAAGGGGCACTGCTGCCCACCTCTAACCACAAACACCCCTAATTCCATGGGACAAAAGTTTGCAGGAATTTCATGACTCCTCAAAAAAGCAGACCAGAAAGGAGTGGGAGGCAAGGAACAAAGAGTGCAGCAGTGAGAGCCTTCCTGTTCCTGTTCTGGAACAAAGTAAGCAGAAGGAGCAAAGCCTTCAAATACCCACTGCAGTAGCTGCAAGAGGGAAGAAGGACAAGTCTTAACACTTGCGAGCATGCTGCTACTCATAACCCAATCAGTAGCAATACCACACCCTGGGAGAGGCCTCTCAATGCCCAAGCGCAGTAATCAGTGTGCTCCCTGTAATTGGGAATCAAAATATAGCATCCAAAGCTATTTGTACTGAGAGACGGGCTTAGGCAGAAGTTAATTATGCTGGTTTTAATCCAGTAACAAGAACCCTGTCAGGGAAAAACGGAGCAGAGCATTACCTACTGAAGACTCTCCTTCCTGGACTGCGGGAGCTGAAAGGGTGGGCAGAAGCCAAACTCACTTCAAGTTTCTGCACTTACAGCAGTGTAACTAATCTAAACTAAGTAACACTTTTCACTATAATAAAAGTAAATTAACACTGCTTTTTTATGATCAGCTCCAAAACACAAGAATATATTTCTTACTGTTATATCTCATGATGTACTTCATGCTTTCTAAGTTGGTCACCTTGCCCTGGTCTCGACGGAAAATTTTTGCTCGTGGCGCAAGCTCATACGAGAAATCCAGCCCATACTTCTCAACATATGACGCATACCCACTGAGATTGTAAATCTTCTGATGGAAAGGAATATTGTATGAAGGCCAGTAACCTGCAAGGGAAACAAATAACCTGTTAGACAATTGGAAAAGCTGAACACTCTTGCTTGAATAAAAGCAAAAAAAAAAAAACCCAACACATATTCCATGGTGCGTTGCCTTAACAGCATTTCGAGGAACAACACGTCAAACTGGTTTGAAAGAAACAAAATAAGGCAACAGATCAACTGGAATGACTGGGGTTGACTCCCTGCGTAACACACACAGGCAACCCGCCCCCAGACTTCCACCCTGAGGACTCATCCTGCAGAGCAGCTGAGATCAGACTTGCAGGAGCCTGAGGTAAAGACACAGATCAGCTACAGCCCTCCTGTAGAGGTTACACTCCTCCGGGGCTTTGCAAGGAAAGGTCTTTTCCTGCCACCAAGCTTTGCTGCATGAGAAGTTAGTGAATGTGCTCCCTTTTCTCCCTTCTTCCCAACTCACCAAGATGCAATAATGCACCGTGCAATGAAGACAGACGGCAACTAAAAAGAATAAATAAAAACTCCTAAACAAACACATTCGTAACAGAGCATGGGTCCCAAAGCAGCAGTTAGAAAGAGAGACCTGGGGAGAAACAAACAAAAACTGGAGATGAACAGATATATAGGAACCATGAGGCAAGCAGGGGTGAGCAGGAGACAGGTCTGCAGAGAACACACAGATGCGCTACTGAGCAGTGGAGACTGGAAAGCTGTGGCTGCGCAGAGGGTAAGGAGATGCGGGGGTAGATGCACACTTGCCACTTGAGGGTTAAGAAGCAGTTGACCTAAGCAGAGTGAAAAGCTCTTCTGCATCCCAGGCTCTGCAAGACTACAGAATCCACGCAGACAGTGCAGTATTCAGCCTAAGACAGGCTTAACCTAGGGATGACAGTGTGGGAACGGAGGGATGTTCACACAAGGCCTTCTAACTTGAACCTCAGTACTAGTGTTCAATAAGCCCTTTCCATGCACAGAGCACACTCAGCTAGCACAAAGACATGGTTTTCCTAAGCCAGCAAACACTACAGGAGCTATTACCTTTCCGGAGAACATTTGTTTGATCAGAATATTCCACAAGGGTTGGGATCTGCTCAACAATGTACAATGCACCATCATCTAGGCTCTTCTGTAGCTTGACCTTCTTCAGGTCCAGCACCATGTACTGATTGTTGTAGGTCCCTAAGTATGAGAACAAAGAGTTACATGGCCTGTCTGGGAAAGAGAAGGAGCGTGAGGGGGGGAAGGAACACATTCTTTCTCTCAAGGTTCAAGTGAAAGTGTACTTACCAGAGTTGCATTTTGAAAAGGTTTCTGCCCAAGCTTTGCCATTGTCTGCCATCATGTTAGCAATGCGGACCCTCTGCCAAGCAAACAGGGATTCAGGCACCACTTGCTTGATGAGGGTTTGGTTGAACACACTGTTGGTGGTCTGCAACATTATCAAGCCACTGCCTAGTATGTAAAAGTCGTCCAGGGACACTAAAAAGCCTTAAATAACAATGACACAAAAATTGTTATCTCTGAACCCTTGTTGTATTCACAGAACAAAGCAATCCAAGACAGAATGACATAAAGGAGAGTGCATGTGCAACTTTTAAATAAAGCCATAAAAATATTAAAGATGAGATGGCAATTTCTGCTAGCACTATACACCCATTGTCAGCACAGTTTCTCCCTTGTCATGCTTTCAACAGACACAACTTCCTTTGTTTGGAGCATTTGTTTTCAGGTTTGTTTCTCACATTTTCCCACTTGTTTCCCTTTCACATGTCAAGCAGTGGCTATTTCCAGGAATTACATGGTGTACAAGTGGTTGTTTCTAACAAAGAAGTTTCTTCAAAAAACAAAACAAAAAAAAAAACAAAACAAAACAAAAAACACACACAAAAAAAAGTAACACAACTCCACAAACAAATCTTCATCAACCAGTTTTCAGAGTTTTTTATTTCTTTGTTCTGAATGAATCTTCTCTGGACTAAATGAGCTAAGCAGAAAAGTCTTTCTTCTTAATCTTTTCCAATCTAACTATTCTAAAAAATGTCTCCAAGAAACAGTGGCAACTCAAATTACAAGGTACCTCCTGCATGTGAGAGAAAGTTCTACCTACTCTTGTCTGCGATGTGTCGCCATTGAAAGCCAAGCCGAACTCAATGCCGCCATGACTCTGAGCAGGATCCCTTCCCAGGCTACATGCCAATAGAAGCATTAGTCCCAACTGCAGCAGAATTGCAAATGTCAGCTGTAAAGCCATGGGTAGCATGGCAACTATTTACAAAGAAGAAATAATTTGAGATTCTCCAGAGGATACAGAGCTGGCAGTCACCAGGCTGGGGAAATGTGGTTAATTGAGCTGCTGATGGAAAAGTCATCCAGAACCTGGTCTCTTGCTAGTCAGCTTTTAGTGACATCACTCTTTTTCAAAGAGTACGAAATGCTAAAATTGTGTAATAGCCTAATACTTACACTCCACTGCAACATCTACAGAAGGCCTCATTAATACGCTCTGCAAACAAAGCAAGGCCAGTAACCTGTGAGAGCCAGAAAAACAACTCAGTCCTGCCTCTTGTCCTTGGCTCTCACCAAAAGGCAGACCTCCTTCCAGCAATGCTTAAGGGCTTCACTTCAGCAAAAACTTTTTTAAGTCCCAAGACCTCAAATCAGAACAGGTCCAGGAAAATATACTTTATAGTCACCTGTTCTCTAAAGACACACTGGTATAGAACAGGGAGAGCACCCTGGCAGACTGTGGGTCCTACTACTTTATTCTCAGAAACAGCAGCAATAAATAAAGCATACAAATAGCAAAACTATGTCAAGTAAATAAGGACAAGAAAGGAAACACTCTAAATCTGGCTCTGTCGGACTATTTTATACCAAGAACTATCTACTCCAGAGATAAGCTGTTGCATAATAAGTCATGTGCTTGTCCAAAGAGAACAGAAATGGAGCTGGTAAACAACTGATTCCAACACAGCACCAATGCCCATGTGGGTACCAGCGCTAAGTGACCCACTTCAAAATAAACTGAATAGCTTTTTCATCTTTTTCAAACCAACTTAAACTGAGAAGCTGAATTAACTGAAGTGTGAACTCTAATGTAGACCTCACCCAGGCATTAAGCAACAATACATCCCACATGACCTACCTACCGTAGGTCCCATGTGACCAACACGGGTAGGGCCCTTCCAGCCCCTACTGAGGGGTTCCGAGATTCTGTAAGTTGCAAAGCTAAACTGAGCTGAAAAAAAGTGGCTTTTATTTCTAGGCCTTACTATTTACCAAGTTTCCTCCTGCACTGCTTTTACAATACTATGTGCCGTCCGTGATACGTCATTACTAGCTCAATTATCCAGAGACAACATATGTCATTACGACTTAGGGTACAGGCACTCCTGAGGCAACAGGAAGTTAAACACGTATGACAGATTTACCATGGACAAAGACAGCCACAAAAATAAACCCAGGTGAAGTCTATAGATATCAAGAGCTATTTGATATCCTCATGTCCTTCTCATTTTTTTTCACCATGTACAAGAATCTGCTGTAATTGAAACTGTCTTCCAGGTAAACTGTACAAAGAGATAACAGTGACATATTTTCTCTGTAAATCCATCTCTCATTTTTATCAGTTACTCTCAATCTTAATTTTTTTTTTCCCTCTCCCTCTTTCAATTGACCTGACTCTTCCTACACAAAAACAAATAAAAGCACTTCTGATTGCATTTTCAGGGCCCTAATCATTAGATGCAGTTTCTGGAATACCGAAGTTTCTAGAGTCTGGAGCTTCACTCACAGTACTATTAATTAGCCAAGCAAAACAAAACACTTTTTGAAATCTGAGCCATAGAGTTCCCTGGGGAGCACACTGCATAGCATGCAGGGGTACCATGCTCCTGATAGCTATTGTTCCAAAAGAGGTAGCAGCTGCTTTATCAACCAGATGGCATCCCCCTTTTCTGGTATTTTAAAAGGTCGTTGTGCTCATTGGTGTACAGAAAGGTGCAGTATTACAGTCTGAAAGTCAGAGACAGGATGTCTAGACATTACCTCCCAGGGATGAGAGTAGCTCCTGGCCACAATGTCCACTGCTCTGGGCTACAGGCACATTTAACAGTGGGAAAGGAGCTGCCTTCTTTGTCTGAATTTTCTTAATCCCACTAGGAGCTGCTTTTCCCACTAGGAGCTGCTTTTCCAAGACTGCACAGCCAGCTTCATTTCACTTGCAAACCTCTCCCAGGCACTAAGCAATAGTACATACCATGCCAGAGATGAGATAACAGAGCCATCAAGTGGATCAGATACTTTTCCCTGCTCATCCCCAGGTTTTAGGTACATATTGAAGGGAGCTGGTAAGCAAGAAATAGTTTGGCAAAATTCATGAGCAGAGGAGAATTTGCCAGTCCACTGAATACAAGGCCTAATGCCCTTTCAATGTGTTGTTCCTCCTCAAAGCAAGGACATCTTGGACATCTTTCCTCTTCATCCTTCCTCAACAGCACAAAGCCATGCATCGGAATGGCCTTGTGCTATCTCATGCCTGTCTCAACCAAGGAAGATCCTGACAGCAGGCCAAAGGTGCAAAGCTGCTATGAAGTTCTTAATTGTTGTGTTTGAGCAACTAGAAACAGAACAAGACTGCAGCTCATCTAGAAAAAGGGGGTCACTATCCAACCCATCATGCTTGGGTCCAAATGGTAGGTTCCCTTTTCTAAATGGGGCTCAAGACTAACAACAAGCAGATGGGGATTATGGAAACCTATCTTCTCTTGCTGCCCAAGGAAACCAACAACTTTCAATAGCTAATAGGGCTCATTACTTCCTATGGCTCAGTGAGGCAGTACAGAACAGTGACTGCACAGTTGGGGCATTTTGATTGCTCTTAGCTCTGCTGTTTTACTGGACTTGTCCTGCACCTGTCTATCTACTCCATGGCATCACATTTGTTATCCCTCCAAATGAGCATAGTTTCACTAACAGCTGTGAATAACCATAACATGGCCTGTATCTTTCTGCTGTGAAGAAACTCACTAGCTACATTGCGTACTTAAAGTCTCAACAGAACACTGATGTCAGAGTTGAGTCATTCCTCCCTTCCAGAGATTTGCACAGCTGTTCTGCATGTAGCTCTTTACATATGCTTTCAACAGAAAAGAAAGTTAAAAGTGTGAGCAAGGGTTCAAGTGAGGTTTAGGATTAGCATGGAAATGAGCTGCAGGTGGATGAATCCTTCTCCAAAAGCAGGGCTTACTATTCCCATTCCCACATGATAGTTTCTCCCCCCCCCTCCACTCCCCCAGTGCTACCGTTGCTCTGCGAGGAGGAGAGCAGCAAGGAGACAAACTGAAGCAGCACGGTTTGAGCATGCTGGCAAGAACTGCTGGGGCAGAAGAGATGGACTCTGCAGTTCGAGGCTGTTCTCCTATCTACTGAGTCTCAACAAAGGAGAGGAAGCACAAGGCCTTACAGCTGTAGCATAATGCATAAGTTGTTCTACATCATGTTTAGTTAATAGGTTTAGATCCTCAAAACTGAGTAATAACAAATAGATTTTTACAGTGTAATTTCACAATCTTGCCTGTCTTTTGAAAATCAGTAAATAAACTGAAAAATTTTACTCCATGATTCCAGGAGAAATCAGGGAATTGGCACATTCCTTCTCAGAATACAAGCATCTCCTTGAAGTGTTTCCGACACAGCTTTTGGACAGTTTTACTTCATAACCAGACTACCAGGTGACAGAAATTTATGAATTCCTCAGTTGTCATTGAAGGCCCGGAAAGAAACCTGCCTCTTAACACTTTGTCTCCCTCCAAAGTCACTACTTCTATGTTCAAGAGGATCGGGTAGGGTATTATTCAGTTGAGCTTACCAAGAACCAGTAAAAATGTCTCAGATAGTACCTGTCAGGGCAGAGAAGAAGAGCAAGAACTTGCATGCAGGGAGAAGGTACAATGGCCAAGCTGAACCATGGCCAGGGCCTGTGAATTCCATAGTCAGATGCCCTGAAAATCTACAGCTTCATCTGATTATAACACAGAGCATAGGAACCTCTCAGTCCCCTCCTTCCTGCATGATGTCCTGAGGTCACTACCAGGCCAGCGGCTTCACAGCTTGATCACCTTCCGTAGAACTGCACGTTTGTGAGCTACACCCACAGCTAACCTGATTTGCTGCAGTCAGTGGATAGTGCTCACTTAGCTTGCGGTGCTGCCTTGTAATTAGGCGGCTAGCGAGTGCACTTGTCATACCACAGCTCTCTCAAACTCCACTGCAGCCATGGGAACTATGTTTTGCAACAGCTCTTACTAAATTCTGTTGGTAGAAGTAAACTTCACCATATCACTAAGTCAGAGTCCAGCTGGAACTGGCAAACTTCAAAATAAGCCCTCTCTTACAAGTCCCTGCAGACTCCAGGCTCAGGGAAGCACACTGGGATTCTGTACAGTAACAAACAGACTCAGATCATTTTAGCACAGCAGCAGCTGATTTTCAGGTACCTTCCATACAGTGTGGTTTATTTTCCTGTCAAAACATAAGTATTTCACTCTGCATTAAGAATCCACAAAAGGAATAACACAATCAGCATATACACCCACTAACAAAACAGTAATATTAAATAATAATAAAAGTCACTCTGCATGGCCGATCCTGATCCCAATCTTGAATCTACAGCACAGCACAGTATGCAGTAGCTAGAAAACACGTTTACACTCTCTAGAAGAACAGCACTATGCACAGCAGTATTTTTTCTGAGAGCTACGAGATCCAGAATGACCTCTGATACTTTCAGGTGATGAAGAGAGCTCAGGCCTTTACAGCCTTTACTTCCTACCAGGTTACACATGCTCCACAAAATTCCTTCTGAAAAGCACTGAAATTCCTCAGACACTCCATGCTCCTGAAAGGCTGTTTGTTTTACAAACATTTGCCAAAATTCTTCTAACTCCTTCCTTAAAGTGAAAATCACAGAACAAGTTATATTCCTGTGGATCAATTGAGGAAGGTCAGAACCCCTTGCCTCCACAGGAAGGCAAGTACAGTAATTAATCAAAGCACAGACTCAAACCATCAGCCAATACAATTTCATCAGAATCAGATAACCTCCTACTGCACACACTTTGCTTTAAAAAGTTGAAGACTGAGTGCTTGGCAATTTTTTATTTTGAAATTCCACCTTTAAAAACGTATGCGTTGCTGACACATACAAAGAGTCCTACATTTGTTCTTGTGTTTTTTTCCCCGTGTTTTTCAGTACTACGCTAAGCTGCTTAGAGTACATGTTATACCACTGAAATATTCAGTGCTGGCAATTTCTTCAGGAAACTTGAGAATACTATTTCCTGCCTAATCTTCCCAAGAGGGATTGGAAGTGTTCTTGCTGGATATATTTCTGACACATGAAATACGCGTAAAAACACTCCCCTTTGCCACATTAATAAAGAAGCTGCAAGAGGAGAACAAAACGACTGGAAGTTTGCTCACCCAACATTAAAGAAGTCTCTGCAATTCCTAACAGCTACTGTTTGATAATCTCCAAGCAACAGTCATGCCACAGTGCTACACAGAACTGTTCAAAACTGCACTATCACCAGACACGTGAATGCCATTGACAAGGTTAGAAGTTCAGTAGTTGAAATGACTTTGCACTACACAAAGCAAGATCTAAAGTAGCTTGCCTGCGTTGCAAGTAGTAGAATATTCAACTAGTACTGCTCTGAGAGCTGAATGTGATTAACCAACAGCAAAAAATACAAGATGTTCCAAACTGAAAATTGGATAAGACATTTTGTCCTCTCAGTGGCTTGTGAGATGTCTTTTTTTTTGACATTACCTGGGTAACTGCTGAATGAGACACGGTTGGTGCTAGTGTATGGATCAACTATATTGAAGTTCCAATGCTTATATATTCTCAGTGTGGCTGCATATGTAAACCAGCTGGAATGGGCAAAATATATGTTCTCATATCCAGGTAAAACCTGGAAAACAAACAGAATGATGAACCATTTCAGGTCCTATTATACCTTGTGTGTTTTGTATTTGAAAGAAACTGGGAGAACAACTTGTTTTAAGTAGCTTAACAAACTGCACTGTTCAAGAAGGAGCAGATTCTTGTGCCATTTAACTGTGCACTAAACAATGAATTTTTGACACCTTTGGAAATAATTCCTGTTCATGTGTTGTTTTCAAATAATTAGTTGCCATTGTTCAAAATTAAACAATTTAGGTCTTTTTAGGACACCTGTGTCACAAGACATGTTTTCTTTCCCCAGTTTACTCTTGAATACTTGTGTTGATGCATTCAAATCAGCTCTCTGCAAACATATCAAATATTAACTTAGAACATTCTCTTTCTCTGTAAATACCTCTGAGAAATTATGAAGTACAGAACAAAATGCAAGTACATTTATTCTGAAAAGGTAAATGCATATTGATAGTACATCTTAAACAGTTTCCCTGGTTCTAGGATTTACTGCTAGTTCAAACCTCTTGCTGTAGGCAATTTAAGATGTATATTTTTGCTCTGGGTTACAGATCTCCGTACACTGCCCAGGTTATTGATAGTTTTAGCTGAATAAATTAATTGCAGCCACGATGTATCAGACGTTTACATTCAAAGCATTTTAATCCATCACTACTCTCACTGGAAAGCTATCAAGAACATCACTGCTAACACTAAGTAAACTTCTTTTATGAGGGCTGTTGTGAAAGCAATGCCTCCTATTTTATCATGGTGGCCCACAGCTTCAGGGACAGATGGTGGTGGTACGGCAGTAGAGGCTGAACCTTCCCCCAGTATTGTTACATTTTGTTGCAGTGCGACAGAGGGCAGCAGAGGGGCAGTCTGACAAAATGGCATCTGACATGGAAGTGCGTGTGAAGCAAAGGTGTGTCACTGAATTCCTGCATGTGGAAAAATGGCACTCATTGACATTTATCGCTGATTGCTGAACGGCTATAGAGACCAAACAGTGGATGTAAGCACATCACGGCAGTGGGTGGTGCATTTCAGCACTGGCAACAGTGAAGAGAAAGACAAGACGCATTCCAGATGGCCACACACAGATCTCACACCACAAAACGAAGAGAGTCTCAATCAGCTCATCTGCACAAATCAGCAGATTTCGACCAGGGAACTGGGTACGGAGCTGAATACTGACTTCAGTGTGTTGGAAACAATGGCGGCAATGTTGGAATACCAGAAAGTTTGCACCAGGTAGGTCCCATAAATGCTCAACCAAGAACAGAAAAAACACCACGCGCAAATTTGTCAGGACCTATTGAACCAATACGAGGCTGATGGTGACAGCTTCCTAAATCACATCACTACTGGTGATGAGACACAGTGTCACCACTGTGAGCCAGAATCAAAACAGTCCATGGAGTGGTGACGTGAATTCCACTTCAAATAACAAGTTCCCAGACGCAGCCCTCAGCAGGTAAAGTGATGTGCACTGCCTTTTGGGATAGAAAAGAGGTGGTCCTTCTGAATTTCCTCGAACTCAAACAAACCATCAACTGAATGCTACACTGCAATGCTGACTAAGCTGAAGGCTCAAACTTACAGAGTCAGGCTAGAGGACAACCTTCCTCTTGCAACACAGTACTGCCAGGCTCCATACCAGTTTTAAGACCATGGAGTATACAACCAGTTATGGCTGGACTGTTCTACCAGACCCACCACATAATCCAGATTTGGTGCCTTCTGACTTCCATCTGTTTGTGCCAAGGAAATATTGACTGCATGGGCTACGCTTTCCTAGCAATGACACTGTCATAGCAGGTGTCAAACAATGGGTCACCTCTGCTGATTTTTACAAGCATAGCATGCAGGCTCTTGTTCATTGCTGGTGAAAATGCATAGCTAATGGTGGTGACTATGTTGAAAAATAATATTTCACAGCTGAGAATTTGCTCTATCTTATAGTGTTACTGTGCTCTTCTTATCTGTTGTAGTTTCCATGGAAATAAATAGGAGGCATTACTTTCAGAGCAACCTATACAATTTCAAGACTGTATTTACCAACCAGCACTGTCCCCCTCCCTGCTTAATATCGCCAAGGTATTTGTAGACATTCATGGTATCCCTTTTTGGACTTTGCTTGGCTATATAAAACAAGTTACTCTTCCAGTTTCTTCCCATCGGTAGCTCCCCACTCCCAGTAATCATACTAACTTTTTACTATCAGTCTCTGGAGTTTTGAGTTCATTTGTTTTTATTGTTTCCCTCTCCCTGAACACCAATGAGCAAAACTGAACCCAAAACGCCATGCAAGTACATACCGTAACTTCATAAAAGCAATTTAATTGACAAGGGTGTCTATTCACACACAACGTAAACAGTGAAAACTACAGAAGCACAGACTCATAACACTGTGAATCAACATAATCACTAGAAATGAAACTCAGTGCTCACCTTGATGAGGGCAGAGCAGTGACCCATATCCCACTGGTATTTCCCATGGCCTCCAGCTTCGACATTGCACTGTCCGCTTCGTGCAGAATACTCAAATAATGCAGGAATGAGATCCAACAGGTCTCCAACTGCATTCAGAAACTGGACATCAAAGACACTCAGTGGCTGAAGAAAGAAGAGACCATAACGAATGCTTTCAGATAGAAAAGCTTCAACACAATCTCACCTGTTAAGCATTTTTTTCTTTCTCAAAGGAATCTCTTATACTTTCTATAAAATACCTTCCCTCAAGGCCCACAAGCTAAGGTCTGCAATGAAGCACTCAAATATCTTTAAGGGTTTAGCCCTTCTAGTGGAAATACCAATTCTAGCATTTCCAAGGGAAAAAAAGAGAAAGTAGCAGTAATTTAGAAAACCTCTGTGTATCTTTGTGAACAGCATATTAATTAGGCTGCTGTTACTCCAGCATAAGACTTTTTTTTTTTTTAATGTATTTATTAAAAGGCTATGAAAAGCTTTTTATTAGCACACACTTGGGTGAGCTCCGGGATTTTTATAAAGACTGCAATTAAAAACAACCTTAGGACTGAGAAGGAGAAAACAAATGAAGGAAGTGAAATACGTTAACAGTGCTAATAAAGCATGGAACTAGCGGAAAAGAGGAAGTCAGTCAAAAGGCACTCCAATATTAGGCTTTCAAAAAACCCTAATAGCTAGAAACAGCCATGGTTAACTATACACACCTCACTGAGCAACGTGTTCTTCACAGTCCTCTTACATTGCCTATTCAAAAATAAAATCTTAAGTCTGATCTCAGCCTTCAAAGACCATTTTCTAACTCTTTCCTATTCTTTCTTGCTGTCTTTAGTTAAGGCAAGGCCTAAGGAAAAGAACATAACACAAATCAGCATAGGGCTATGACTACTAACTGTAGAATCATATAGCAAGGAAGCATTTTGCTTGCAATATAAATCACTACTACTAAACCATGAAGATCAACTCTACAAACCCCAGCAAATAAGAGGAAAGGGCAACAAAAACAACCAACCAAAAAAAAAGTTAATGCCAAATTCAGAGAATACTTACTTTGTATCCAGAAGGCTGAATTCTGTGTTATCCATCTACTGCTTTGGCAGAGCAAATAATCAACAGGAAAACCAAAAATAATGTAAAACCTAATGTATATAGCCTAATGTATATAACCTTCCCACATGCTTACCAAGACTACAATAGAAATAAGCTATTCTCACCAATAAAATCATGTACTCCTAACAGCAGCTACAGTGTGTGAGAAAAAAATCCAGAGCAAAATTGAAAGGATGTTACCTTTCTCAGGCTCATCATACTACTGCTATAAGGTCATAAACAGGGAGCAGCAGAGGTCATGACTGATAAAAATCAAGAGATGTACCTTCAGATAGTTTTAAGCAACTTAGTAGTATGAATCATTTACAGACAAGTCCCAACAACTGCTATTTCACTGAAATCCACAGACAGATTTGCCACAGTTCAGCACATTTTCCCCCATCCAGCTGTACTCAAAGTACTGCAAGTTAAACATGCTGTGAAGAGAAGCTGTTTTCTCACGTCCAGTTTACAACCATTACTATAAGAGAAAAGTCAGGCAGCAAACTGATGAGCTGACATTATCACCAGGAGGCAGGAACAGGATTGCATGTAAGAGTGCTCCACCAGCCTTCAGAGAGAGCCTCTCTATTATAAAACCTGCCTTGCTTGTGACATCTATTGACACTGCAACAACATCACTTGTAATTGCTTGGATATTTAAATATATATATATATATATATCTCCACATTTATGTGCTATCTCATGGCCATTTCAAATGAGAAATGCATTAAGTACTGGGAAGCCCATTCAAACTAGAACAAAGGTGCTACAGAAGGAAGCTATCAGCACATTGATCATAGAAAAGTGGCCAGGAAGGTAGGAGGAAAGATCCCCTTGAATAAAGCAGCAAAGAATATGTAAATTCATTGTGTTCCACTGAGTGAGATTGCCATCTCCCAAATTCAGACAAAACTGAGAAGTAAAAGAGGAAAACTAGGTCATTAAGTACCCATTGGAGTTCTGTTTTCGTTTCCCTTTTGAAGTGCAAGCAAGCTTCATTCCAACTTATCTCAAAGAACTCATGCCATAGCTTTGCAAGGAAAAAAATGGTTTTGTGTTCTAGGCTGATGCTAGCCAGGTGAATTAGAGAAGTCTGACATGCTCAGTGCAAGAGCTTCTCATGAAAACAATGCATTCAAACAGGATACTCAGGCATCTGTGATGCATGCCAGTTGTGGGAATTTCAGGAGCAGACTGATGCAACTCTCACCAGGCTGATAGCCCGAGTTGGGGAATAACTAGACCTGATTTTCCAAGCCATGTGGAGAAGTCTTCTCACTAAGATGCTAATCCAAACCCACCAGCAAGAATTAGATAAGCATACTTCATAACAAGTGCAAAATATAGGGCATACTGTAACCTCTTCTCATCACCTTCTCCCATCTCTCATAGCACTGTCAGGAAAACTCCTCATATGCATCCTGAATAAGAGTGAATGAATGTGCTAAATTGATAAGCAGTGAGATGATATAGCCATGACAAGAGAAAAAGTTCTTTACCTAAAATATATTGGACATATTCTCGGTTACCATCCTGAAAAGTGAAAAAAAGTCAAACTGATTTTTTCTTTCCCAATGTAAAGTTACTACCAACTGTAAGGAGGCCAACTTAGAAAAGGTAGCAGGCAAGAGAACAAGCCTTAAGTGTGTCTGCAAGAAACAAAAAAATAGACTAGATATTCTGTAACAATTGCCTTTCAATGACCTCTCCATGCATGAGCATTCTCCATAATAAGTGAGCAAGTACAAATAGAGAGCTGTTGCGGAGTCACTGCAGTATTTAAAACTTACACCTCCTTATTCAAGAATAATTTCCCTGTGTAGACAAGCCCAAGATTAATCACAGCGTTGGTAGAGCATTAGGCAGATGAAAAGGCTTCATGTTCTTTGAGTGCCCCTCCTTCAGAAATTGTCCTGACAAAAGGGTTGGGTTTGTTTACTGAATAGAAAATGTTGTCAAACCAGATGGAATAATTTCACACTTTAACATGAAAATGTATTCAGATTTTGACACAATTCTCAACAATACTGGTGAACATCAAATTCAAGATACAGAAGTTTCCAATGAGCATTGCTCTCATGCAGGTTTGAATGAAGTGCCTGCCTAGAATAGCCCTGCAGGATACAAGAGAAAACTCAAAAATTAAACAGTCCACTACAAAACTTTCTGTATGCTCCATACAGAAAGAAATAAAAACTATGTATCAGCACTACTACTAAGCAGCTCAGTGTCCAAACCAATTTTCTCTCAATTTTCATACATATGTGCCTACACACACACACACAGCATACAGCTCAAGAATAAAGGCCAGTCATTTCAGACTGAGCCACATGTTTGAATTACACTTGAATGCACCATTTTACGTAGGTAGTGCTGATGAGATGTGCCCTGTCTGAAAGAGGATCAGAATGATTTGGTTACTTCACAGGTCAGTGCTTTTAATACCAACTACACAGACAAAAACAATCAATAAAAATATGCTGCAAGGTAGGATGTGCCTGTTTTAAGGAATTAGCTCAGACACAAACTAGCAGTTTTCTCACCCAGCTAAATCTAAAGCACTCCAAAGCAGCAAAAACAAACAAACAAACAAACAAACAAACAAAAACTGATAAGATTTGCAGGGCTCTGCAGCTACAGTGTTGTAAAAAGGAATTATAGTTCTAGAAAGTCATGGCTTCTCAATATCTTCCCTATAATTCAGACACACCAGAATGGATATTTTCATTATTGTCAAGAATCTTTTCTTTTAGTTTGAACTGGTTCCTACTCAAGAAAGCCACAAAGCAAGGACCATGCAAAGAAGAGATGACATGCATTTTACTAAAATCCAATTGCTGATGATTCCTTACTGTTATCTTCCCTAAATTCTCATTATGAATGAACCAAGGCAAAAGGTCAACTGCAATTACTCAGGTCCTCCTCTCACACTCAGGAGCCTATTAGACATACTAGACTTAAGAAGACATTTGTAATTACTACAGCTCTACTGAATTTAAAGGAGCTCTGGCACTGCATACAAGTTTATGACCCGGAACACAATTCTAACCAATCATGAAAAAATAATATTAATTAAAGAAAACCTCCCGTTTGGCCTGCCACAACACTGACCATACAGTTTGAAACAAGAGCTGTGGAAAACAGAAAACCATCTAGCAATGTAAAATATCCCTTAAAATTTAGCAACTTTGATGCTTGAAAATAAAAATGAGTTTTTAACATGCTCCCTATTTACTGCCTCACGCTGATGCAGCTACTCTTCATACCAAGAGGGTCATTTGCTCAGTAACAATTGCTCAGCAAACATCTTAGAGAAGTGTCTATCTTTCCAACATTCACACTTGAGTACAAAAGCCACTCCCAACCTAATCAGCACGTGAGAGGACAGAGTTCTAAGTGCAAAGGTCTGTGGTGACACAACAGGAGAGCTCAGTAACAATCTGTAGTGAGCAGTGACTGAAGCTTTTGTAGAATCACATGCAGAATGAATGCTTTTCACTAGTTTTCATATACATTTTTTCTTTATTAATATCAGATTCCCTTTTCACGTCTTCATCTTCTGACATCCCAACCCCAACTACTAAAAAAGAGATGCAGTAATCTTACTGTTTGCTTGTGTAGTTTAGCCCACTCGAGGGCTCCCATGTACAGACCATCCAACTGTGCAATAATATAGCCAGCATGCCTCCAAAAGGGGTCATCCTTATTATTTCTGATTTGTTGTCTTGTCCATTGATCTTGTTTCCTGCAGAGGAACAAACAGGTTGGGGTTTTCTTGCTTTTGCTTTAGAGTATAACTGATATTGCAGGGAAGGGACAAATGCAGGCCTGTATTACAATCCAGATATCAAAACTTTCCTAGTGTTTTGAGCCAAATCGTATTTTGGAAATTCAGAGGTTGAATCCTTTGGGTGCAAGTATTCAGATCCATGCAATGTACCCAACAGTTATTAGCATACCCTGCTTCAGAGCTAAAGGAAGAGATGGATTCCATCTCTGTGTGGGACTCACCTATGTCAGATCTAGCATAGTCTCGTAATCAGTAAAGAGAAGCAAGCATTTGACACGTAAGGTGAACAATTCCCTTTCAGATGCCTACTTGAGGATAAAATATGTGGACCTTTGAAGTCCCCTCATTTCTCTCCCTTGGGAATAAGTGCAATGAAGGCTTTCTGGTGGCAGTGTTTAAACACTGCTTAAGAACCACCATAATCCTCCTCATGATGAAAAGGTGGGAGGCCAAATGCAATCATTCCCTGTGCTAAACCCAACCAAGAAGTCACTACCCAAATAACCTAGGTTTACAGCATGACACAACAGAAGCTGAACAGACACAACAGAAGCTGAACAGACCCGAGGACAACAGCAGTCAGCACTATGCGCATTTTCCAAAGTTCCCTCTTTCACCGTGCACAAAGGGCCACAGAAAAACCTGAGTTATCAGAATAAGCCAGGACCAGAGCATGACTACTGGGCCTCTCTCTATCCATCTATCTGGTGTATAGCCAAAAAAAAAGAGGGACTAAATCTGGCAAGGAAGTAAACTCTTCCAGCAGTATATGGCTGACAAAATCACCCAAGTTTAGTTGTCTGTAAGTAAGAAGGTGCAAGAACTATGTCAAAGGAAATGGGAATATGATAATCAGTGCATCCTGGGGGATACAACTGCTATTCTGAGTTACACAGGCAAAAAAACTTGGATATGGTACCTACTTCATCTTTCTGTCAGAGAGGATACAATTATAGGAAGGGAGTGGTAAAACTTTTTTTTTCTGTTCTATTTACATACACCAAAAACAACAAATGCACTTACTTGATGTAAGTGCAACAACAACAGAATTATTCAGATATGTAACCCCTTGCATCAGAAAAAAAAAAAAAAGAAAACACAACAAGGTGAAACATAATTAACCTGCAAGAGTGAGTCAAGTTTCACAGAAGTATTCATAATGGAAGAAAACACAAGTCTAAGGAGATGCTAATCACAGTCGAGCCTTCTAGTACCTAGCGTGGCTTTTCTTCAACTTTTGGTTTCCAAGCAGTGTAGCTGCATTATTATTTGAGCATAATTACTTTTGATTTATACCGCTGAAGAGAGAAGGGAATTAGGACTTTCCTGATTAGAGGACAATTTACTTCAGTGGTAGAATATAAAAAAAATCTTATCTCACAGTGGAATGAAAGAACGCACAATGCTAGAAAGACTAAGGTACCAGAAGACCACACTATTCAGTGAAGCATTCAAAATACCAGCTTCTGGGAAAGCATTTTGACTAGACTTTGGAATCAGTTGGCATTAACTACAGCTTTAAATATTTCCTTGAAAGAATTAGAAAAGGGCATACTCCCTTCTTCATTTCTGTTGAGAATTTTTTATTCCCCCCGCACACGAATGCCACACAGTCAGAAGTAAGCACGTATTTTCTTTAGCTTTTAAGAAAGAATTTGAAAAAACTCAAACATTCACTCATACTCCAACCCTAAATCTTGATTATTGTTTTTTACGGTAACTAAATACATACGCCATGAAATTCTGAACTCCACTTCGAACCCTGGGATTTTTAATTAATTGTGGATACATGTTTGCAGCATGGTCATACATATGCCTGAAAGAAAAAAACAAAAAAACAAAAAACAAAGTTACTCTTTTTCACCTTCCTTCCCTCTTCCACGCTACCCCACTTATTACCAAACGTTGGCAAATAAGCACCACAGTCCACAAAGTCAGCTTTTTTTAATTACAGAAATGACTTCATACACTGAATCCATGTTAAATGGCAAAGATAACACAAAGGGATTGTTGAAATTTGAATCAAAATAAAAGACTTTGCTAATGCTTGCTCAAACAGCCCTATAATGGAAAAAAAAAAAAAAAAAAAAGCAAAAATGAGAAGCAAACCTTCAGATTTAGGAAACGTTTGTAGACCAGAACCATCTTGGAGGTTCTGGCACATTAACATAAAGCACAACAGAAATGGTTCATCAGAGAGCTTTTCTATTTGGAATCAAGAGAGCCAGAGAGATCAGTAGGATATTATTTGCCGATTGAATTGAAAGAATTTCAGCCGATACCTAGCAGAGTTTTCACTTACCGTTAACCACGTTCTACCACGTAACAAGCTAAGTATCTCTATTTTAAGGTGTAAGTTGATCCTGAGCATTCCCAAATAGCAGACTCATGCCTGATCTAAACAAATTCATGTTTATGGAAAACAAAATTACTGTAGTGTGTTTGTTTTTGTTTGGTTTGGCTTTTTTTTGGGGGGGAAGGGGAGAAAAGGGGTTAAATTTGGGGTTTTTTTGTTGTTTTTAAATTAAGTTCAGTTAGCTTTCTCATCCCTATTAACTAGCAGGAACAAAAGGTGCTTTTTTATGCTTGTTACTGTTTAGTTATTGAAGTGAAGCACTTTACACTTCCAGAGAAAATTAACTGCCAAAAAGAATTCAGGAGCCCATGAGTTAAAAGTCACACTTCCAGTTTAGGTCAAGTGTAGTTGCTCAGTTCATGCATCTGATCCTTTGAATCTTCTCATTCCTTTAATTTTGCTCCCATTGACATTTCTTCATGTTGTGCAAACTGAATTAACGCTTGCTCAGCCACTGAGAAGAAAAAAAAAATGTGTAGGTAGGAATATTTAGTTCTAAGTAGAAGTCAATAGGAAGTTATTTTGCTGAAGTCTGGAGTTGGTGGAACTACATCAGTCATCACTAGAATGATGAACTTAGCTCCTACTAAGTTCCAAGACCAAACAGAACTAAGAAGCAGGCATTAGCCTCAAGGAAAGCAAATGCCGGCACAACAATGTTCTCTGTACCAAAACTCTGAAGGGCAACTCCCTCTGGAAGCTGTGCAGACAGGTACTCTTTTTCTCCAATTTCTCTCAGAGCATAATTAGAGGCCATAATTAGAGAATGCAGCCAGAGATGACTGAATGGTTTGTTGATAATTAGAGATATGATCTACTGACCTTCTTTTTGTCCCTTGCCCCATTCTCAACTGTTTTTGACTGCATGACCCTGTTATGTCACTTCTGGTACCCTTCTGATCACTCAATCTAATTGTTCTGCACACATTCAGGTAAAACACTAACCCAGCAAAAAAATGTAAATTGCTTTTCTAGCTTTCATGTAGACAGAAGTGGTATGAGAAGAAAGCTTGAGGAGACTGAGTGTACCCTCAGTAAGTTTGCAGAAGACAACCAAGTTGGAAGGAAGTGTCAATCTGCCTGAGGGTAGGAAGGTCCTACAGAGGGACCTGGAAGGCTGGATCTCTGGGCTGAGTCAATGGGATGAAGTTCAACATGACCAAGTGCCGGGTGCTGCACTTTGGTCACAACAACCCCATGCAGCACTACGGATTTGGGGCTGAGTGGCTGAAAAGCTGCACCAAGGAAGAGTATGTGGGGCTGTTAGCTGACAGCTGGGTGACCATGAGGCAACAGTTTGCCCAGGCAAAAAGAAGGCCAAAGGCATCCTGGCTTGTATCAGAAATAGTGCAGCCAGCTGGAGCAGGGAGGTGAGCCTCTGTACTAGGCTCTTTTGAGGCCACACCTCAAGCGCTGTGTTCACTTTTTGGGCCCCTCACTACAAGAAAGACACTGAAGCCCTGGAGCACGTCCAGAGAAGGCAACAAAGCTGTGAAGGGTCAGGAGCACACACCTGATGGGGAGCAGCTGACAGAACTAGGACTGTTCTGTCTGGAGGAGACTCAGGGGAGACTTTCTTGTTCTCTACAACAACCTGAAGGGAGGTTGTGAGGAGTTGAAGGTCGGCTTTTTCATGCAGGTAACAGGCGATGCCCTCAGGTTGCACCAGGGGAGGTTCCTAATATCCGACCAGGTAGGCTGGATATTAGGAAAAATTTCTTTGAAAGATTGGTGATGCACTGAAACAGGCTGCCCACCACCATCCGTGGAGGCTTCCAAGAAAAGGTTGTATGTGGCATTAAATGACGTGTTTTAGTAGGCATGGTGATGATGAGTTGACAGTTGGACTAGATGATTTTAGTGGTCTTTCCAACCTTAATGGTTCTATGATTCCATCTTAGTAAATGAATCAATATGAAAGAACTTGGTGAGTGTCTGGGTAGGCGCAAGTGAGAGGGGTTGGATATGTGGAAGGAGGAGCTACAATCAAAGAAGGAAGTACTCAGCAGCCTTATACCATCACACTTTTTATGGAACTCCAGCTGTAGCATCAATTTTAGTTCTAGAGTTATCTGTTCTCCTCCCAGACTACATGCCTTAATTCCTACCCATTTATTGAAGTGGACAAGAAAGTTGAAGAGCCAGATTAATATTTTGCATCCCTGCAGTCCCAGCAAATTTGGCAAATAAAAATCCCAAGCAATTTTAGTATGGAAATCATAGCATAACATATGCCATACAAGTCTGATCCCTGACAGCACTGAAAAAGGGAAAGCAGGAGACAATCCATTTAGCAGATAGTCTTTCAGGGACAAGAACCAGATTAAGAGGATAGAAACAACAAGGATGCTGCTCTGACCACTGCCTGGGCCAGGATAGATGACCAGGCTTCTAGACTCAACTATGAGCCATAACTGTCCTTCATTTGGAGTTCTCAAAATTTATGCAACACAAGGCAGATTTTACAGCAGTGGTATTGTTAGGCTGTGATGACTGATACAGAGTGGGTTTGTTCAGAACCAGAGGAGTGAAACCAGCTTCTTTAATGGGTCTCCTTCTTGCATATACTAAGAGGCCAGATGATTCCTGGGATTTTTTATTAACGCACAAAGTTTTTGAGACTCTTTTCCCCTTAGATGCCCTGTGTTATCATTTGGGGGGTTTTTTGCATCTTTTATTCCGTTCTAACAAACCTTCTACATGCAAGGCCTGCAAGTTTTGTAAGAGAATTACCTTCTGAAGTAAATTGGATCATTACAATAACGTAAGGCTTTGCAGCTGTATCTAAGTCAAAAACAAGGCAATTACAAAGTTGAGACAAGAATTCAAAGTCCAAAAACAGCAAAGCAGAGCTATGCTTCTTCAAATTAGAGAGGAAGATGACAGGACTCAGGTCAGCTGAGGTTATATCAGAAAAGAGTACAATTAATGTTGCTTCAAATTTAATACCAGCTCTTAGGCAGCTGGTATGTCTCAGTTGAAACTGAGTAATAGCATGCGCTGAATGTCACTGATCTGGATGTGCTCTGCCATTGCTTGAGTAAAGTATGCCTCAGTAACATCCCTCTTGTAATGGGGGAAGGGAATTCATATCCAAGAAAGCCACAGCAAAAAATTTCAGCTGGACAATAGGACTGGATCCTACAGAGAGACCTGAGACTAGGGATAAAAACAAACATATGGCTCTCCAGATACAAGAATGAGATGTATCCTGCCCCTGACTATTTTCAAAATGGACAGTCGCTATTTGGATCAGGTGCCTATTCTAGAAAGATGAATCATGTCCACTGGTAGATGGGTCTAGCTTAGCTATTGTTTTTATACCACAGACCTACAAAACAAGAGCTGAGTTGAATTCCTCCCCAGTAATTTGAGATCATACAGTCCCATGTCTTTTTTTTTTTTTTTTTAATCCATTTTTATTACATTCTCCTTGGGTTCCTAAAAAACGTATGCTTGAGAGAAATTCTGTCACTCTTAGGCATACATAAGGCTTAGCTGAGCCTAGAAAGCTTCCTTCACATCTTAAGTGTAATGACAGAACTGGGATAGCTGAGAATTCCTGAAGGTCTCCAAATGCAGCCACTGTCAAACTGGAGCTGACAGCTTCTGCAAGAACCTGTACTTCAACCTGGATTAGGCCTGCAATGTATCCTTCCTATTAATACAACACAATGAGATCAGAGTGCTTCCTGGCAGGACTTAAGGGTTCCCACAAAGACGCACCTTGGGTCATTTCTGCTTTGTGGAGTCGTTGCCATAAATGGATGTGTGACAGATGAGACCTTGGAGTTAGTTGCCCAGACTAAGGAAACAATATACTACAGGACACCTCAATTAGCAAGCATACCTCATGTATTCACCTTGGAGGGCTGTGGTATAAAGAGCCACCCACAGCAGTGGTGCCAGTACAGGCAAGTGATGTAAGCCTCGTCACTCTGGTAGCTAAGTGGTTGTTGATACAAATAAAGCCTTCAACACTGTCAAACACTGAGTTACACTCTTCCTTGCTGTAAGCAGGACAGAAAAGGCCTTCAGAGGGAAGGCTGAGCTGTGTGCAGCTACTGTGGACAACAAACGTGTGCAAAAGCAGAGTGACAGTGTTTAGAGACTCATTATCTTATGAGAAGTAATGATGGTGCTAGAAAAAGCTTACCTAAAAGCTGGCTGCCAGGCTGTCTGAATGGAACAGGGTTACAGCCTGAGAGATGCTATTTCCTACTTCCACCATAAAAGACTTGTGTAACCACTCCAAAGAAAGAACATCTGACTGCATGTCAGTTAGGATTCCATCACTTTCCAGGTAAGATAAAGATGCAGGAATGGAGTTGTGAGATCAAGCTTTTAACACACATTTTAACCCGCTGCCACACCTATCTGTTTTAAAGCTGTTCAAGGTTCACTTAAAAGCCCAAATCTCAAACCCTACTTCTTCAGTCTCTTCCTTGACACAAACCCTCAAGCTCATTTCCACAGACTCTAAGACCTCTGTTCAGTATAATTTCTGCTTATCTACCTCTCTATAGTCATTGATGGAGCTCATAGCCCTGCAATAAAAATGGCTGAGGTTGGGAAACAGCGGTAGTAAGCATCTGGTCTGGAGAAAGCAAAGGCCTTGAGCAGAGTAACTGGTGAGCACCTCCACTTCCGTGAAGCTTCACTTAACATCTGTAGCCAAGAGGAAGGGGATGTGGAACAGCACTCCTTCCCCTAAACCTAAGCATAGACTGAGACATCAGATAAAGACTTTGCAGATGCTGTTTCACACTCAGTCCATTTTTAAAGGAATGGGCATATACTTAAGTCTGCTTAAAAGGACAGTCAGGAAGACTTGCAGATCAACTACGGATCTGGACCAGGAAGTGGGTTGTTGCTCCTAGAACATTTCCTGCTATCTAATTAAGCTTAGCACAGATTGGACCATCTACGTAGTATGACAAAACTTAAGCTTAAACACTTAAAGATGAGAACACAAAGCCTTAGAGAAAAATCTAAGGAGTAACATTCTCATGTAATGCTACGATTCCCCCACATCCATATGTAGTTTATAGAAATTAAGTAGTGCAAAGCTGTAACTTCTTATGCAAAATAATCTAAACAGCATATAACCAAATTTCTCACGTACTTCTTTCTCTTTCCTGCCTGGGTTAAACGCTGTGCACTCAGTACTCTAGGTCTCCTTTCTTGAACTAAAACTACACATCACATTTCTTCTGTTCTTCTGGAAAAGAGAATACTAGAAGGGTAAATTAAGAACTTATTTACAGTGAGGTGACGGAGCACTGGAACAGGCTGCCCAGGGAGGTGGTGGAGTCTCCTTCTCTGGAGATGTTCAAGACCTGCCTGGATGCCTACCTGTGCGACCTGCTGTAGGGAACCTGCTTTGGCAGGGGGGTTGGACTCAGTGATGTCTGGAGCTCCCTTCCAACCCCTACAGTTCTGTGATTCTGTGATTCTTCTTTCCCTCAGAAAGAATTTTCTTAATTGACAAACACTGTTTAACTGGGTTTCCTTCATAGTGTAAAAGTCTTGTTCAGAGACCATCTAATGGATGTCCCTCCATTAGAGGAACCTACTAGAGAGTCATAATAACATATGATCAGAGAACTATCCACAAAATCTTAACTGATCTTAAAATGTCTTACTACTGATTACACTAATATCTTGTTCAAAAGTCATCCCAGACATTTGCTCTTCAGAAAAGCCTACTGTGCTGACTCGGCAGTTTTTCTTTTACCGTGACTAAGATCATAGAGGGGAGAAAAAAAAAAATAAAAAAAAATCAAGCTTATTCAGCAAGCCATGTGTCACATGCTTAGTATACTTGTATCTCCAGCTATATCCCATCAATTCTGTCTTCCTGCTTAGTAAGGGAAAGAACTTCTCTTCTGAATTTTTTTTTTTTTTTTTTTAAAAAAAAAGCTATTCTGGATTCATTGAATTTGTAACAAGCATAAAAAACCAACTGTTTTCACACATCTACACTGTGGGAGAGATTCAATCCCTCATTTTCTCTCCACAGGAATCCTTCTAGACACACATCTGTCTGTCTATCAGTATATCAGCATTTTTTACTTTGTCCAAGAGAGACCAAACTTCCCACACTGTAAAGTTTCAGCACCTGCTTCTCCAGTAGATTTTTGACAGTGTTTGCTGAAAAACCTCCTTACAGAAGCCCTGCAGTCTTTGTCTCTCCCTGTCTGATCATTGTCTCATCTGTTCATCAGTCACCTACCTGTATGCCGAGGAAATAACTATTCTTTCTGCTGCCTCTTTTGTAATTATTTACAACATAGTGCTTACACAGTTCATTATACATATGCTATTCTGTGATTACATTATTTAACCATTAATAGAGATGCAGTACTCATTGATCTCAGTGACGTGTCAAGAGAGCCTGCAGGAGGAGAGGGTGCAGAGCCATAACTTGACACTGTGGTGATGATGCTTTACTTCATACTGCTACTAATCAAAAAAACAGCACACTACCACAAAAATGTACGGTTAGTTTCAATTGACAGGATGTAAGGGAAAGGATAGAAAGTGAATAAAAAAAACTCACTAGCACAGAAATCCACTGGAAGAGTCATAAGTTGAGAAGCTTCCTGAGGTACTTACGGAGCTGTGAGATAGCCTTCCAAAAATCCAGCTGCATACATGATATCTTCATTGCTTAAGGTCTGATGGCCATAGCCTGCTTTGATCTCCAGAACTCCCCAACCTGTTGTCTGTACAGTGTTGTTGTAGAAGCCATATGCATCTCCACTCCTGTCCAGTATATTCTTGACCTGAAGTATTTTTTGAGCTTTATTCCAGTACAAAGTTGCATAGCGCATTTCTGTGGCCAAGAAGAAAGAAGGCAATGAAAACAAAAACAAAAACACAAGGGAAATTAGTGATGCAACACATCTGAGAAGTAACAAGCATTATAGGAACATCATTTCACTTCAACACTGCTGACTCCTAAAGAAGTCTAGGAGGGTCAGAGAACTAGATACAACGCACATAAACCCAAGTCTCCAGAGTCCCAAGCAGCTGTTGTTAAACAATAGAGTGGAATGGGTTGGTCTGCCACCTTATCAGAAGTTTCTCACAGCATTTGTAGACTGAGAACTAATGAAGTAGCTGCTGCAAAGTAAGACTAAGAAAGTAAAACAAAGTAAAACAAAGAAAGCACATGTAGGCATTTCCTATCCAATTGTGGATTGCTGAGGCAATTTTAAAGTTTCTTTGGTAGCTTTCCAACAGGTTTGATTCCATTATGGAGACCAACACTAAGGTTAACATACTGAGGAGCAGTATGAGGACCAACTAGAGTTTTACAAGGACAGCAGTTTACAGATAAATATTTTCATGTTACTTCCTCGGAAATTATCAACAGCTTTTTTGGTATACAGCTCCAACCAGCTGAGTCTTGACAAAAATAAATCATAAAAATATTTCCTTATCTGGCCCAGCAGAAAAACTATACAAATCTTATCAAAAGCATCTTTTAAAATGTCATGCCTTATCCACTGCAAATGATTATAGCTACTGCTGACCTTGTTTTCTATCTGAAGATTCAAACAGCTGTAAAAGCTGGTTTTGCCTTTTTTTTTTTTTTTTTCCCCCCCTCTCTCCAAACTTTCTGGGCAGCTAACCTTGGAGACTCTATTAGCCAACCTGCAGAGCTCAATGGATCACAGGCTGAAAGATCAAAGCACCACACATATGCAACCCATTTTAAGGCACAAAACACCTCCCACACAACCAGAACAGAATGGACCCCAAGCATTAAAAGAACATGAAAGGTGGATAAGGAGGGCATCAGATTGCTCCAGAGTTCTGCCAGGAATTTTGCTTGGGGAACATTATTAATTAATTTGAGTTTTAATCCTGTTACACTGAAGAACAAAGAGCAAGGTAATGAACTTTCAGAAAAACCTCTAATTGTTCAGCCTTCCCTAAAATCAGACCTGGTTACATCAGAGCAATGCAAGTGAAGAGAGTTGAGGGGCAGAGGGACAGAGTGGGAAAATCAGAGTTTCTATTTTAAGGGATAAGTTCATAAAAACAATGGGGAAATTGGCGATGTTTTTATTCTTCTGACCACTGCTGCCAGCTGATAGCAACAAATTGCAATTTGGTTACTATGCCTCATGACAATTCATTTTGTGCATCACAACCACAATATCTGCAAGCAGAGAGCTAGACGTAAATGTGGATAATTTTACACAAAATATTTAGTATGCATGTTATCGTACTGGAATCACTAAAAAATGAAAAAAAAGCAATAGAGTCAGCACAATACCCAGTGCTCTTCAAAGAGCTTTAAGTAAAATGTCTGTGATTAAGTAGCTCATCTGACTTCAAACTAAGTTCACCCACTTCATTCAGTACTCACAGAATCACAGAATCACAGAATCACCCGGGTTGGAAGGGACCCCAAGGATCATGTAGTTCCAACCCCCCTGCCTAGCAGGGCCACCAAACATACACATTCAGATCAGGTTGCCCAGGACCCCGTCCAACCTGGCCTTAAACACGTCCAAGGACGGGGCATCCACAACCTCCCTGGGCAGCCCGTTCCAGGGCCTAACCACTCTCCTAGTAAAGAACTTCCCCCTAACATCCAACCGAAATCTTCCCTCCTTCAACTTAAAACCATTTCCCCTAGTCCTGCTGTTATCAGCCCTTTTGAAGAGTTTACTCCCCTCCTGGGTGTAGGTTCCCTTCAGGTATTGATAGGCTGCAATGAGGTCACCCCGCAGCCTTCTCTTCTCCAGGCTGAACAAGCCCAACTCCCTCAGCCTGTCCTCATAGGGGAGGTGCTCCAGCCCCCTGATCATCTTAGTCGCCCTCCTCTGGACCCTTTCCAAAATCTCTATGTCTTTCTTGTACTCCTCATTAGGAAGCTGTTTTTATGAAGAGCCGTGAAGTGACTGAACAAAACAGGCTTCCAAGAACTAAATTCTTCCTCCAACCAATCACTTCTGGACATAGCAGTTAATCAGCTTCTTTAAGACATTTTTTATCTATTTTACTAGATTGCTGAATAGTCTGTCTCATATCTAGTATTCCAGCAAGAAGAGTAAAAAGTGTTCCTTAATAAGAAAGCTTGGAAGGGGACCTCTGGAAATCATCTGGCCCAGTGCACTTGCTTAAGCAAGGTCAATTAGAGCTAGATATCCAGGCAGATTACTTCTGAATGTCCCCAAGGAGGAGACACCACTTTGCCTGGAGCCCCCTGTACAAGATGCAGAATTTTTGGAACAAGTCCAGAGGAGGACCACTGAGACAATCACAGGGCTGGAGCACCTCTCCTATGAAGAAAGGTTGAGGGAACTGGGATTGTTTAGCTTGGAAAAGAAAAGGCTCCAAGGGGACCTCACTGTGGCTTTCCAATACCTGAAGGGAGCATATGAACAGGAGGGGGAACGGCTGTTTATGAGGGTGGATTGTGATAGGACAAGGGGGAATGGTTTCAAACTGAGACAGGAAAGGTTTAGGTTAGAGATTCACACAGAGGTGGTGATGCACTGGAACAGGTTGCCCAAGGAGGCTGTGGATGCCCCATTCCTGGAGGCATTCAAGGCCAGGCTGGATGTGGCTCTGGGCAGCCTGGTCTGCTGGTTGGAGACTCTGCACATAGCAGGGGGTTGAAACTAGATGATCTTTGTGGTCCTTTTCAACCCAGGCCATTCTATGATTCACTACCTCTCTGGGAAACCTGTGCCAAAACTTCAGCACCTGTAAAGAAGAGAAGTTCTTCCTGGTGTTCAGAAGGAACCTCCAGTGTTCCAGTTTGTGTTCACTGCGTCTTGTCCTGGCCCTGGGCACCACTGAAAATAGCTTGATTTGTCCTTTTTGCACCCTCAATTCAGATATCTATATCTATTAATGAGATCCTCTTTTGGCCTTCTCTAGGCTGAACAGTCCCAGCTGGCATGGCCTCTCCTCACAGGAGAGGAGCTCCAGTCCTTTCATTACGACCCCTCACCAGACTCTCTGCAGTACATCATCCAGGTCTCCCTTGGACTGGGAGGCCCAGAACTGGACACAGTACTTAAGTACTTAAGCACTCTCTAGGTGCTAAGGTGCTAAGAAGGGAACAATCACATTCCTCAACCTGATAGCAATACTTACCAAATGTCCAGGATACTATTAGCCTTCTTTGCAGGACTTTGCACTTCCTTTTGTTGAAGCTCATGAGGTTCTTGTCACATCATTTCTGCATCTTGCTAAGGTCCCTAAGGATGAAGAAAATCCCTCTGATCTATCAATCACCCCTCCTGGTTTTATATCATCTGGAAACTTGCTGAGGGTAGTACGTCCCATCATCCAGAGCATTAATGAAGACACTGAACAGTACTAACCTCGTACCTAGAACATAGTACTGAAACTGCAGTACACAGCCTCCAGCTACAGATCTGTACCACCGAGTACTTTGTCAGTCTTCATAATGTACCAGACATATGCAAATGGGGGAGTGTAAACCAAAACAGCATTTTAGTACTGAAGAAAATCTTCCCCTCCCCCCATTCTATGAATAGGAGATTTTATGTGAACTAATTTAGAGATTAAGTCACTTCAGGGACTGGGCACACAATGTTTAAAAACATGCTTTTCATCTGCCAGGTAATGATGCTATTTAAAGGACTGAGACATCACAGACCTTGGATACCTTTTCAAGCTGCCACCATCAGTTTTCTGTTTTCACCTTACCTCATGTATTACTAAAAGATAGTTAACTGCTGCTTTTGTTTAAGGGTGAACACAGGAATCTCTCAGACTGAAAAATCTATGAAAAGCAGTGCAGGCTAATGAGGCTGGTCAGTACAGACTGCCAAAGACCATTCATAAAACTAAAGCTCGCAAAAGCAAAGGGAATGGAGAAAGCTGGGTCCTGAACAGGCTGAACAGAGACAGACACGTGCCTTGAACATGCATACTCTACTGTGGCAGGCTGTGTTTCTTTGTTTTACTCCCTGTCAGAACACGAAGATTCAGAATTGTTTTCAAAAGTCAGAATGAACTTTCAAATTATCCTTGAGTTTGCCCTGCCCTTAAACTTCTCCATATGAAAGTTTAACTGGAGAAAGCCAGGACTGGAAGAGGAGAGAAGTGAAAGTGTTGCATCGTGTAGCTTCATGAAGCTGCAGAGGCCTCTGGGGGAACAGCACTGAGCCATGTGCCACAGATGTGGTTTAACAACAATGCTGGAAGGCACCATTTCCCATTACTGATTTTTGGGGTTTTCTGGCAGCTCATATACCTGATGTCAGCTCAATCATTTTTATATCAGTTTCTGCAACTGTGATAGGCCTGGTCTAGTGTGCCAAAATACCCTCAGATTAAATTGTTATGCCTCCTTCAAGGAACAGCTATTTATGTATAATCATACAGTAACTGTTATAACTTACAAGATAAGGCTTTATGTTGCCGAAGATGGATCTAAAAATCACATCTTTGAACTCTGTGTGCACTTAAGCTTGCACTTTTATGTAATTGAAGCATTTCCTATCACTCTGTCACAGCTGTAACTTATTCATCTGAACAAGCAGTTCTACCTTTAGCAAGAAAACCATCCAAAATCTATCAACAGAACACAGATATCTAAGAACAGACTGCAGAATTCCAAACAGCCCTCTAACACCATGAACCTCTCCCTCGTATAATGCCAGCATTTTTATTTTGGGAGGGTGATGCAGAGACCTTAATATATCTTATCCCAGCAGTTGTGTTGGTAATGCCTTACGTATGAATCAAGTGCAATGTCTCCATGCATCTAGAAATCATAGAACTCACTGTGTAGCAGAGAACACTGACAAATGTCAACTTACTGCCTTCTCTCAGAGCTCTGAAGAGCAGAAATGACTGTGATAACTTACGGCAATTCCATATCAATACTGCTTAGTAGGGTTAACCCAAAAAAAAACAGAAGCAGACACTATTTACTGCAACAAGTGACTCAATGTCACTGGAAGGGCAGGTCAACTGAGCCAGAACTGCCTGCGTAACATCAGCAACACACAGTCCCACCACAGCTTCCAGTGCACTGCAAGATGGGGGACAGAAGTACAGAAGAGCAGTGACAGAACAAGTATGTAAATAAGTAAAAGTTCCTTCTCCTGTCTGCAAGAAGCAGAGACTGGGAAGAACCTTTCCCGAAGGTGCCTGTTCTTATAGACATATTGATGCTTTTGCCAAATAAAGATCCAGAAACAGGATTACAGTTGGCAGAGAACTGGAATTTCTTCACCACATGAGAAGTATCTGCCTTTTGCCAAGATTATATCCTGGAAAATGGAAAAGATGGAAGAAAAATGGAATATATTTCAGCTGTGGCTAGGAAACGATGATACCTAGCAGTAATGTGTAAGAACTGGACAGACAGACAAAAAAAGAACAATACAGCAAGATGGCCCAAGACCATCTAAGGTGCACTATTTAATAACTATCTCTTTTATTTATTAAATAAATTAGTACTACAGAAATAGCACCTGACATACCTAAGAACAGCAACAGAGTTTTTTAAGAAATAAATATTCAATAGATGTTTTTTCTTATGCTCTTGTTCTTAAAACATAGATACATCTGGACAGCCTACTAGACTTCTGATCAGAGAAATTAACAGAACTCCCCCTTTCCTGCAAGCGGAACAGCTACAGGGTTTGGAGGTCAGAATTAACATTCACGTTTGTCCTTAGTTTAAGCAACAAGCCCACTCATAAGCAACAGAGGGAGCACTGGGAAGATTTTCAACCATTTCATGCATTTCAGGTTACATCTAACTAAACAAGTCAGAGTAGGAAAAGCAGTGGGTTCCTCAGCTACTAATTTTTATCTCTATTTTACATGCTTTTTTAAATTTCCTGCTTTTGAAAGGTGAGGAATTTTTTTTTTTGGTAGAAGTATTAAGATGTACTTACTAGATTCCGCCCATTCACTTTCCTTTTCCTGTTTCACTGAAAACAATTTTTGCTCAACCTGGACCCATTAAAATAAAGCAGAGTTTCACATCTCCCCTTTATTAATACAGCCTGTTCTACAATTAATGTTCAGTTAGTTGTTCATTCTGTGTATCAGGCCAACCATAATAAGAAGCATCTGATATTTCAGTTCAACTTTGTCATTTGATAGAACTTGCCCTATTTTCCCAAAGAAATTTTAGAACCAGCCTCCTAACTGTTTAGAAAGGTTGTACACCTCTGAAGTACAAGTGAGATTTCACACTACAGTTACAACCAGAATTCATTACAAAATGAACATTAAGTACTTCAGGATTTCTTTAGAGATTAGCTTAAACCACACAGGCACTTAACATGAAAGCCAGTAATTTTCAATTAAAGAACTAAATGCATTCTTGTTCCTCTTGAACAGAAGTTATTTGTGTTTTCTATTCTACCAGACTTAATTAATCCTATTTCCTTATACATTTTAAGTAATTTTTCAATTTGCCTCCAACAAGCCTATCATTATTTGGAGCCTAATCCCCTGAATTCTGCTTACTGGAGAGAAAGAGGCAATACTGAAATGTGTGAATCGTGACTTCGCAGGTTCAATTTTATATGGTTTTCAACTTCACAAGGATGCTTGTGAATGTGACACTTGCCAAAACTGTAGGTCCCCAGCATCCATCATCCACAGAGGAAACAAAAGCAGCTGCTTCACAAGTAGCTTACAATCTTAGTCCCTAATTTTCACTGATGTTTACTGGAGAACATTCTCCAGAAACATTTTCCAAATTGCACAATAGGAATCCTCAAAGAGTTCAAAATACTAATGAACAACGAACAAATTTAGGGAAAACAAAGCAAACAAACAAAAATAAAACAACAGAAAATCCACAATGTTGAAAGCTAAATTTGCTCTATTAAATAGCCCAAAGGCACTTCCAAATGCTGCTTAATAGTCTTCTATTTGTCTACTTCAACTATGATGTGAGGAATCAGTAAGGTATTAGCTTAAACTACTTTATACCCTAAACTTCCTTTCACTTCTTCCCGCATGCTCCGTGGTTGATTCTTCCTTAAGTCCTGCTAATACAGTAATGAAAGTTTTTGCAATTTCACAGAATCATAGAATAGTCTAGGCCAGAAGGAACCACAAAGCCCACACAGTCCCAGCCAGTGCCATAGGCAGGGCTTCCACTCCCCAGCTCAGGCTGCCCAAAGCCCCATCCAACCTGGCCTTGAATCTCCAGGCACTCAGCTTTTCTGGGCAGCCTGTGCCAGCACTTCACTAGTCTCTGAATAAAGAATTTCCTCCTCTCCCCTCCTGAGGCTTAAAACTGTCCCCCCCATGTCCTATCACTATCTGCCCATGTAAAAAGTCAGTCCTCTCATTAATAAGCTCCCTTCAAGTACTGGAAAGCCACAATGAAGTCTCCCTGCAGTCTTCTCCATACTGAACAAGCCCATCTCCCTCAGCCTGTCTTCATAGCAAAGGTGCTCCAGCCCTCTGAGCATCTTCGTGACCTCCCCTGGACCCACTCCAACAGCCCCACATCTTTCTTGTGCAGTACTCCAGATGGGGCCTTACAAAGACAGAGCAGATAGGGACAATCCCCTCTCTCTCCCTGCTGGTGACCCCCTCTTCTGATGCAGCCCAAGGCACTGTTGGCCTTCCAGGCCGCAAGCACGCACTGCTGGCTCATGTCCAGCTTTTTACCCATCAGGACCCCCAATTCCTTCTCTGCACCGCTACCCCATGAGTTCTCTCCAGTCTGCATACGTATCAGGGATTACTCCAACCCAAGTGCAACACATTGCACTTGGCCCAGTTGATCATTAGGTTCAACATTAAGGTTTGAAAAGGATTGAAAAACAGGTCTGCAAGATGAGATAGGGCTGCCCACGAAATGAGACGCTTGTAACAACGCAGAAATGTTAAAACAACTGTCACCTGAATTTTCCCTTGTTCTGTAAGCAATTAATAAGTGAACCAGGAACCTCGTAGAAGACTTCACAGTATCACAGAATGGCTTAGATCAGAAACGACCTCAAAGCCCACCCAGTCCTCCCCCGTGCCGTGGGCAGAGCTGCCACCCAGCAGCTCAGGCTGCCCAGGGCCCCATCCAACCTGGCCTCGAAAATCCAGGGATGGGGCACCCACAGCTCTCTGGACAGCTGTGCCATCGCTTCACCGCCTTCTGAGCAAAGCATTTACCCCCTCAGCCGCCCCCCGGGCGTCACGGCCGTCCCTCACCCCGGCACGAGGCGCGGCGGCCGCTCGGTAGCCGGGACGGGACAGCGCCCCCGGCCGCCAGGCAGCCCCGCAGTACCCCGCCCACCCCGACGCGAAGGCTCCGGGCTGAGACCCCTCCACCGGCCCCTGAGAGCCGCCCGCCTCACCTGCTCGACCTCCCGCCACCGCCCATACGAGGACGAGCCCCCAGCAGCAGCACAGCGGGCCGCCGCCGAGCCGGGCCATGCTTCTCGCTCCCACGCGTCTCCTCTGGGCACCAGGAGGCGGCGAAACTTTAAGAAGTTCCCTCGCTCAGGGCAGGTCTCGCCGCTGCCCCCGCCTCCTCCGGCGCCCGCCCCGGCGCCCCCGTGCTGGGGGTGGCCCGAGCCGGGGCTGGCCCCGCCGGGGCAATGGTAACCCCCGCAGCTCGCCGTCCCCTCTGTCCCAGGAAGCGATGGTTGCTCGTCGCCCTGCTCTGCCCCCTCCCAAGTCGACTCGTGGTGGCCCCGGGGCTCGCGGGGGCTTCAGGGGCTCCCCCTGTCCAGCTGCCTCGAAGGCTTGGCCCCTACGCTGCCCTCCAGGCCCGGCTGTCCTGCTGGAGGGGACCGGTGGAAGGTGTCAGGCTGAGACCTGGATGTGTTTCGGGGCACAGAATTTGTTTTCAGAAACCCCAAAGCCAAGCCGGGAGCTGGGGTTCACTGCAGGGCAAGTTCAGGCCTCCTCTCCACACTGACCAGCCTCGAGTGGCACAACGCCGTGGTGGGGCAGCCCCGGGCCAGACCCTGGCAGGCCCCCGGGCTGACCGAGGCTGACAGACCTCCAGGGTTTGCCAGAGAAAGCTCCAGTAAAGTTACACCGTGTCTTGTCAAACCACATCTTCCACAAAGAAAAAGGGCATCTTTTAGCCCTGTTAATGCAAACCACTGTGCATTTCCCTGCAGAAAAAGAACAAGAGAGAATACTTTCCTTAGGGTTTACAACTATGGCCAGTCCCTGCGGGTGCCCATCCCTGGCAGTTCAAGGCCAGGTTGGATGGGGCCCTGGGCAACCTGAGCCGTGCCCACAGCACGGGTTGGGACTGCCTGGACTTTGAGGTCACCTCCAACCCAACCATTCTGTGGTTCAGTGACAGATTTCTGATGGCAGAGGGCTCTTTAATCCAACATTTAATAACAAAATGCAATGATAAGATACCGAATCTAAGACAGATTCAAACTAGAAAGTAGGTGAAAATTTTACTAAAAGAGTAGTTGTGATGTATGGGTGACAGAAATACACAAGAACCACATAGAAAACAAACATGCCAAAAAAAGTCAATCAGTTATTTATCTGCAAAGAATTACATGGGATTTATGATCTGAAGAGTGCAGAAAAGAGCTACTGAAAACTAAACAGATTCTAAATGAACTATCCCAGTGTCTGCAGATATTTGCTGAATAATTCATATCTCAGGAGCATCATGGATGGAACCCATGTAGCTCCTCTTTACAAACAGACTTACAAAGAGTAGAACAACTCCGCTTAAGAAAGCAGGAGTAGACTTCATGCTGGAGGAGTCTGACACTTACCACTGCAGTATAGCTGCGTTTGCTGAGTGTATCAGATATAGCAACCAAAATAGACTTGTGGTGCCAAGTATCACCTACCAAGGAATGTAGACATAGAGACGAAGCTTCTTGATTGGCATCTTGGGCCAGGAAATAGCAGGCATGCTGGTTTCATGTTTTTCTACTGTATTGATATTCCTTTCAGTGCATACCAGTTTTAGAATGCCATTCATTTTTTTCTGTCCTCATCCCAATGAGCTGTTCCATTAGGACACAAATGGGAAAAGTAGTGGTATGTTCCCAGTGCCAGCCCAAGTTAAAGACTGCTAATACAGAATCAGAAACTGGTAGCTGTTGGTTACAGGCTGTCTGCTATTTCTGCCTATAATGTGTACCTGTCTATAGAAATTTACATTCATCAAGCAATATTAGAAGCCCTATAGCACAAGCTGATTTAATTTTATAGCTTGTATATTTACACTTTGGTTGTTCTGTTGAGCTTTATGTTTGGCATGGGGCTTTTTGTGAGTTTGAAACAAGCAAACTGAGGTTGACAAAGGCAAAAGACAGGTGACTGGCTTGCTCTTTCTAACATTGTTTCCTTGGACAAAATTTCCATTCAAAACCATAAAGGAATGGTTTGGGGGGAAATTATATACTGAGGTGTACAGTTTGAATACTGACCAGTATTTGACAGCTGTTGAAAGAAGTAGCTCTGCTTTGAAAGCCATCAGTGCACATTTGCAAAAATTCTGCTCACTACTTTGTGGGAATGTTGGTTTTCTTCTACATGCACCCCCTGTTCTTTGGCTGCTTTTAAAATCTGATTATTAATAAATGCCATGTTTCAGTTCATGAGTGAGTCATCTCAGTAAAATGTGAGTTCTGCCTGGTTGTGAAACTTCATCCAAAAGTTGAACTGAAACTTCCAGAAGTTTAAAAAACATGGAGAAATTTGTTTTCTTCATTTCTGTTGCACTTCTGGTTTGGGGGGCACAAACAGAAGTGGAGGAGAGATATGAAAGGGTCTGCTATGCAAGATTTGCACTTTGATTTTTCAGAATTAAGACGTTCAGATAAGTTTTAGAAGCCGTGCAGATTCTAGAGTTATCTCCCAAGGTGAATAATGGAAGTGTTTAAGAAAGACAACTTGGCTAAACAAAATGTGGGAGACAGGGGGAACCTGCAGGGAAAAAATAAAAAAATAAAAAGGTAAATATCCAGGACTTACACAGTATGTTTAATGTTACATTCAAATATATTACAGCAAAGCTTTCTTGAAATAAAAATTACAAATTAAATACAACATTTGAAAATCATGGGAAATTAAGGCTATGCTGTGAATATTTCAGAAGTGAATTATTGAACAGGTATCATCTTTAAAAAACAAACCAGAACAGATAAGGTATCCTCAGGTCTCATTTCTCTCAAATCAGATTGCATGTCCCCTGCTGAAGTCATCTAACAATTTGGACATGACAGTGAAGACAGGTTTGATGTACTACTGGCAGGTTGAGTGGTAGGAAGGTTGCCTTGAAAGGTATTTTCTTTCTCCTCCAGCTGAGAACATAAGCTTCCAGCCTTTATATGAAGTACCTCTGGGAGTTGCTGTAGCTTTTTAAGTCATGCTAGACATCCAGTCTTAAAGATATGTAGCAGAATTATCTGTGCTGGCCAGCTGCAAGTATTCCAGGGTACCTGTTCTGTAGCTTGCTACCCGTTTAATCTCTCTGGTCCTGAAACCTTCGGTTTCTCTTTTCTGAAGAATTTTGGTTATCATCTCTGCTATGTCATTTTTTAACTGCTGCTGATTCTCCCTGAAAGCAAAAGGATGGAAAAAAAAAGGTCACAGAGTGACATGCTTTTAGTGATCCCTAGATCTCCAATGTTTTTTGAACATTTCTATCCCGTACTTAGATTGATGTCATTCACACACTTCTGAGATAAAGGTTTTAGATCCGGGTTTTGGCTTTGGGAATATTATTGAGGAATTACGTGCAATTTTTCTGTATAGCACTGATTACCATCTTTACAGAGATTTGTAGAAGTGTCATTAGTTAAAATAAATTTAGAGTCACTTACAGGAAAAAGAAAACATCAATTAAATGCTCTTCCAATTAAATCAGATTCTATTTCTCAACACCATTATTTGTACCAGTACTTCCACTACAGCTTCAGGTGGTCTTCAGTAACAGAACTGCTACCTTTTCATAAGCTTTTGCATTCTGCCTGGTGTTTACTATATTACCCTTTGTATGAGAATTTTAAGGGGCAATTCTGTGAGTCAGAGCCTATAACGAGGAAGTGAAAACAAAAACATCACTGAGTACAGTGATCCAGCTCAAGAGGTGTTTTCAAAATGCCAATTCAACTGCCAATTCAATCATTCTCATAGTCTCAACTGATCATTTTAATTCCGAAAAGGAGTTCTGAGACAACAAAGAGTTGTACCATGTAAACAGGCCTGACAGTGTTTCCTGCTCAGCACAGCGACAAACACTTGAAATGCCACTAAATAAAGCTAAGTTTATGAGATTCTGTAGTAGATTAAAAGCTTGATTATTTCTGTTTCGAAAACGTCTTGAAAAAAACTGCATCTTTCTCCTAGTTATCTCTTGTCTTTTAGGTAGATAGGAATAAATGGGTAGGAAATAAGGTTATGTACTTGTGCCTTTCACCATTAATAGATCCCAGTGTATTCAGCAGAGTACAATTTGCAATATAATTGCTTCAAGTACTGAAACACTGTTATTTCAAAGCAGATAGCAGCGAATCCCTGTTTGGTGAAGCAACTGTACACAGAAATAGAAAGTGGAGAAATTCCATGTTCTAGTGAGTTAACAGGAATAAATGCAGTACTCATATGCCAAATATAGATGAAATGAAGACAGTCATCCTGACTTCAATTTTGCAATATTTCTCAAAAACAATACTCCCACTATTATTGTATTTTATTTAGTAGTAATGCAAATTACAACTCAGTTCCAACACAGCAGCCTCTTCTTTTTCTCTTGCCAAATATACTGTATCATGTTAAAGTAGAATTTTGTTCGATTTCTAAACACTTTGTGCCTGTGCAATGCTACAGTTGCTTTGTCTGCCTCTTCTAACAGAATACAATTCAAAATCCTGCTCAAAATAACATGATCTTAGAGAGTTGCCGTTATCCTCTAGCTGCAGTGTCTAGTGTGGCACGCAGGTACAATTAGGGTCAAAGTTTTGGGGAATTGGCCCGGTTTCAGCTTGGACAGAGCAGATTTTCTTCATTCTGTCTGCTACGATACTGTGTTTTGGCTTTGGGAAAAAAACAATATTGATAACACAGTGACGTTTTATTTGTTGCTGTGCAGTGCCATACAGAGACAAGGACATTCCAGTTTTTCAGCTTCTCATACTGCCCTGTCAGCAAGGGGACTGAGGAGGCACAAGGAGCTGAGAGGGGACAGAACCAGGACAGCTGCCCTAAACTGTCCAAAGGGATATCCCATACTATATAATGTCATGTGAACTCTAAAACTGTGGGAAGTAAGCTATGAGGGCAGTCACTGCTCAGGGTATCAGTCAGCAAGTGGTGAATAATTGCACTGTGCATCACTGTATACATATATTTACAAAACAAATGCAGGGAATAATAATATTTTTAATTTGTATGTCCATCTCCTGCATTTATCACATCAGCAAGTTGTTCTATAAGTCATTACCCTTCCAATGAAATTGAACCTGCTAAGCATACAAACAACCTGCAGCACATGCATAGTCCCAAACATAATACTGTCATGAATATTTACATGCTTATATCCTCAAGCTCTAAAGAAAAATGGTTAAATCTAAAGTTCAAAGACTTTTGAATTTCTCTTTCCTTTCCATGTACAAATAACAGCTTACACTGAAGGAGGTGTTGGGAGATTATATTCCTTGTCTTCAGTACCCGTCAGCCAGTATGTAATCTCAGTCCCTCTGCCCTAAACAGTCATCACAAAGAAGAGAAAGCACAATTTAGGGATTAGACTGCAATTTCCTGTCGTTCATTTACTTAAATAATTCTATATTGCACATTGTGTTTGCCTTTGCTCACAGCAAAGGATTAAAAATCAGATGTGGAAAGAAAAATAATGGGTCAGATACAGGTGAACATTCTCTTGTTCCATGACCTGAAACCATGAGAGAGGTGAGCTGTGCTGCCTGCTATCAGCACCCAAATACAGACATCAGTGCCAAGTTACATAGACTGAAATAAATAGATACGTAGGTAGACAGTCAGATATCAGAGCAAGAGCAAATTAACAATAGATTCAGCTTCTCTTCCATCAGCCCAATTCAGCATCACTATTACTCCATAACTTTCATTTATTCTCTTCATCTTAATGTTATTTTATTTTTTCACTTGGGCAGCTTTTCATTGCCTTTATTGATGTTATAGAAGTGTCTTCAACAACTAGAGTTTATGGTACTGATTGATCTGTGACCCTTGTTCCCTTGCTGAGAATTAAACTGCAGGGTACTCTAAGCTACATAATGCCCTTATACTATTCCTTTTCTCTGTGCATGTGCATGGTAAAGGTTACCTTCAAGTATGTTTCTCCTCTCATTTCATACTGGAATCGACAGTCTGTTCTTTTCAGGATGGCAACCGTGGAACCACTTACATGAATCCTTAAAGCTAAGAAATAGAACATGAAAGCTCAATTTGAAAATGTATCTGTAGCGTTTATATGTCAAAAGGGAAGAGAAATTTGGGAAGAATCGCACAAAGAGAATAGCCATATGAAGACACTGGGCAGAAGGAAGATAAGTCGGCTCTTGGCAAAGGTCCCTAATGGTGTAGTTGAAGAAGTAATTGCTTCAACTTAAAGTATACAGTCAACATATTTACACAACAAAGCTGCAATACAATTATAGGTTGAACTGAAATCAAACATTCATAAAGTAAAATGAAACCCCAAGCATCAGTAGTACTTCCAAAGAAATTCAGCCAGCAAAAACCAGCCTACATACTCCCTGTTACCAGCGCTGGAGACGGAGCAAGGAACAGTTCTTCATTGCCCAACAGGACAGTGAAATAATTGGTTATTAGAACAAATAGGGCTTCATCTTTAATCTGCGAGCTGATTACAAATTGTTCTCGGCTGAAAACAGACACTTCAGTCACAAACTGACCAATAGCCTTTGGCCCTGTTATATGGACAGATGAACTTAAACCCTTACGCAAGCCAGTGGATTCCATCCGTGAAGCTGTGTTTACCGTATCTCCAAACAAACAGTAACGAGGCATTTTTATTCCTACCACACCAGCCGCACATGGACCTAGAAATGGGATTCAGAGAATGAAAAAATGGTTGGTCAAGAGACTACTAGCTTGAAAGGTGCCTCTCCCTGTTGCAGAAAACACTGCAGTACCTACTGGAGCAATGTGTTCCTCACCAATGATACTGCTCTCTACCACTAAACTATCTGGACATCTCCCATTCCTCTCCAAACCACACCTCACACTGCATATCTTACAGAATTCAATTAGAACAAAACGGGACAGTATTAATTGCATTTAAACATAATCTCTGTGCATGAAAAAATATGGTTACGGTCAGTTTTGGAAGCAAAAGAAATAGAGAATAAGCTTAATTATAGAGGGGTTCCATATTATTGCCTCAAGGGGTATCCCAGTGCCCAGCTGCTTTCACTGTTATGTTCCTCCTTCGCCAATTGCTTAGATAATTGTTGAAACAAGCAAAAATGAAAGGTGATTTCCCAAAGCCCTTGAGACTGTTGAGCAGTTTCTCTTATAGAAGAAATATTTTTCTGGTTTCATTGAAGCATGAATTCCCACATGGGCGCAATCAGAACTTTTGTCTCCAAAAGCATAAGAGAAAAGCTTGTTTTCTGTAGTGAGACAAGCATGTCTGGACATGGCTGATCTCCATCTTGGTCAGGGAGGAATTATCTGTGAAAGCTTACAATTGACCATACCAGGAGCAAACCATGAATGAATAGATAAGGGCTATTTCTCTAGACAGGAGCAAAGTAGTCGTTTATTTACTCCTGTTAACCTTCCCCCAGGAATATTATTTTCAACCTGATTCTTCACAAGGAAAGCAGTTGTGTATGATGTCCACCCACATCTTCCATGGATATCTGATCTGTTAAGTTCAAAAACAAGGCAACTATAGTGTCATTGCTGATCTAGCATCATTGTGTACCAGAGTGAATTCCAATGCGAATCCAAACAGGCAGACCAGGAAGGTGTCGGAGCTCAAAGGATCCTATGAAGCTAAGGATGTCCAGAGCCATCATGGAGATGTCTACTGCATGTCGGTTGCCATTCCTCTTTGGTAAACCACTCACCACCATGTAAGCGTCGCCAATGGTCTCTACCTGTGGAAACACAATTACTAATCTCAGCATGCAAAGAACATACTTAGTTGAGAGCAGAAAGGTTTTATATTCATATTCTCTTGTTTATGATTAAACCTGGTCCCTAGTCAGCAGGATTATTTAGTTTAAGGTAGCTAGCACCTTTTTGTAAATGAGTATGACAGTACTTAGCATTTCACTTAAGGAATCAGTGACCACCTGGTATATAAAATTTGCTCTAAGCTGGCACACAAGCATACTGAAATGAGACAATCTTGGCCTGTTAGATTTCTGCATTGCTTGGTATTTAACTGAGCAAAAGTGAGGAGCTAATCACCTTGTAAACATCATGATGGTCAAGAATGTGATCAAAGTTCTTGTAGATGTCATTCAGCATGTCTACTACCTCCATAGGGGTGCTGTATTTGCAGAGTGTGGTGAAGCCAACAATGTCACTGAAGTAGATAGTGACTTCTTCAAATAACTCTGGCTCTACCAGGCCAGTCTCCTTCAAAGATTTTACTACTGGCCTGTGGAAATAGAGAAGGCAGGAAGACAGAAGACAGTGTTTAACATTAAAGGTATTTTCTCACGCAAGTCAACCTCATCATTGCCTTCTGGGTTGGAAACATCAAATCATTTGCTGAAAACTGCCATTGTAATAGCATTTTAGATGTCCATAATGCCTTTCAGCCAGGGATCTCAGCATGTACTAAAATCAATTAATGCACTACAGTCTTGCAAAATCCTCTGCATAAACAGAAGCTGAGGAAGATAAGGGGTCCAAGTACTGCTTTGGTGTGAATCTCCATCTGAGAATGGAGACCTCAGTGATTCACTCTTCTTTCCTGCCTATCAAGATCAGATTCGAGAGAAGGAAATTTGTGACAAATAAGTCATTCCCCTTACTACTTGTAAGTATCTCTCCCTTTTGCCCTAAGGACTTCAGAATATCTTGGAATGGGATAATATTATAATACTTCACTTTTGTATTGCTATTGAAAAAAAGATTAAAGTGAGGTTGCTGTCACATTCGACAGTCACACCAGCTCTTCGGACTACCTGCTTCAGAATTTGCAGGATAGTTGACTCTATACTGTCAAGGAGAAATAATTTAGTCTTCATAAAGCATTAAGATTCCAGCTATATCCTACATGTGATTGAGGAAAATGGGGAGAGTAACCAGCCTCCATCACAGACTTGCACTGAACAAAACTGCATTCTAATGGTGGGAAGGCACAGTTTTCTCACCTTCTTTCTGGGCTGTTTGTTGAGCACTTGGCAGCTTTGTGCATTAAAACACAATGCCACTTTGCACATTTGCATGTTTTCTGAATACCTTCCTTCTAAAGAGAATACAGCTGCTTGGGCAGACTGGCTTACCTGTCTGTCAAGTAGAATTTACAATGATTATGTAAAATTGAAAGTTTTCAGTACTTCAAAATGCTGCCAAGTTGTTAAACAGATCAATACACCGATAAAATGAGATGGGCTGATAATTTTCATTAAAAAAATGCTTTTTCAGTGTCAGTAACTTTCAAGTAGGGCATGTACTTTTCTGGGCTAGGGTGGTATGCACAAGCTTGAAGGTGTTTGTCAGTTGTGATACAAATATTGTATATCTGACACTATCAGCCTTAACAAGAAATGAGTAGGGATGACCTCAATGCAATTCCACCCTTTTCCAGCCAAATACATTTTATGAATAAATAAAGAGACTTTACATTGGCTTCCCAACTGAAACTTTTTTCTTCCTAGGCTTAAATCATCATGCTGTGACAGTATATGAGATATAGTTTATCTGAGCTCCCACTATTATTTCTTATGTAAGGCATTCGTTCAGTAAATTTTTTTAACCCTAACACCTCATTTAAATCCTGTACTTAATCAGAGCCTTAGGCAGGGGATTAACATAGGTATGGAAATTATCTTTATGGGAGATCAGACCAGGATGAAAAGTCTATAGAAAATCTATGATTTTGTCTGTGCAAAGAAAGCCACGTTTTCCCTGCCTGCTACCCCCCTGTGCTCAATTGAGCTGTACAGAAGAGGGAATTGATGGCACCTCTTAAATTTGACATTTTGTCTGTAAGGTGGGAGAATTAGAACAGAATAAGTAGCATTTCACTCTGTGAATTGAAGAAATATAAGACTGATATTAATCCCACTCTCCAAGAATCAGGTGATACATATAAATAAAATGTCAGTAAAAATCGTTCTGCTCAATACTAACCTTGGAAGTAACATGAAATTAAGCCTGTCTGCTCTGTCTCGCTCTGCTTTATAGAGCTCTGTCCTCTCCTCCACCAGGTGCTCCAGATTCCGGGAATACAGCTGTAGACGTCGAATCAGGGTATCCATGTAGCTTTCATTGGTCTGGCCATGGTAATTACTGGGAATAACAACAATGCACAGGAGCCAAAAAGAAAGGGTGATGGAAGCATATTGTTGAGAAAGGCAACAAAACTTCTCCAGTGTTTAACTTCTGTACGGATAGAACGAAAGTGTTTAAAATGCATGGGTTTTTGTTGCTTGGAGGACTTATGTTTACAAATTAAAAGTCTGTGCCCACACTTGTCACTCAGAGCTGCTAATTCTTAAACCACTTCCAAATCATAGCTGTGATAGTACTTCCAATCCAGGTTACCTTGAGTAATCCCTAAACATTCATTTGTGCAAGCTCAAATCCCAAGAGGAAGCTAAAGAAGACAGATAGAGAACTCCATGTAACATTTAAATGGGGATTTTAGACAGAAAGACTAAGACCATTTTGGGGCTACCTCTGTGGAAGCCAGAATAATTCAATAGAACAATTAGCAGTTCAGGAGTTAGTTTTGGTCACAAGATTAAGCAGATTCCAGTCAGAAGCATAATTGCTGGAAGCAGAAGCACAACAGCATGGGCTACTCATAACACATTTGTCTCTGTAGTCTGAAAGTAGATGGGGCCCGACTGACAGGAAATGTCAGTTCCTTCTAACCAGACTTTAAAGCCACTCTTACTTTAGACAAGTGTTCTTGTCCAGGGTGCACTGTCTGAGATGCTCATGAGAAGAATACCTTGTTGCATGTGGCAGGAAGCAGTCTCCATCCTCTTGTAGGATGGAGCCTTATCCCACAATTTTATACCTACAAAACCCCATAATTACTTCCTCTGATGAGGTACAACCCAACACATTTAGTCAGCTCTATCTGAGACCATCTGAATGGCCATTTATGGCACAACTCAGCTCATCCCAACTTTCCCATCATCCTCCAAACGTTTATGTGCCTTTATTTCCCGAAACTTAGACAACATGACTCATTATCCAACTCCTGACTAGAGACAGGAGGTAAATTATTTTAATGGTTTCAATCTCTAATTATCCAGCTTGCTACTTTCACAATGTACCAATTTAAGGTATGGTGATCATCTCACCCTCACTCAGCTAATACATGCATAGCTGCACACATTCACATGAGTACATACAAAAATGCATGTGCTCACCTACTTCCACGGCAAAGAATAAATCAAAGTGAAGGCACTAATTGGACTATATTAACATCAGCTTACATGCTTAAAAATACAAGCTTTCTAGCACCCAGAAGGAGTTTGGAGCAACTTCAAAAACTCAGCTTCAGATGCTCACCTGAATATTTTAGCCAGAATATTCTCAATTTTCTTAAAGTCAGGTCTTTTCTCTGGGTCTTCCTCCCAGCAGCTCTTCACTAGTGTGTATACCTTCAAATGAAAATTTAAGGAAAGTTGAACTGAGTACTGGATATAGAAAGATAATGGAGATAAATAGCACTAGTTCATCAGGGTATTTCCAGTTACTCTTGATAAGCAACATATTGAAATGTGTGACTAACTGTTATGAATCTATGGTTGGGACATTCATTGCAGGCATCTGAAACTTAACTCTGTGGTGGCTAGTGACATCATCTGCAGTTGAATTTGCAATACGTAAATGAAAGGCATGCAAATGGATCTCCTCTTGCAACTGGTACCAGATATGGTTACTGACATGGAAGTAAGTGCTGTGATAATTTATTTCCAGTACTCTGAGTTTGGGAATTTTTTGAAACTGGTGACTCAGCCAGAAATAATGGGGCTCATCAACTGAATATGCTGATGTCCACAATACAGACCTCTGCACCTAAGCAAGAAGTCTTGGGGGCTGTAAAATACATGGAAGGAAGTACATTTGAAGTGCCATTCATCCCATCTTAGAGCTATCCAGAAGAGATCAAAAGAGTAGCAGCATGTAAGTGTTGATTTTTTTTTTCCAGTGACTACAGAGTAAGTAGTTCAAATACAGATATGTGCATTGCAGATGTGTAAAGCTACCTGAGGCAAATCCAACTTGTAGTTTAGTTTAAAAGCTGGCATAGCCACCCTGGGTAACATCTGTAATCAGTAGGGAGAAAGGAATCTTGATCTAAAAATATAAAATAGGTCCAAAAAGTGATATGGATGAGTATTCTCTTATCAGATGTAAAAGGGACCTATGGAGGCTAGGTCAGAATGAGATATACAGCTTGTAGATATCTGAAGATAGGTGAGATGAATCATCTGTGAAATGTTGTACTGCCACCAGTTCCCCTAAGATATTATCCCTTGTGATTCTCATGCATTATTTAATGTTCATATATCAGTTCAGCACCCTGGAATAATACCAAATTTCAAAAGACACACTACTGTAATACAAAGATAAGTAAGCAATACTACTACTTGAGAGTACTTTCAAAAGATAATGATAGTCCTTCCCTGAATTATTGCAACACAGTCTCTGTGGAGACTCTCATATACTGGATCAGAAAACTGAGCCATCCCAGATCCTTTCCTATGCAGGTCAGACTGCTACTTTCCCACACACAGATATACAACCCTCACTATATGATGATACATATTTTTTCATATATCAGTATAACACTCTCCTTATGGTATAGCTAGCAGTTCTCAGCCCTAGGACTGTACTAAACTAAGTAAGCACATGTTCCCTTTTTATTTTAAGACTTTGACTCAGACAAATTGAATACAGTTCTTCATGAATTCTAGAGAGACAGGGGAGCATTGTTTGATACATTTGCCTTTTTTCGAGCTAACCAACTTAACAAAAAGTTCAAATTCACAAGGGATGTACTTTTAACATGTTTTAGTTTTTAAAACATCACTAGAAAAAAACTAAAGAGCTGATGCACAGAATACACTTAAGGAGGAAAAAATTTCATCAGTTTTGTTTCATTTCACTAGTAACAACTATAGAATACTGTTTCTTCCCATGAGGTTAAAGCATTTGGCAGAAAATGTGCATAGCTTTCATCCTCTTGTCATCCTGAGCACTAGTTTTGCCGACACTTCTACCTTACACATAGAAAATGGCTGTGTTAATGATTAGCTTACTTCCATCTCTCTTTCTCCCACTGTTTCTAAGGATAGGTCTGGTCGGAAAGGCTTCACGCCTTTGTCATTCTCCACTCTGTAAAGTTTCTCTGAAGAAAGAAAAAAAGATGTAAAGTTTTAATTAAAGGGGGAAAAAAAAAAACACAGGAAGAACATTCCTTTTGTATAGCATACCATGATGTGTTACAAGTTACTATTCAAACAAAATATTGAAGGTGGTTCCCTTCTTTTTGATGTGAATTTCAACTCTGGAGCTTTTCTAAAAATATGGCTTAAGATCATAACAGGCTGGTTTGAATGCCCCTGAAAGCAAAACGAATAGGAATGTACTCAGGTATTTATTGGTCATGGCAGACATGGTTATGGCATCCTTCCAAATGAACATTAGGTATAATTAGCGTGCCTCTCAGCATGAGCTATAGCCATAGTAAAAAACTACACGAGAAGCCCACTAGAATATTACAACTTGATAAAAAGCATGGAGACCTACAATTCTCACCAGAGAAGTTCAGATCATCATCCAGATGTTCAACTTCCTTAAAACTAAGCTATTAACATGTATGGTTTAAAAACATTGGATTTGTTAGCTTATTTGTACTTATATTCATGAAATCCATTCTATGAAAGTTATCTGGATTCAGAACACATCAGAAAGCAGACTGCATTTGCAGAACAATTTAAAGAGCTAAAACAAACAAACAAAAAAAAGTTGCTGCTTCAGAGGGAAAGAGTACCAAAAAAGAAGAACTTCTTGATCTCTAACGAAGAGAGAGAAATTGCAAGTGTGAAATATATTTATTAATGATGTCTGATTATATTTGGAAGACAATTTTGCCAAAGGAAGCTTGTAATGAGACAAGAAAGATTTGTCATCAGGCTGGTATGTGCATGTCCAGAGTAGCAAGGAATGTCTAAGCATGCCCAGTTGCACGATCACTCTAAAAAAATGAAGCAGCATATGGTGCAGATGTTACAGACTAGAGAAGGAGTAGGAGGTTTTGTTTAAGGGTCATGCAGATCAGAAAGCCCAAATCCTGTGAGTGAAGAGACAGTAGAACCTGTGTTAATCTCATGAACACAAGAGAAATGCGATAGATTTCCAAGCTGCATATGCACCTGAAAGAGGAAATAAAACCAACTATAAGCAGCACTGCAATTAGCCAGTGGCAAGAAATAGTGGAGTAAGGAGCATGGGTTATGTTCACTCATGACAAAATTTCAGTCTTGAGAGTGAAGGAGGTGTTTCTGCAGAAGAGTGGAGCAGCAGCTGGTCTAACAGCTGTCTCACAAAGAAGTCAGTAAAGGACTATGACTAGTTACATCATACATTAGAATACAGTTCTGTATGCCCATCCTCTTTGTGGGATTTCATTTCACTCAGTAATAACGACATTATTGTACACTAAGTTAATCAATATTTGTTTGCATTTTGAAAGAATTAGTTCACTGAGTATTTGAAAATTTAGCTTAATTTTGCCAGCTGTGGTTGGAAGCTAGGTGCAGGCTTTATCAAACAATTCTTAAATCTGAACACAGTCCTTGCTGCTGCCAATGAAGCCCTGAAGAAGTGATTATATCAGTCATCCTGAAATATCCATATATTTGAACTTGCAGAACTTGATTTCTGATAACCTAGCTACTGAAAGACTTTTACAGGACACTAAAATGAATGTAACATGCATCAGGGGCATTTCCTTGCCCATTACCATTGACTCTAATTTTGCATTCTTTTCCCTCTTTTTAACTTAGATATTTGTAAAGTAATGATATTGCCACGTCTGAACTACTCCTTCCCAAAACTAGATGATGACACAAAAAAAATTCAAAGACGTTTGAGTAAGTATGGTGTACTTTCTTGTCTCGTCTAATGAATGACTCCTGATGTTCTAGTGATGAGCCACTTCAACAAAATATAATAACTCATTCCTTTCCATTACATTAAATCTGATGAACTGCTGAAACCAGACTGAACGTATTTACTGAAGCTGCAGAATCAAAACACAAATAACAAGAGCAGCTATTAGATCAGCGATATATAGCCCACACACCCAATAATGATTTAGAAGAAAAAGCTTCTGGGAGAATACAATCTCCTTAGTTAATGGAAAATTCTTAGTTTGGAAAATAGGATGTTTTTTTTCCTTTCAAGTTACAGTGAATCCAGACTTACACAGGACTTACTGGGTTTCAGGCCCAGTAGCTTTATTGCTCTCTTACTAAGCTCACTGCTGTGTGTCACCATGCCCAGCATTAGGAAGCCTAAACCTAGAAGTGCAAAAAGTACTTTCATCTAGTTTATCTTAATGCTATTTTAATTGAACAGTTTTTCTAAGATGATAAGGTGCAGTGTTAGGACATAGGTCAAAGTTAAAACAAGGAACCAGACTGTGACTATGAACCACAAACAGAGCAGTGAGATCGCCACCACATCTCAGAACAGCCAGAAAACACAGAGTAATGCTAACACACAGGCAGGCTGTAACTGATGTAAACAATTATAAGAATGCAGTTTGCTATGGATTTGTTTCACAAGTCAAAATCAGAAGGGAAGAGTATTAGTCTTTCCTTTTTCCATCTGTATGGTGGATGTTTGTAAAATTATTGTATTTATGAGGATTTGGCTCCCTCTTCCCAAAGATAAGTAGTAGATGGACTTTTACTTTCTCTGCCCTGTCTTATTTGATGCAGTTCAGGGGACCATCTGTCACACAGCACAACGACCTGAATAGTTTTGTGAAAGGGAAACAGGTATTTCTAATCTCTCCTACATCCAATTACACATTAAGGAGTTGATTATGTGAAATACTGTATTTCTTTGGTTAAGAGCACAAATTTGCAATAATGTAAGATGATGAGCCTGGCCTAGATGTTATTCTCAAATATTACTCAGGAAAGCAGCTGTTAGGCTGGCCAGCTGCTGCTTTAGATGTTTTAGCAAATGTGAGGCAGATCTTTCAGAATGACTCAGAAACAAAGGCAATGTTTAAACTTGTTGGTAACTGTCAGTAAGAAAATCTCAAACCTGAATGCCTTTATGGTGGCTATAACATTGCAATATAAAATAATTCATGGGATTCAGAGCACTGCTATTGTCTGTGCTGTTAGCCATCCAAAAACAATGTCACAATATGCACGAAATTGGGTTTAATGGATGCATCGCGTGAGGAGATTCTTTTTCTGACAGAAGATAAGAAAATAAGCTACTAACGTTAATTTGACAGACTGGAACAAAGTCTGAATTGCCAACTTTTAAATATCAGTTGTTCTCATGTCATGCTGCTGAGTTTTTGTTCTCTTTTGACACTGCTGATTTGTGATGCCAAGTACAAGTGAACTACTATATGTTGTGCACAACATTTTGTAGCCTTAAATGTCACAGTAAGTCTAGGCAGTTTTTGTACAAGGTTAACTTCTATAACACTGTGGAAGAGGTGGGAAGGAGAGGAAAAAGGGCAAGAAAACTCAATAAAAACCTGATTCACAAGAAGATTGCCTCCACATTGATATCCTTCAATCATCCTCTTTGTGCATCACACAGTGAAAGAAGCACCAGTTCAAGCACCTACCAGAGGCAGCACTTTACACGAAAACCTGTGGATGTGCTACTTACTGCTACAGTATTCTAGAAGGCTGCAGTGGGGGAGAAAACTGTGGATTTACCTTTGGTGTCTTGGCAGTGTCTGGTGTAGAAGGTCTCTTTGCGTAGGATGATCTCCTGGGCAATGATCCCATAGCTGTACACATCACCCTTCTGAGATACATCAGCATGACGGAGATGCTCAGGAGCCGTCCACAGGTCTGAAAATCCAGATCACAGTAGGAAAAAAGGTAAATGGGTACAAGAGAAAAGTAATTGAAAAGGGTGATCCTTCTCAAAAGCGTCCATTGGCCATTTTCAATTTACTCTTTTCATACCAAACATGGAGCTCACTGGTACTGTTTATTTCTTCATTCAGTAGTTATTTGGATAAGCTGACATCAATGGAGTTAGATAAAACTATGATGTGGTAGTCTGCAATTGTCTGGGATTTGATAACAGTACTATTTTTCACTGTTGGTGCAGACCTGCAGACCTCCAGAAAAGTTGTGTTTGCTGGCAGTGAAGTTGCTTCTCTTAAGTTACCTCACATGGACTTCTTAGAAATAGCCCATGCATCTGTATAAGACCAAGGAATGCCTGTGCTATGAAAAAAATATATAAATAAATAAAAATGCAGAGGCATAAATTCTTGACCCAGATGCATGAAGTGTGTTATTCAAGATGTCATATGAGAAGGCTGTAATATTTCCCGGTAGCCTTGGTATCATGACTCTATAGAAATAATCCCCAAGTGCTTTTGAGCTTGACATAAATACTACCTGTGTGTAACCACTTTCTTTCTACAGAAATTATTATTCTGTACTTCTAGGTCACCAAGCCCCACTGTACCTCAAAACTAGAATACTGCCATGGTATGACTATTTTATATGACATGCTGATGATGTATCATAACGGACTGATAGTGACCCTGAAAACAGTGTTATGATATCAGGCTGCTACATCCAGCCACAATGAATCTGTAGATGTCTTGTGAAGCAATAAGTTTTCTTCAAGGAAAGAAGCCTAGGGGCCAGAAATTTTGAGGATGATTGCCAAAGTATTCAAGAGCAGCATGAGAAGATAAATTCATTAACATTCAATCATAATATAAATTTAAGTGTAACATGCAAAATAATGAATTAACAGAACATTTTCATTCAGTGCACATTTCTTACTCTTCTTATGTTCTCATTGCTACTCTTGACTTTCTTTGTGTCTCAATGTCAATTCTTTCTCTCAATCCATTTGCAATCACAGGTTCTTCTCAGATAATATACAACAGTTACAGTGCAGTATTGTGCTTATTAAACTCCAAACTCTGCTAAACAGATTCAGATGACATAATTTCAGAAGGGCTTATCTTTGCACTCAAGATCAAGAAAAAAGGAGATGTGTAGAAAGGAATGCTCTGTTCTACAGAATAGGACAGAATTGTCCTATGATTATTAGATGAAATAAAAAACGTAAACAAAAGCTGTGAAAACTAACCTGAGCTCATTGAACAGATATTGTTATATTCTGAATGAAAAACATATCATTACTAATTTTTAAGGATGATCATAGTCACAAGTGTTAATATTTAAATCAAATTACACAGCACTGTGATAACACGTGTAAGTGATCAATGGCAAGACAAGAACCCAGTGGTTCCCTTTTCTTTCTTCACACAAGTCCACTGTTACTGCTTACAGGAGCTTTTTGCATGAAATCCTATGGGAAATTTTTGCATGAAGCCTTTGGATCTTGAAAATATTTGTTGCGTCTCAGTCACAAGGGAAGTCTCCTTGTTTTTCCAAATATAATTTAAAAATGTATCTTCCATTTCTTGCTCACCAACACTGCCTAATTTCTTTCTCTATTTGCTAAAAATTTTTATTGTGTTATTGATGAAGGAGTTTTAATATATAATTTATGATGATATATATTTATAAATATATGATGGCTGCTACATGAAACAAAGTTGTACTGTATGTTTTGTACCATGTACAAGATGTAATGAGGCCATACTGTACTATGAATATAAAAAAATTCCACTGGGCTGGAAAGCATGAAGGACAGTCTAACTGTATATTGTTTTTACCTTTCCTTTGAGGCAGAATTGAATTACATCCAAAATCAGTGATCTTCACAACCATGCGATTGTCCACCACACAGTTCGTGGATTTGAGCCGACCATGGACTTCTGTTTTGCTTGAGTGCAGGTAAGACATTCCCTGTGGTTGATAATAGGGAGAAGACAAGGCTATATATGAGACTCTCAGCTGTTGCTAGAGTCAAAGAATATGAAGTGTTAGCATAATATGTGTCTAAGCAATTAAATTGCCTTTACCAACAATCCTCTGTCATGGAAGGAGAGAAGTATTTACAGAGAAGAATTTCCAAGATCATAAAAGCAGTCAATGTTAGGAATTGAGGATGCATTATTAGAAGGATCATGTCTTAACTAATGATCATCTTTCCTGTTGATTAACAAAAGCCTGATAGAGCATCCTGAGTTTTGATGAGATCATTTTGCCACTAGGGCATTAGAGGAGTTTGTTTCCTCCTACAGAAGTGTTGATTTCATTTGCAGTAAATACTTTTCTGTTAAATCTAATACAGATTTGTTGGAACGTCAAACAAAAAAAAATGTCTCCAACTGCATATCTAACCAATGGTTACCGAAGACGAGAATAATTGCTCTTTATGTCTGTATCATCTTCGAAGATTACCATTCACCAGAAACTCCATTCAGAAACATTTCAGTAGATCCTTCTCAGCAAAGCAGCAGGCAGCACAGGGTCAATGCAGATTAGGTGATATACTATCACTTGCATGAGGCAAGCGGTCAGAATAGAGTCCTAAATGTCACTTCTGACCTGACTGTTAATGGCTTTCTCTGCACTAGTGAATATGTATCAATTATCCATGAGTTAAACTAGGAAGTGAGCACAATGAGGATTGGCCAGTATAGTTTCAGCTGTATTTCCTGATATTCAGACTCCTGACTACAACACACACACATGCATACAAAGGTGTGTAGTTTGCTATTTTTTACTTACCACCTCTGAATTTTTTTCATTTAGTACTAGAGTCAAATGTGGTATAATACACGGCAAGTGGCCAGCACTGAGGCATAGCAGGAAAAAGACATTAATAAGTGGGTGTAAACTGAGGGAGAGTACAGGTATGCTAATTTACACTTTCCTGCTAATATTTACTCTGATACATCTCTCTCTTATACTATACTTTAGCTCACATCTTTTAGCCTATTGCTGGCGTTTTTTCTTATAATTCTCCTTTCTGTAGTTCAGTAGATAAGGCATAATCTACATAGGTCGCTCCAAAAGTAATGCCTCCTATTTATTTGCATGGAAACTACGACAAATAAAAAGATCAGAATAACCCTATTTGGTAAAGCAAATTATCATCTACTTTTCAACATAGTCATCACCACTACCAATGCATTTTCACCTACAATGAATATGAGCCTGCATGTCACACTTGTAAAAATCTGCACCAGCAGAGGTGACACACTGTCACTGCTACCACCACTGAAACACACCACCCACCACCTCACTGTGCTCACATCCACTGTTTCATCTCCATCAACATTCAGCAACCATCACCAAATGTCAGTGGGTGCTGCTTTTCCCCATGGATGAAGTCAGCGACACACCTTTGCTTCATATGTGCTTCCATGTCAGACGCCATTTTGTCATCCAGCCCCTCTGCTGCCACATACCAACAAAATGTAACAGTGTGTTGATGGAAAGGTTCAACCACCAACATCCGCCCCTGACACGTGGGCCAACATAATAAAATAAGAGGCATTACTTTCAAAGCAGCTCTTGATAATCTGTGGAGGTCAAAACAGATATGTTTTATCTGTTTAGTTTCTTCTGTGAATGGTCTTCCACTGAAATTCTCACATGAGCAACTCATCCTACTGGATGGTAACTGATTGAATTTAAACAAGATTACAGAGCTTATGGGGGCAGGCATACACTATATGACATGCTGGGTGTTCTCTCCTTACGCACCCATCTTTCCTTGAGAATCAACCAGCAAGTGCTACAAGGGTACGCTGAGACACAAGTTGAGTTTGGGGCACAGCACATGTATGTCTGAGGCACAGGCAGTATGCAAGATACGCAATCCTTTGAGAATGTGGTTGGACTGGTTATCCTTGGCCTGTCTAGATCCTGTCAAAATTTACAGAGACTGTGTGCAGGCTATATGCAAGGAACATGCTTCTTGATTACGCAGTTTTTATCATGCAACCCTGCTGACATTATCCAGGATGTTTTGCCTGCTTCAGAGCCTATTTCCTCCAGCTATGCCATCTTCCTTCCCCTTCTTATATCATCCCATTCTCTATTAGAATTCCTAATCAGTTTCAGCAACAAATCAGAGGCAGAGGTAATTTTGATTTCCTTATACCAGAGCTTCCTTGTTAACGATTTCTGAAGAAAGAAGTCTCACAGATGTGCCTGATAATATTTTCCTCTTTCCTTCTAATCATCTTCTATACCTATCTGAAAACAACAACAACAAAAAAACAACAGCCTGCAGAGCTGTTAGAGGGTTTGAGAAGAGCATACATTGGGATGAGGGGAACAGGAGCTGAAGGGTCATGATAAAATTTAAATTAAGCAAGAAGACATTCAAGTGGGAAGTTACATTAGTGAAAAGCAGTAAAAGAAGTGCATGATAATGTCTAGGTCCCAGAGATTCCACCACAGCATCAGGTGGAGAGGAGGCAGGAATAGGAAAAGGAGAAGTTGGCAGATCATCCAAATTACCATAAATCACCACATATTCCTAAATTTGAATTTTCAGGAAGGTTTTTTTGAACCAACTCTAACACTGCTAATATAATAATGATCTGGAGCCTTTCTAGTATGGATGCAGTGTTTCACCCAGCCCCAGACTCCACGTCCTCCTTACCAATGGTGTAGTGAACAAATGGTTCTGAAGTCCTGGTCACACCTAGTGTAGTCATTGGGCATTTGGTCACTCCCTTCAGAAGGACTGCAGTTTTCCATATGTCTCATAAACAACCTATCACCATTTTCTTAGGTAATATCTGAAGGTGAACTGCAAAGGGTTTAAAAATTCTCTGCTCTTTTAATATGCTAAAAGGAAGAAGGGAAATTGCACTGCTGCTATTTAAAATGAAGCTTAATTCTGAACACTAACTGAACCTGAAAGTCATTAACAAGGCCAACAAGCTGTGACAATTTGGATTAAGGAGGTTCTAATAAAGAGCAGGATTTTCAGTATCTCTCTAGAACAGTGGAGTCATACAACATGGAGACCAAGGCAGAACTGAAGTGTGTAGGGAAATGGAAAAACTGCCGAAAGCATTTGCACACTAGCAAAAATTTAGCCAAAAGTGTTGTGGATTACCTGCAGAGATATAATGTATGTGAATTGCAAAGTTTTCTTAATTACCAGCTAATCAGATGCAAGTCTGTAGTGAATTAAAAATAGAAAATAGAATTTGCTTTATTATGAATTTGTTTTTCCCTCTCTAGCTGAATGAAATGGCTAATCCTAGTGAGAAATGAGAGTCTATAGAGAGTGGGAAAATCAAAATAAAATGCAGAATAAACAGAGCTTGTTTTGAAAAAGAACTTGATCTTGGTTTTGGGTACAAATTGAAGTAATTCCATCATTTTGAAAGAACACAGTTTTCCTTCACATGTCTTGCCCGAGGCCAGACAGCACAGTCTGATTTACAGGGCTTGTGACTGCCCAAGCCCTGCTAGTTAGAGCCGCAATCATCAAATCGTAACCCTCTGATCTTTGGGTCCCATGTCTTTTTGGGGAATATTTTATTATTCATATATACCCCAAAGCCAAATCTGGTCCCCATTTACTCCTTCAGTTTGAGAGCCACAGGCTTTCCTGGCCTCGTGGAGGTCAGGAGGGAGAGTGGAAGGGCATCAAGCTCTATCAAGGAAAGGAAAAAACTGTAGTAGCTGCTTTTCTCCAGAGGATCCATATTGCAAGAAAGGACAGGCTGATTAATATTGCATGGTCAACAGTCCACTTACCTTAGCAATATCGTACATGACAGAGATTTTAAATTCCCAGTCCATGAATGTGCCATCAGGGTAGGAGATCTTATCATTTAAAACATCCTGTAATAGAAAAAAAAACAAAAAAAATTCTAATCTGCATGAGTGAAAAAGCAGAAGCTGAGATCTGAGTATTACATAGCCTTTCAACCAGGGACTGAGTAAGGCAGACTTGCATATTAGGAGTACATGCACTAGAGCACGAGTTGATTCAAAAGACAGAAAAAACTATATATATTTTAGGTTTACACAGAACTAGAAAAGTGAAGACTCCAAAAAAGAAGGGTTTTGTGTAATTAAAGTAAACTGTGAATTTGCTCTTAAAGCCAAGGTAAATCTAATCAAGCTGTGACAGAAATGAGTAAGGTGTATAAGTGGAAAGGACTGTATGTGCTTTGTGCTCAATCCAGTTACTTCTAACTAACTCATGGCTTATAATTTCAAAGTAGAGTGATCTTTTAACATAAAGAGACAGTGATTTACAGTTCCAACCACAATGATTTCTATTGCTAAAAGTCAGTCTCCACAAGTTTACAAGAAAATAACTGGAGATAGACCTGCTATTTTGCTGCTTTGTTATGAGTTTCATGTGAGTTCCAGAGCCCACTGCTACTGATGAGAGTCTTTGTACGGTCTAAGAAGCTTGCAGAAAATCTGACACCACCATGACTAGCTCTGAAATAATATTTGTAGTAATAAAGTCTAAATCTTTCCTTCCTCTTGCCAGGTAACAATTTACTGTTTCCTTTTATAAACAAGAACAAAGGGCTTACAACACAGGATTTACCATATTCCAGTCTTAAACTGTTTGCCCTTATTAACATTATATTATTTTCTCTGTGTTTTCAAACTCTGGGACCACTGCAGGAGCTGCAAGAGCATCAGAAGAGACAACAGCTATGTCTTGGAAAATAAATAAAATATTATATACTATATGCTCCCAGTGGAGAAAATAATAGATACCGGCTGTTGCTGTTCTCTGGGTAGAGCTCTTGCCTATATACCCTTGCTCACACCTCCCTGCATCCTCTGGCTACTGAGAACCAAAAGTCTTATGGCAGCCACAGGCTGGAAATTTGGGAGAGGTGAGCAAGAGGGCAGGAATTCAACATGAGAAACTTGCCACCACTTGCTTGGTGCGGTGCTGCAGCATGAGGGCCACACAGAGCAGATCTGTTTTCTTACTGCAATAATCTGGGGAAGGGAAACTGCAAAATTCTTTACCCGCAGGGAACCTCTTTCGCAGTACTCAATCACTGCAAAGATCATGGTGTCCATCTTCACTGTGCCATAGAACTTGGTCAGGTTGTAATAATCAATCTGCAGGAGCTAGAACAGCAATATTACATCTATTTTTAAAAGCAGTTGTTGTTAGTATAGAAACACAGGTCGATGATGCTTGTGTGACTTTTTATCTCAGGCTCTGATAAGATGTAGGAGTTCCCTTTGAACCAGTGTGTATTAAGGCACAGAGTGAAGTACTTGAAGGCATTTGTCATTTCAGAGCCTTCCAGATTAGGGAGTTAAAACTGGATGTTGCTGGAAACTGCAAGATCATACTAGAGACAACTACAATCTCTATTATTGCTTCTCTAGTCAAATCACACAGCTAATAAAAATAGCCATTATGAGAGAGAGAATGTTGTTAATCAATCAGCAAATGAGCAGGTAATAAAATTGTAATGCTGCTGCATGATATTATGGACTTTGTCCATATATATATACAGACAACTGTAGTTTAGTTCAGAATATTTTTAGAGATTAGTGAATTCACAGTATAGCCCTGTTGTGTAAAAAGGAAAACTTGTCATTCAAAATAATGCAGTATTGTAGCCAAGTTCATCCCTAATGTTAGAATTATCAGTATGCACAAGTCAGCACAGAGCTACTTATACTGAAAGATCTGCATTTGGCATTCAGTAATGAGATTTAACTACAATATTCCACTACAAATGAATTAGCACATGAGCAGAGTGCATAGTGTATTAGCACTGGCTATAAAAATGTAGTTAGCAGGGCCTTACAACAGTGCATGAATTGCTTCGTTCACCTCAGTTTCACTGACTTCAACTGACAATGTGATTACACAAACAAAGACAGAGGTCATCAAGCAATATGCTTTGATGAACACATCACCTGTCCACCTCACAAACATTCATAAGTATATATATGGCTGATGGAGCTGGCAATGGAGGGCAATGACTTCACTCATTGGCTTCATCCCACCCTGCTGAGCCCAGTTGCTACCTACAATAATTACCTTGTTCAGTTCTATTTTTTGCTTCTCTGTGAAATTACCATCATTGTTTTTGAGATCCTTCAGGATCACCACCTGAAGAAAAAATACCAGTGGAAAGAAATTGTAGTGATTAATTCTTCTCTTCCAAGAAATGCTAGATAAATATCTCAAAAAACACCTGCCTATTGCTTTGCTGTCTCAGTTAGTCAACTAAGTAAGCACTAGAGTTACATTTCCCTCAAAGGATTTACCACATAGACAGGAATGGCATTCAAGGCCATGCTGGATGTGGCTCTGGGCAGCCTGGTCTAGTTTGCCAACCAAGTTTGCTGGTTGCCAACCCTCCCCACAGCAGGGGGATTGAAACTAGATGATTGTTGTGGTCTTTTTCAACCCAGGCCATTTTATGATTCTATGATCCTGTGATGCAGATTGTACCTCAACATGAACATATCTCAGTCAGGCAGAGAGCAAGCTCAACCGAGTTTACAAGAAATGCACGGGAATGGCCTGTTCTCCACTAATAACTTAATCTCCATGGTATCAATCTGCATGTAAAACTTCTGTGCTTTCTGTTTCCACTTCTGTGCTTTTGGACTAGGCCAGGGTTCATGGTGTCTAACATTTTGCCTCCTGGCAGTAAGCAAAGTACAAAGCAGCTGATATGGCACATTCCTTGCATGAACCCAAGCCATTCTGCAAGGTCAGAGGGAGGCAGAGTTGCTTCTTGAACTCCAGAGAGGATGTCTCCCACGGAGCTCTCCTGAGCAGAGGAAGGAGCAGGGACTCTCAGTTTACCTTCTTGTCATATTTGCCCTGGCGCAGTCTCTGGGAGGTGTCACGTCTCTTATCTTCATCAATCTGAGAACAAAGAAGGATCATTAACTTGCAATTATCACCTACTCCCCACTCAGGCTCAGAGAGGGAAGTGTTGCCAGTGTGTGCCACACAGAGAAGCACAAGCCTCTCTGCAGGGAGTGCCATCACATGCCACAGGAGGTGTGGGGCAGCCAGTCCACTCCCACAGCTGCCATGGCCACCACTTGTTGCTCCTGTGCTCCTGGGAGTTAGAGGAGTGGGACAAAGCACAGAGAAATCATCTGTGGTGTGGAAGGGGACTGGCAATCAGACCTCAGCCTCTTTCCCTTTCACAAGCATAACTGCTGGGAAATCTATTCTATTAGGGAGTGGTAAAAGGGGAATAATCAATATAGCAAGTGAGAGTTAAAAAAATAAACCACAATAATGTTAACAGATCCCATTCCTATCACAGCCATAGCCTGTGTTTTAATCAGAGAAAGCCAATGTCCCAGCACTGATGGTCCTCAGGAGACAAAATCCAAGATCCATCATTGGTTATCATGCTTCTCTTACCTTCAGACTGACATGGTTTGTCTCGCTGGTCTCCAGAGGCAAGATTTTCTCAGGTGATATATGGGACCATTTCTTCCGCCGACGCTCATTATCTCTCCTGTACTTCCTGCAAAACAAGCAAACTTCAGGATATCCTCCCAGAGAACTGAAACTCATGACAGAAGATTAGGACAGGGAAGCTTTGGGATGATGTGAGGGTGGAGTGCCAGGTTGACAAGGCTTTAGCATATGCCCGATGTCTCTCATAGTCTTCCATTTTGAGGCTGCTCTTATTCCCATATCTTTGGGAAAGAACAAATGCTGTCTCCGTTCCACAGACACAGTAGAAGAATAGAAAAGATTTAGCAGAACAGCTGCTGGGCCATTACCAGAGACTCAAGAGAGGTCAGAACAATTTAAGGTGCAAAGGGCTTTCTTCATTTTATATGGTTTTCTCCTGTGTGATACTGAATGTACTCTAAAGGGAGGTGCCTCAAACAACTACTAGCCAAATGAAGTCCTGGCATCAACACTGGGTGTTAATAACAGATGTGAGTACAGTGCCAGGAGAGGAGAAAACAACAGTGTTGGGATGAGACCCCTATTTGTGGACATCTCTTATATTCTGCATATTTTTAAAGAGTCCTTGGAACTGGAAAAAAGGAAACTGCTGTCTCTCTTGCAGAATTTCAGAGCAAACATTATTTCCCTTATAGAAAAGCTGCAATTAGACTTGTACTTATCAAATTATCAGTTTACCCATACAAGTACTTCCTCTATTAAAAAAAAAAAAAAGAAGAAGAAGAAGAAGAAAAAGAAGAAGAAAGAAAACACATGATTTAAGAATGTCTGGATCCCAACGCATGATGACTGCTGGCAAGTGCTCCAAATGGGAGAAATGATTGTATCAACTAATAACAAAATATTCCCTTTTCTGACTCATTTTTACTTATATGTGTATAAGAAAGGGAGTACTGATAATTGCTGTAAGAACAGTATTTCTCAGTTCAATCTCTAAACTGTTGTCATTACTCATCAGAATGCACTGCAATTCCAACTGTTACCAGCTAGTGATTAAGGATGCATCAAATTGAACTAAAAATCTACTGAGACTAATAATTAGTTATGTGGTTTTTTGCTATTTTCCTCAGCACTCAGAACTATAAAGGGAAGCGTGTAGTTCTGACTATGAAGCATCCTAGAAATCTGGGAGATAAATGGAGACTAATGAGGCATTTTCTTCATTTTCATAATTGAGTCTCTCTTATTACCCTGTTAGGGGACAATCTGCTGCAGCACTTCTAGTTGAGACGGTTGCTATTATTTCTACACTAAAAAGGTAAGTTCTCTAGAAGAAAACATGAAGAAATTATTTTAAAATATCCTCAGAAACTTCTATATTTGTTGGTTGAGGATATTACAATGATACGTATACAGTAAGAATCTAAAAATATGAACAGAATGTTTAGTTTTTATACATCTGCAAATATGGAAGAGTACAGAACCTTTCCAACATGCTCAAACTGTCTCCAGGCAAAATTTTGTCAGTTTTCATGACCATATAATAACAACTTTACTTTTCTGTTTATATGTCAGTTCTTATGTGGGAATAGTCAGCTCTTGCATTTCTCGAACTCAACTGCCTGTGTAAGAGTTGTATACCTTCATCTTTGAGTTTTCATCATGAAAAGCTTTAGTCCACAAGGCAGTGAAGTCCACTTCAAATAAGTGAACCTGAGCAGGTTTTGTTAGACCTGATTTTCTCACTTTGTCTGAAGTTCTTTACTGTGCAAATAAGAGGGGTCCTGAGCTACCAAAACCGGATGCAAAGTTAAGACAATTTCTTTGAATAGGAAAGAAGACTATATAATTTGGAAATGTACTGAAATTTCTTCCAGCAAAAGGAGATTCCACTGGTTTCTATTTCTGCATTTTCCATCACAATTAAGATGGACTATGCTATATTTGGGAAATTACATCTGTTAGAAAAGTCTGTATGTGAAGTGTTGGACTGAGCCAGAGGAACTGAGAGAGAGAACAGATGCATGAAATGAAAACATTTGAACCTTACGGAGTTTTGATTCCCACAAGACAGAAAACTCCTTCTGAACTGAACTTCTCTATCACTAAGAGGTCAAAGAAACATAAAGGGACCCCAGGTGGGCAAATGGTTTACAGTAAGTGGAAAAAATCTGAAGAGTGGTCTGAGACATGAGATTCTGTGTTGAGCAGGAATCAGAACTTCTGCAGATGCAGAAACTTTAAACCTGCTTGTATCTTCTCCCTTGATTATTAACCTTACATAACAATGCTACAGATGCAAATCTGGCTAAACAGTTCACATCAAGGGCAACTACCCAGGTATGTAAGGAAATGTCATGAATAGCTCTTCAAGGAGACATAAAAGGCATTGCTCTAGGAGGAAAATTCTTCTAGGATAAACAGAAGGACAAAGGGAGTGGTACCTTAGGACAAGCAAAGAGATGATCAGAACCAGAATCACAATTCCTGCGAGTGTGAAGACAGCAATAGTCAGTATGTGTGGGCCTGCAGAAAGGAAAAAAATAGAAAGTAAACAACTTGATGGAAGACACTGAAAAACAATATTCTATTTAAGAAACTACCTGCACCCACTTATGCAAGTCACAGTAGCCACACAGGGATATTCTGTGGTCACATTCCAATTGAGAGGCTTTGCTAAAGCTCAGCACTCCCTGGAGATGACATATGCCTGCTCCCTTTCCAAACAGGATGAAGCGTGGCCCTGAGCAGTGCTCTTATGTCCCCCCTGAGGCATGGGCACTCTGTAGGCACAGACAGGTGGAAGGTGAATTCAATAGCACTAACTGTCACATCAGCTCAGGGCTTCCAAGTATTTCACTCCTTCTTTAAAAAGAAACTAAGATAGGTCTGCAATAAAAATAACTGTTTCTTGGTAACCACATTCTAAAAAATGAAGCAGACATTAAATGAGTTCATGAGAATAGAGTGGCAACAAACCCTGGATACAACAGTCTGTGTGGTGGGGATGTACATGCATTAAGTGTTTGAAAAATATGGAAAGTAAAATAAGAATAATGAAAATAATAAAAATTAATAAAAATAACATCAAAAAGCAACAAGACACACACTAGCTACCTCCAAAATCAGGCAGTAACCAAGCACAGATTTTAAGCACTAATGTAAGTGTTTGCATCCAACATGGAACTCTATTTTGGAACTCCTCCGCATTTTGGACCTAGCTTTCTAGCTTTGGTTTTGTTGTTCTGCATATCACATCTCCCTGCCTTCCATGTTCTCATGCTAGCCTCTGTTGAAAACTATCTGTACTACCATTTCTCTTCACCAGGGAAGGATACTGCCAACTCCTCATAATGACATATGCACGGGATTTTGAAAGCAATTTCCTAAGAGTTCTCTAAAACCTCAGCTTTGTGAGTAGCAGTTTATCATCAGGTTGAAGGCCGGTTGAACGGCATTTTCCTGTTCCTGAGACTCTGCTTCCACCTCCTGGCTGCCGGTGTTACAACACACCGAAGGACTCCGCATCCAGAACCGCACTGGAGAAACGTGTATTTTTACAAATGCGAAAACAAAATAATCAAGCGCTTGTGAGAGGCAGTTTTACTTTGTTTATGTGTAGCTTGGCCATGAATTCCAGCTTCATGATGTACTCAGTGTTAAGATACCACTTCATAGACACAATGGTTCTGCCAATTCCCAAACATTTTTCTTTTGCCCTTGTGCAGCCACTTCAAACAAGGACATCTTCAAGGGAATGTATAGAAGATAATGAGGTCCTCTGATAACACAGTGCATGCAGTGCATGAGGGGAGGATGAGAATGGGACTGGAGCAGCACTGCGAAGGCTGGGGCCAGACAGCACAGCTCTCACAATGCAAGCTGGTGCAGGGTTGACACACGCCCTGTTTTACTTTACTGAAGAATAGAAGTGTTCACCTTACTGTGAATGACTTTTAGTCTGCAGGTGGTGCTTGTTCCTCCAGTTATCACTTTGCGTTATAGCATTCCCTAATGGAGGTCAACAGCACAGCAAACTAATGGAGCCTTAGGTTATAACTCTGGCACCTTTGGACACTCTCTCATCAGTGGGAATGTCTCAGGCAAGCACCAACCAACCCACGGTGCACTCACCCTTGCAACCACTGCCACAGCAGGAATTTTCATCTTGCATATTATACCTTGAAAAATATGCCTTCCCATTGCCAATTGCCATGTAGCAAATGGCAAAACACCTGCTGGCTCTGACCAGCGGGGCTGTACGCTGCCATGCTGAATAACGCAGAGTGTTAATCATTTAGTCCAGGAGTCACAAAAAACTCGAAAGCAGGTGGTGGTTTCTGGGATGTCAGGTTCAGTGTTTGGGCAGAGATAGAGCTGGATATTAGGTGTGAGGGCTTTGTAAACTCTCTTGGAAAAAGAGGTATGTTTAATGGATATCTCACCAGTGCTTGGAATATCACTAGGCAGCCTGTGGCTCTTCCAGATGAAATCCGGACTGGTAGATACCACATACGTCTTGTTCTCCTGAGTGTTGAAATACATCAGAACTCTGTACTGTGGCTGTAGGAGTAAAAAAATGCAGTCAGCAGCAGTTCTGCCTCTCTTTTTTTTTTTTTTTTTTTTTTGTCCCTTGTTTCTAACTACCCTTAAAGATGCACAGCTCAAACTTCAACAGAGTAATTCTTGCTCTTTCTGCCACACTGGTGTCTCCGCTTCAGCTTAGCCATATGTTTGGCTGCCATATTCTTCCTTACTCCTCCCCCCTGCCTAAAAATAAACGCATCTGAGTCACTAGCTGTACTTCACTTAGTGAACCACTGATGACATCAATCCTGCCCATATCCAGCACGCCATTTATGACCCCCTCCCAGCATGCCCAGTATGACTTGACGTGACACCACTTCAGGTTATTTACACTGTTCTTATGTGATAGTGCATGGCATTTTGTTTCTCCTTTCATATACAAGGCCAAGCAGTTGCTTCTTGGACATACATACATCACTTGCAGACTGTGTCGTGTACAGCAGGGTCAAATTGTTATCAATATCTCCGAATGCATCTAGAGTCACAGGCCCCTGTGCACCTGTGGACACACAGAATTAGTCAGATGGCTTGTATTATCCAAGAAATAAATATGTGACAGGAATGACAGGACAAATAAGAGGATTTCTGTTGCTCAGAATCTTTTTCTTCTTCATCTACATGCTACAGCACCTTCTACGCCTTCTACACCTTCACCTTCTACATATCAAAATATTATTATTTGAACACTCTACTCAGCCAGCACCTACAGAAGGAAGAACGAAGGTGATTCAACACCTTTCACTTCTGGGAGTTTTTTTAAAAAAGAAACCTATAACTAATATGCAATATTAATTTGAGACAAGAAAAAAAAAGTTTATGTAACTTATCTTTCAAACTAAATGAAACCAAAGAGATGACTTCAACAATATAAAAAAAGGATGCAGACTTCAGGAAGAATTCATAGAATCACAGAATGGCTTAGGTTGGAGGGGACCTTAAAGATCATCTAATTCCTACCCCCTTCTGTGGCCAGGGCTGCCACCCACCTGGCCTTAAATGCTTCCAGAGATGAGGAACCGACAGCTTCTCTGGGCAGCTGTGCCAGTGCCTCGCTGCCTTTTGAGTAAACAATTTCTTCCTAATATATAACCTAAATTCCCCTTCTTTTAGCTTAAACCAATTCCCCCATGTTCTATCACTATCAGTCCATATAAAAAAATAGGTCTCCCTCCTGTTCATAAGCTCCCTTCAAGTACTGGAAGGGTCTCCCTGGAGACACCTCCAGGTCTAACTAAGCTAACCAAGCCCAGCTCCCACAGTCTTTACTCATAGGAGAGATGCTCCAGCCCTCTGATCATCTTTGTGGCCTCCACGGGACACATTCAATCAGCTCCAGATCCCTCCTGTACTGGGAGCCCAAGGTTTGGACACAGTACTCCAGATGGGGCCTCACAAGGGCAGAGTAGAGGGAGATAATCCTCTCCCTTGCATTCCTTGGCATTACTCTTTTGATGCAGCCCAGAAATAAGCATAAGCAAACTTTTT
>NW_024962335.1:10972637-11189226 GCF_019238085.1 Lagopus leucura
TTTTTTTTTTTTTTTTTTTTTTTTTTTTTTTTTTTTTTTTTTTGCTGGGATGCTATGGTTAAAACAAAGATAAGCACAAAGTCTGTTAGGCCACATCAGGAAACTCTGGGAAACTTCTAGCCGTGTTCTGTGACAGTAGGTGAGACAATAAATACAGAGCTTTGAGTAGGCACTTTGGTACAGATCTCTGATGTGAAGTGACAGATGGGACTTTGCGCTCAGATAGATACTGTTGTGATTTTGTTGTGCATGTGCTGTCTCTATCTTTTCCTAATGATCAATTTCTGTGATTTTTAAGTACAAAAGTCCACCGGTACTAGACAACCTGTAAGAGGAACAAGAACACTGACTAGGAAGACCCATTGTGTTGCCAGCTGGATTATGCTCTCAGCAGAGACACATAAGTCTACAATGCCTTTGTAAACTAAAAACAGTTTGAATCTAATTGATTAAAGCTTTGCTAAGTGGACTTCAAAGATGCTTTGAACATTAACCATATTTCATAAGTATTTATCTCAAGCCAAAACTAGGTCTCTGCTACAAAGCGTAGAAAAGACATTGCCACAGTTTAACAACCCATGGAGAACTGAAAATGAAACCCGAATGCCAGGTTGTCTCTAGAGGAAGACTGCATGCAGACTCTGAAACTCTTTGCTCTTCTAGCACCTTTTTCATTCTCTGAAAAGTCTCCTTACAGAGAGTTCATCTCTTTTTCAAAGTAATGGCACCAGCTTCAGGGCCCCATCCCCGTCCTCCAGCTCTGCTGCCCAGGAAGCTCTCTCTCCACTCCTCCCATCCCTCTTTTGACAGCAGTATTCTTCAAATACAATTCTGATCTTCTCTACAGATTATAGAAATGTTTATTAGGTTGGGCTGCTACTATTTCTGAATTTTGAATCTGAACACAAATTTATCTCACCCAGAATCTTGTTTCAAACAAAGGATAACCAAAGATGCTTATGCAGCACTGAGGGACATGGTCAGTGAGCATGGTGGGACTGGGCTGATGGTTGGACTAGATGACCTAAGAGGCCTTCTTCAATCTTAATGAGTCTATGACCCTGTGATTCTTTGAAAAGGTCATGACCCAGAAAGGAATCTGCTTCTCAAACAGGCTGTTGCTAATTGCAGTGGCACTGAGGTGATTCTGCACAACTGCTATGTTTTGTTAATACTGAAGATAACACGTGCAATAAAAATGATAGAAAAGTAAAAGAAAAATTACAGTAGTAATAAAACTCACTGAAATGCTTGGACTTTTTTTTTAATGTACAAGAGACTTATCCTAAGAGTACTTTAAAACAAATCTCTTTCCCTTCTTCAGTTCAGTGAGCCCTGCTCAGGACCATACATTTTTACCTTCAAAAGTGATATTTCGGAATTCATTGATGAAACTGAGAGGTAACACAGGGCTTTGGGAGAAGATAAATTTCTTCAGAATATGTCCAAACAGCAAGACTGCATTATAATAGCCAATAACAAAGTCATCTTCCAGCTAGAAGAGGAGGAAAAAAAAAAAGGCAATTTGAGAGTTCACATTTCTGCTTTAAAGCTACAGTAACTTTGGTAATCTGGATAGGCAAAATTTCCAGCATGGAAGGCCAGCATCTGCATGCTGAGTGATTACATGGGAAATGCTACATCGGTGTTCTCTCTTGGAAGTATAAAGTTGTAAACAATATGTTTTTGGTGTCTTAAGACAGGGAAGTAGGGAAAAATGTATAAGAGGCCCATGTAAAGCATTGGCATGCTGATTCTGAATTCAAGAAATCCTACATTGTGGGTTCTAAGCAGGTGTGCTCAGTGGGACACTAAGCTCTTGGCTTTGGATTAGATTCTCAGTGCAGATCATCTGGTGTGATGCCAACAAGTCTGGGCTTCCAGATGGCCACAGCTCAAGGGCAAGAAGCTGTGCCAAAATTCCCAGCTGCCTGCCACAGAGCTGGCACCCAAAAAACATTGAACCCAGGCTGAGGGATCTGGAAACTCAGTAAAGCCAGCCAAAAGCTGGAGAGCTGGAGCTCAAAGCCAAAAATCCTGGGAGGAACTCTCTTGTAGAGTCTGGTTCCTGGGCAGACTGCAGGAGTATCAGTATCAGCAAGCAGATACAGGGTTTGCCCAGTTTCAGCTTTCCAGGAAATTTAAGAAGACATGTATGCATTTCCTACAGAAAAGAAAAGGAAAAAAAAAAAAACCAAAAAGAAAAAAAAAAACCCAACTGTTTCTTGAAAATTACAAAAACTGGAACATCTCTGGTCAGAAACAGCAATGGTTGTGATTGCCACCACTTACACATATCTGCACACAGAAATCTTATGTTTCCATGCTTGCATCCCTATTATACCTATAGATCTTCCTTCATTGATGTTTTGCAGCTACACTGAAAACGTAAGATTGTCAGTCAACCAGAAGTGGAGTCAGAAAGCCTTGATCTATGAGTCTCCCCCAGTCCCATGGACATGATACTTGCAGAACAAAAGAAAAGGTTGAGTTGAACTTCACAAAGCAGGAATATGATATCATTATGACACTGCGTTTTTACATAATTACAGCAGAACAAAAAGTCATCTTGCATGAATGTAAGAAAATGTTGACATAAAAGCATGACAGAGGATGATTATCACTCTGTTTTCAGTTTTCATTTCCTAGTGCAGGAGCATGTGTGAGCTGAATGTGATGATCAGATATAAAACAGCATGGTTACCAGGCTGGTGTCAGCAATCCTTGTGCTGAAGTTGTTATTAGCTGGTGGTAGAGTCAGGACGAGTACATTCTGCATGTAACGGGCTGAGGTAGTATTCCTGAAATATGTGTTCCTGCAAAGCAAAGTGAAAAACCTCATGAAGAGTCAGCAATAGGGGCTGCAGCAACACAGCATTCTCCCCTTCCCATTGGATCTGTTACTTAACAGGCTAATATAGTAGTTATATAAATAAAAACTAATCATAGACAAAACCCTTTACGCTGTTCATTCCCTCATGCCAGCTTGTGTGCTTAACTATATTAAAAGGTAATATCAAATAGATTGGCAATCTGAAACAGTGTTATTATTAACATAACTCGTTTCTGTCCTATTTTCTCCTCTTCAAAGCAGGAATTTGTATTTATTAAAATGGAGTCTCTTCCTGAAATATGTAGTACTGGAATCTGTCACTTTTTTCATGTTGCTGTGCACATTTCTGGCTTCTTTAGCACTCTTTTACATGTTCCTCTAGTTCTGGCATTTCTTGCTAGAATTGATAACAGCAGGAGTTGCCCTGAAAACATTTAATAGAGGGCATAAACAATCAGAGAGGTCAGAGGGCATCCTACTGATTTATTTTTTTAATTCAGTGATCTGGAAAAATCAAAAGAAACTGTGGGAACTGAAAAGCATGCTAAAACAAGCAGGAACATTTGTAGCTTTCAGGCGTCTTTGGTTTCATCATCCTGACAGGCCATCTGGAAGAGCTTCCCAGACTGGCAAAAACATATTGATTCACGTACCACAGAGGAATTTAGCAATTGCTATAGCTAGACTGATTAAAAACTCATTTTCTAGGAACCTTCTCTTATTAAACATTTTTGATCATCCTTTTAAAGGTTTGTTTGTTTGCTTCAGTAAGTGCAGTATTAAGCACTTACCGTGACGCTTGTAGAAGCACAGACTTTGCCTTCTCTTATGGCTTAAGTTCAGATTTAACATAGTATCTGTATTTTGATTCTGTTTTAGGATCAAAATGGTTTGAGATCAGAGGGATATGTAGCAGAATTAAGGAGGGGAGCGTATAAGATAGTCTGAGGCAGCTGGGTGTACCAGAAGGACAAACAGGAGTCCTGGACATAGTTTTGGTATAGATCAACTAGCTTTGTCCCAGACCATGCCTTATTAGGGTGACAGGAACCAATCCCAAGAGTTTGGGCATGGTTTAGCCATATGGCTGTGGGCTGTGCTTTGTCACTTCAGCTTAGGGCCAGAGATCAGCTCTTGGTCCACTTATTTACTCATTCAAAGCTGAGGATACAACTTAGTCAATAAAGTTAGTCAATGTCCTCAGCTACAAGGTTTTTGTAATTAGTGATAGGAAGATGAAATTGAACAACAGAATACTTAGGCTGAGTACTAAGGAATATCTCTGAAAAGTTAGATTCCTGTAGTTATAAAGACGTTGCTCCTTGGAAGAAACAACTGTATCTCCCCTTTAAGTCATTTAATAATGAGTAAGTGGATCCTAGAAAAATACACTGTAATCCATATTTCCACTGCTGCCTTGGTTGGATAGAGTGTATGAAAAGTTTACAGTCCTCATGTGAAGAGCTCATGACCAACTTTGGACTCTGATTCATTCAGAGCTTACTGTTCTGAGGAGCCCACAGGACAAAGTTAACCATCTCTGCTCTGGTCACTACCTTAGAAAAATCTTTTGTGGACTTAATTGGGATGTTGTAGAAGATGTGCCATGTTTCACACACCAAACAAGTTATATAAAGATCAAGACAAGAGGAAAGAAGCAATGGAAAACATTTTGTGATAAAGCATTTCTTCAACAGAACAGTTCCACACTATGTCCATTATCTGTATCTTTCAGCAAAGTGCAGAGAAAATAGGAAAAGCAAAGGTGATACTTTACTTGAAGAGATCTATCAGGATGATAACAATGTCCTTATCCACTGTCTCCGTCCCTAGGTCTTGGCTGATGTCAGCTGGAGTGCCACACATGATGATCACTACAGATTGGGCAAAAATGGAGGTGAGAAGTACAGATAAGGAAAGGACATTTGCTTGCTCCCTGGTGCCTGAGTGGCAGGCAGTGTAGCAATGCTGGACGAAAGCACATTACCTGCATTATGCTGGGACCATCTGCACAGGATATCTGAGGGATAGAGATATCTAAGGGAAAGTCAGCTGGTAGAAAGTGCCTCAACGCCTATTCTATGTTTGACTGCACCAGAGCACCACCATTATCTCGCTCAAGTAAGCAGCAGCAGTTCTGATGCAATCCAGGCTCCAGAATATGAAAGTTTATAAGAGTTTATGGAGTTCAGGCAATAGTTTAAGTGGTTTACTTATCACTCTTGTGCTCCCTTGGCCTGCTGATGCCAGGTGCTTAGTCTTTGCAGAAAATGAGGTATTACTCATCTGTTTTTCAGGTTTAGGTGGATCACTTCCAGAAGAAGTGCCCTTTGATGGCACAAGTGAGGACCATTTATATATCAGAGCTGCAAACACGGGAATGGTAGAGAAAGAAGCATTCTTGTAATATCTAGGGCCTTGATTAGGAGGACTTGTGATTCCTGGATTTCTGAATCTTTCACAAATCAGAGTACGTAGGAGGATAACATATCTAGATGGGACAAATCATCCCAGAAGGCTTCTGGAACAAGGATATCCCCATATTTTACGGGGACAGGGAGAGGAATCTGAGAGGTTTGTGCCATCTTCTATTTGCATCCATGTGAAATGATGTCTGTACTTCACTATGGAAAGACTAGTCCTAAAATGTAGCTAAGAGAATAGTCTGATTTCCATGAAAAAGTAACTTACCTGCAGAGAAGAGTGCACCCTCAGCCCCTCCTTACCATTGCTTTTCCGTTTAGAATTTTTCACAAGTTTTCTGAACTGATCTTGTGTCCTCACAGTGTCCTTGAACTTCAGTTTTTCAGAGAATTGTGTGACTCCAGCATCTAATGCATTCATGTACCTGGCAGAGGGGAGGGAGCACAGATAAAGTCAAAAAATGGTTAAATCTTCACATGTGCACTGTGCAATTTCTCCTAAAAATCAAAACGCCAGACAGACTGTCTACAGTATATGAAAAGCAGAATGGAGCATTTTTTTTCTGCGCCATAGGAAATCAATACGGATCACCAAAGAATTAGAACTGTTGAAAAGTCATCCAGGTGTATTTGAGCCTGGTCAAACTAAGGATGGGCTTAGAGAATATAATCATGCAATAAGACATTAACAGTTAAGAAAAAAATCAGGATTGTGAGGAAGTTAGAGTAAGTGAGACTAATGGGAAACAGAGCCAGGAAGCTCTGCTGTAAAAGGCCCCACTTGGAGTCTCAGAAGGAGTATCTGAAGATTCAAAGGAGTAAATGAGAGCTGCAGAAAGATCTCAGATAAAAAAATACAGGTTCCCTAAGAGGAAAAGGAAGGAAAGGAAGGAGCAAAAAGAGTTATACTGAGTCACTTAAAAATTGAAGGAGAAAAATGAGAATGGTAAGAAACAACCAAGTGAGTAAAAGCCAGATAAAAGATTAAGCAAAAACAGCCAACTCCTAAATCTTCTAGCCTAAGCCTATTGGGAAAATACATTCTGTTTGAAGTAAAGTTAATGCAGAGGGAAAAGGAAAAGGATTTTCTTTGCTTTCAAACTTTTCATTTAGCAACACTGAGATCCCTGTCCTATAATCTACAAAATATCTTTTGCTCCCCTCTGTTTTCAAGAACTGAGTTGCTAATCATTAACTTACAGGACCATATGTGTAGTTGGAGACCTAGCTTGCTGTTGCTGTCACTGTGAGTATTCATGTGCTTTTATACATACGTGGGGAAAACAATTGTCCCATGTAGAACAATTCATGTGTTAGCAAAAACAGATTTTTAAAATTAGGCAATTGAAAAAATTCAAGATGACAGTTTCCATTAAGGCAGAATGAGGTGCATCTTACAGCCATATTGGGATGAATAATGACAATCAAATGGGAAGAAACAGAATTTTTTATTTTTTTATTATTAATTCAGCATTAAAGAAAAGGAGCTTTAACATTTCAGAAGTTATAAAGAAGGTCTGAAGCCAATAGATTTGTAAATTCTGCTTAAAATTCTGTAACATTCTCAGGATATGAACTGGAAATATAAATAATAGCTATCTTCTATGAATATAGTAGCTATCCAAGAGATGGAACATTTCCCCTATGAGGACAGGCTGAGGCTGACAGTTCACACTGGAGAAGAGAAGGCTCCAGGGAGACCTGAGAGTGGCCTTTCAGAATCTAAAAGGGGCTGAAAGAAGACAGGGGATAGTAGCAGTAAGGCATCTCCCAGTATGCAGGGCACTTAGAACAGCCTATAGGAACCATGCCTGAGGATGGAGGTGGAGCTTATTAGGACAACAGCTGAGACAGAATTGGATTTAGATCTTACCAGAGGCATTGCTCCGAGTTCTCATTCTTCTTGTAAATGTAGACAGATTCCCAAGTGCTAGTTTTGAACGGCTGCTGGATTTCATTCCAAAAATAATAGAAGAAGTCATTCACTTTCCTAGCTGGGGTCAGAAGACGGGTTAGGTTTTCTTTGTAGTCACAGGACAGTCCAAAACTCCCTACAGAGATCAGAGGCAGGCTCAGTATTGTGTCAACTCTGAGGGGAGAGACAAGAAGACACGTCTGAATGGATTGCTGTAGCACCAAGGCTGCTGCTACATGATTTCTATCCCAGCTCCCTCTCATTGCACCCTGCATGAGTTCAACCTGAAACAGAAGGTTCCTAAAGAACACAAGCAAATTTCAATGTATTGGCACTGCAGAGAATGGATCTGGGTGTCTTCTTCCACTGGCTCCAATTCCCTGCACAGCATAGATATTCTTCATCCAGTTTCTTTGGGTATCAAGCACCATTTCTGCCCACGGACTATGGTGGGAGTCAAGGGACTCTCATACCCATCCATTTCTGCTGCTGGGTCATCATCAAGGACAAGATGCTGTTGTCTGTCTCAGGAGCTGGTTTGTAAGCAGTGTTTGTTTTCAACAGCTACCAAACAGCTAGGAGATGATGGCATCTATATGGCATATTCTAGGGGCCAGGTTGGAAAAACAAATTACAAAAAGGGGGCATAGAAGTTACTTTAAGGAAAGCTCCCCATTTATTGTGTCATTCTGCTGACACAATAAACAACATCCTTCTAACAGGTTTTCAACTCTTTTTTTTTTTATCAACTTATGTATCTTTGGTGACTGTAGTCACACCTGTAGACTGGTCACAAAATGTATTTACAAATTGAGCTGCATGCTCAATATAAAGACACCCAACAGTCTTGACAATGTTGTGATGTCAGTTTTGGATGAACAAAGGGATTTGGTCTTTTCTCTGATCTGCAATGAATGCTGGATGATTTCCTGCCCACCAATATAATTTTTAGTGTGGTATGTATTCTATCTCTGTATTGTGATCATGCTGGAGGGTGAAGGTTTTGTTGCCATTTACTCCTACAAGTCAAAAGAAGAATCTTTCATAGTATTTCAGGAGCTGAGCAACAATATCAGTCAGAGAGAACAAATAATGATATCCTCTGCTAGCAGCAGATTTGAAAAGCAGTGATATTTTTTGTCCTGAAACTAAAAGTTGGATAAAAGTATTTCCCTAGATGCTGCAGATTATCAGACTAGACTAAAAGTATTTTTGTTCCCTTATTATACCCGCAAAAAAACATTCTCATCAGCACTGTTAGCATTATTATGACAAAATGTTATTTTCCAGGATAAGTGCCACTTCACAAACTACAGGTTTTAAAGCTGTCACTACAGAGACAGACATAGATGATGTAATGTCAAGGAAAGCTTTTCATAATGAAATGGACCTTCTTCTCTCTGATTTAAGGTGTTGTAAAGTGAATCACTTGTTCTGATTTGTAGATCTGTTGCACTGTGGGCAAATCCAGCTGCCTGTTAGTATTATTTGCATAAATGTCCACTACTCATACTTTTTACTGTATACTGCTGTAACTTTACCAGAGTCTGAGAAAAAGACTTTGGCATCATTCTTGGCAGCTCTATATCCAGCAGACAGAAAGACAAAGAAAGTTAGGAGTCACAGTGAATAAAATGAGGCACTTTGAACAATATTTTATCATGGTCTTACATATAAGAATTTATTATTTTTATTCTTCTATAAATCAATCACATTTTTTCACTGGAAATATTGGAGTAACTAGCTTGAAGAAAAAGTACCCCAATTTTATCTGTATGTCTTAGTGAAACCACAAGGCTACCAAAGTTTAAAGCAGGCAGAATGATTTACATGGGTAACGGTATTGATTTGTATTCACGACTGATGTGTTTTTTTTTAATCAGCTATGCTAAAGCAACACAGATTTAGCTCACGTTTTCCTAATGTCTGAGAATTAACACATTAATGTATAATGCAGTACAGAATTGCACAGATTTATGTATAATACTATAGTAGAGAGACTCATTGTTCAGAAATGTTTTCACAAGCAGAAGAGTTAGGATGAAATTGTCTGTTCCCTATCTAAACACTCCTTACTGAAGATAACTGGGGTTTTTATTTTCTCATGCCACATCGAACTCAGGCTCCTCTCAGTAACTGAAAGCCCACTTAGAAGGACCCTCACTTTTGCAGTTCTTCAGTGTCTAGTGCCTTAAATTATCATCCCCCTTTCATTCTGTGGTTGTTGATAAGTCATGTCTCCTGAGCCCAATATCAGTCCATCATGAGCAATTGGAAACACTTAGCTAATAGTAATGAAACTGCATCAGTAGGCTCTTGGAGGAGATTTTCTTTTCCCTTCCAAACTTGAGTGGCTATGCACAATAGCCTTACTGCCTTGACTGTTGACATCAAAGTGCCTGATGTATCCCAAAACCCAATGTCTCTGCTGGTTTGCTGCGCTCAAAACAACTTTGTTCAACACTTGCTATCTTTAACAACATAATATCACATGGAGAGGGTGGTACTTACGAGACCATCTGGTAGGTAGCGTAAGTGCAAGCAGGTCCTATGACAGCACAGCCAAGAGTGCCATTATCCTGCAAGAGATCAGAGAGGGTCTGTAGCAGGGACAGTGTGGTGGCATGGTGAGAAGGATGGGAAATTAAAGAGAATTTTAAGATTTGAAAAGGAGTCCCGGAATTTACTCAGCAAAAGCAAAGACAGAATACAAAAGGAGACATAGAAAGATTTAAATAAAACTGGAGTGAAGGAGGGAGGAATCACAGGGAGTTACAAAAAGGCAGAGTATGACCTCACTGGGGAAGAGAGAGGGAGAGTGCAGATTAGGATTAAAATGTTGCAACAGCATACATGAAAAGCACAGACCAAAGCAGTTTTGTGTGCCATGAGGGACTTCTTAACAAAGACTACAGCGTGCAACCATAAATTGTTAGATGTGAGAATTCACAGTTGATTGACAAAGCCTCACTGTGAGGTGACAGTGATTAGACATGAGAAAGTCCACTGCAACGCAGCTTCTTGAACCTCTTGCAAGGCACCAGTTCTAACTGAAACTTTTTCCAACATTTGGAGATTCACACATTTTCTCCCATACAACATATCTCATTTCCAGTGAGAAACAAGCATGCAGTTCATCTTTGCCCCCTGGGCACAGTCACATGTTATGCTTTGTTATCAGTGCCAGGCCCTCTGCCTGCCCGTTCCCAGCTCACACTGCTCCCTCCTTTGTGCTGGCACATGTATTTCTGTAAGCCGATGGATCAGGGAACTGAACCAGCAGGAAATGGACATTCTCTGTTCCACTTGGGCTGTTGGAGTATTTGGGTAGTTTGTTGTTGTAGTTTGTTGGATTTTGTTGTTGCTGTTTATTTGTTTTTATTATTATTTGATTACTTTGATTATGTGGCCCCACAAAGATCTGTGCAGATATGACAGAAGGGATAATCTGAAGATGCAAAAAGTAGCTTGAAGCAGGTGGCTGCTTCAGCTGGCACTACTAACAAATGACAGCCTCATTAGTAAGGTCTCTGTCTTTGACTGCTTGTCTTCACAAAACCCATGGGATTGTCTTTAATAATTTCACCTATCTCTCAAGTTAGTTTGGAATTGAACAATAGGCTCAAAAATTAATATAGAAAGACAGACATAGAACCACAGATGCATGCGTACTTACATGCACGTGCACAAACATATACGAAAGAAAGTCTTTTCTTTTTAGGAAATTAACCTAGAGAAACCAAATACTCACAAAAATTTGCTTGATGAGCTCTACACCTTCACAGGTGCTGGTGCGACAGCCTTGTGAGACATAGAGAGATGATCTGAAGTGGTGGAAGGTGGCATTGACTGTAACCTTTATTCCTGCAACGCAACGTAAAAGTGAACAGCCTCAAGAGCTGGAGATAATCACTAATACACCATATCCCTCTTCTTCCAACACATGTGAGTTGTCTTGTGCAAAGATGTCTGCTATCCTTTTCCACCAGGAAACTCACCTACCTGGATCCCATTATTTAGGATGAGATGAAGAATATGCTCTGGTGTTGATTGCTGGGTGCAAGTGCTCTCAGTACAAAGCATTTTTGGTGTTGGTCTTTGTTTGAGACACTGCTTTTCAACAAAATTCAACAAAAACTCCTTCAACTAGGGGGCAGAATGTGAATCATTTCTTTGGAACCTTTGTCCCAAGGTACTCTAGATAGTGACAATGAGAGCGGTGGACTCTTCACATTTTTAGACATAATGTGATCAACAGATGAAATTATTATTATGAAATTATTCTCAGAGAGTAGAAGCTAATCTGGCCAGCAGAAGAGAGGGTCTCGCTTTTCCCATCATAATCAATTGTGAAATCGGATGAATAAGTTCTAAGTTTTCAAACAAGGGCATCTCAGTTTCTTCACTAGATGGATCACTGATCCAGTTTAGCAATTTCCACGTTCTCAATACCAACTAAAAAGCATGCAGAAAGATTCTGCCCAGTTACTATAAAAGCAAAACTACCTCTTTCTATCTTCAGAGCACTTCTTTTCTCACAGAGAGAGACCATTATTTCTGTAAGATCTATATAAAGTGAACAGAGAAACAACAAGCCTGTCTGAGAAGCAGTTTGATGAAGGCCAGATGAGTAGAAAGATATGGCAAAAAATGAGAAGAAACCACTGTGGTGGAGGGATCACCAACACCCATTGCCTTACCTTCTGTCTCTAATTCATTTTGTATTGTTGACAAGGCTTCCTCCACAGCTGATGTCAAATTTTCAGAAGTTGATGGGAAGTCCGAGTCAGGCATGAGCATCACATTGATCATGTAATTGTTGTCGCTACACCTACTTGAACCAACTTGCTGCACCAGCTGCAGAAAGAGGAATAAAAGCCAAAGGGCCAGACCCAACATCCGTTGCTTCATTATTGTTCAGTTTAGATCCATTGTGTGTGTTCTCTCTTTTCTTTTCCTCGTCAAGCCTTTCTCTTCTTCCAGACCTTACACAGACTTTATTTCTGGCAAGCACAAAAAAGATTTCTGCACTGTAGATTCAAGGACAGACTGTACAATCCTTCTCAGGCACTTCCCCGTCCCCTTTCCTTCCTTCACTTCTGCCCATCCCTCCGGTGTCCTAGGTGGCACTTTGGTTTGTGAAAAACTAACAACAGCAAAACTCAGGAAAGCAGAGAGGCTAAAGGTTGATGTGAATGTTTGCTCATGGAAAGGCTGAAGCAGTAAAACTGAAGCATTACCTGAAACTTTGCCTGATAAGGGCACTAACATTTCATCACGGTAATGAGCTGAGAGAACTAAGGGGAGGGAACAAATGGACTGTAAAAAAGACTCTTTAAAATGGAAATAAAATAAAAGGTGCATTAAAACCTAAAGGAAAACAGTTGATTACTTCATGTTTGCATTGCCCGGCATCTCTAGTTATGTTGCTATACCATCTTTGCTGGCTGGGCTCATAAACCAAGGATTTATTTTCTCTTGTGATAGGCTATCAATTTCATTCCTATAGCTTTTACCATCAGAGCACTTTTATTGTTGGCAGAAATGTCTGCTTCACAGTCCTCCAGACTGAAGCCTTCATTTCCATTTATAGAGTAGACTTAGCACAAAGCTTGTCCATTAGTACTTACAGAGCATTGCACACTAGAGCCCAAGGTCTGCTCCCAGGCAGCACAGGCCCATCTGAGACCTGTGGGATCAAAATCCATATTGTGAATGGCATCACTAAAGAACACTGGGGCAATTTTCATGAGTAGGTCTCTTAGGATTTCCTAAGCATTCATACTGAGAAAGGTACATAGAATGAAGGGAAGGCAAAAAAAATAAATACTACAAGTCTTATGGATGGGACTGTGCACAGAAGAGAAGTCCAAGATAAAAGGAATCAACAGGCAAATTTAAATAAAGTACTGAGTGTGATTGGTGCAAATTTGGGCTCTTTGTTCACACCTACAGCAGTTTCTGCTTTTCTGAGATCTGAGGCTGTCAGATAATATATCAGTTTACTTGTCTACTTTTACTACCTTCCTGATAATTTTAAAACAAGAAGAAAAAAAAAATATAATCAATTGCCATTGCTTTTGACACAAAACAACAGAGCTGCAACTTCATGGTTTCTTTCCAAGCCTGTTTTAAAAGATGATGAGTACACTTAAAATGTATTTCCACTGACTTTCTACACAATCATTTTTTTAATAGCAAATTACTGTTGCATTAATGTTTCCTACACCTAACAACAGGGAAAACCACAAAACATCATTTAAGAGTAGACCTTGAACACAACAGCTTCTAATCTAGCATTTCTAGTAGAGTAATTCTAAATCATTATTCACGTAAAGATCTGGACCGTACGTGAACAGAGCCACATATGGAGAATAGAATATAGCTCTTCACGTTGAGACCATCTGCTTACCACTGGCCCATTTTATAGGTATTTACAAAGTACCTGAAGCTTAACCCACATAAGTCAATAGAAGTTTTGTCTTTAACTTCAGCAGAACAAGATCACTGCATTTTTATACTCTTCATCTCTCTGAGAGAAACAGTTAACTCATGTAATTAATGCAAGTAGAAATAAGTATGTAATAGCAGTGAGGTTTCCCTACCTATCTCGTCATGTATTTGTTCAGTTTTCATAGCAGCCTTAAAATGTTATTTAAAAACAAAAGGTAAAATCAGCTATAACCTTAGAACAGCATCGCTTTTTACACCTTCTCTTGCTCCTTGCCTTCACAGTGCCATAGGTCCCAGTCCGAAGTTAAATGAACTGTTAACTTCTCAGTTTCTTAATTGCCCAGTGTGTGCGCGTAATCTCTCAGTGTCAAGTTCCACCATGTGAGGATGCCTTCATTTTCAGGTGGCATGGAGCACAAGGGAGTGCTGCAGGAGAGTGCAGCTGGGGTGAGCCACGTGCTCCTCAGCACACAGTTGAACACCACACTTTCCCCTGTTACATGATCCCAAAGTACTTGGCAGACTGATTGATAGCATCTGTTCCATGGGGTAAAAAAAGACAAAGAAAAGGTGTGGCACTGTGCTGTAAATGTGAGAGTTTCTGATACTGTAGATCATGAGGGTGGACAGGAAACAGACAACTGAGTCTTATATGTAAAGCACAAAGTTTGATGGGCCTGCTACAAATAAAAGCAAAATCTTCCGTACTTTGGTGTTAGTTGTTGTCTGTGCCTGAGGGATCTTTAATCCTAGGGAATAAGAGGGGAAGATAATCTCTCCCGAAAGCCCCCAGGTTAATCCAGAAAGTGTAAACTAGAACTTCATTAAAGCACATCTTCTAGAACTATTTATTCTATCTTAACCAGCTTGTAAGGAATAACAGTTTGTAAGGAGTAACTGTATCTGACTTCCCTGATGAATTATTCCATTATTCTGTGGCATCTAGGCATCGGTATTGTTATTATCTTGTCAGAAAAGTGAAAAGCATCTGGCACTAAATATGTTTACTTTGTGCAAGTACCTATACAATAAGTCAGTTGTATGTACATCAGTTTGAGCACCTCATCTTTGTAATCCCAGCATTATTAACAGGTGATGGAGGTCTCCTCTTGAATCACCCTGAAGCTTATCACACACTGTCTTCAGAAGCACAAGAACAATTAACATTCAATAGCAAGGTCCTGTATTTATTTGAATAAATAAACACTATTCAGCCTCTCATCAGTAACAATTGTACCCATGCGCATATTGCATAATTACAAAACATAAGAGATGTGTGGGTGTTAGATTAGAAATACCAGCTCAAATTAACATTACAAAGAACTGTATCACGGAACTTAGTGATTGGTTCCTGAATCTATGGTGCTTTGTTTGTTCTGACCTCTGTTTCATTGGATAATAGACAACTAGATTTTAACAGGCTGCATTTGAAGCAGATAATCAGCACCGACTTCCTGACTGAAATCTATTCTCAATCTTCTTGAATGCTCAAAGATACTCAGAGGAATAGAAACCAGAAGAGCAAAAATATCCACAAAGTTCTTCCTTGAGCTCCCTCGATCTTTGTAAGATCTTTCTAGTCCTTTTTCAGTGGTTGATGTGATAGACTTTCCATTATTTAAATAGCGTCTATTCTGTATAAAGTACAAGAGTACTGAAAAATGGCAATGGTAGGTCAGCCAGGGTACTCTCGAGTCCCTTTCTCTAATGAGTTCATACAGTAAAAGTGCAATTTTATTCGGAATGTGTAACTCTGATACCTTTGCCAAGCTTATTTTTTTGGACCTTCTCACTGGCACGTAGGCTAATTTAATTTTTGCTTAATTATGAATCATTATTTCCACTTGATGCTCAGAGAGGAGAAAATAAAAGATATGGAATGGAAATCTCAGAAAACTCAAGCAGAAAGCTACATGAAAGTATCAGCTGCCACCAGACAGTCTAACTATTAGTACAGAAGCTGGCACCAATAGTCCTAGCATGACCAAAAATAAAGTAAACAGATTGTCAATTCATCTTCCTATTTTTTTCTCACCCCAAAGACAACCAACATAGCATTTTTCAACAATTTTGTGAAGAAACATGTATTGTAAATTGCGTTCGTTCGCAGAATAAAATATCTTGACAGCCTCCTTTAAAATTGATGTTTTTAAACTTTCTTGCAATTATTTATAATCTTAGAGTCACTTAATTATGATTGTTGTGATCATTTGCTGACCACTATTGCCCGCCTAAATTATTTTGATTGTCTGCAACTTTAGCAGCTTTTAGCCTCACTTTAAAAAGATTTACAAGATCGTGTTGGAGAAAATTAATAATAATAAAAAAATTTTGTTTGTTTTCAATTTTGCTAGAGGTTCAAGTAGGAAAAAGAAGTGATCAGAGACAAAAAAAGAAAACAAAACAGTACCATCTATGTTTATTTAGTACCAGCATGCTACAAGTCTAGTCTGTCTAGCAGAAGGATATCACCTTTAATTTTGAATGTTACAGAGAATACCCAGGACATTTTTTTTCTATCTTTCCAACAATTGTCAATTTTTCTACTACCCAGATTTCAAAGAAAGTAATGTAAGTGATGAGAAACATAGCTGTAGAGCAGCTGTACTGACTTACTGGAATGATTTTTTTTTTCTTGTTGTCCACAAAGAACATCTTAAAAAAAAAAAAAACAGAAATATTACTCTTTGGGACTGAAGCTACCTCCTGATATACAGCAAATATGTGGGTCACATGTTGCGTTATCCTGGTAGATCAGCATGATCCTGATCTACAACAAATCTTGATAAAGTAGAAGTCCTTATCATATTGCCATTTCCATGGTTTATCACAAGCTTATCATTCTGTCCTTGGAGTTCATAGCTGTTGCTATAGATTAGAGTGGAATTACACTCCAGCTGCAAAGCACTGTTGTTCTTGTCAGAAATTAACAAACCAGTTAGGGGAAATCTACAGACAAGAATAACAACAGTTGTAACTGGCATTACAGGACTTTGGGTGGTGGCCCCATTTTCCCATTGCTCTGTGTCACCGCATACCAGAATATGAAGCTAAATGTGTGACGGATCATAAACATGTAGCTCCACTGAAGAAAGGTTCTTCCTTTTAACCCTTTCCCAATTCATACAGTTTGAAATGAATATTATTCAGCCACGTGACTTGTCTGCTACTTAAACAAATAGTAAGAAGTCTTCCCTCTCAACTTCTGGTTTTATACTCTTTCTCTACAGGACTGACCATGTCTGTATGGTGAGTACAAGGCCCAAGTGAATCAGACTTTTGTAGCTTCAAATCTGAATTATTCCAATCAATAGCAAGGGAGAAGAAAAATCAGATCTTGTGCAGAGATACAGCTACAACTAGCGTTAACTCAAGAGGACAACCTCTAAGTTTTGGTATTCAGTTTTGGTATCAGGCAGAGGAAAATGTTCTGTGATATCAGCTAATATAAGACATCAAACACATTAAACACAGAGAAAGCATGCTTTTATTTGAAAGCAGAAAACAAAGGATCTCTGCTGACTCATTCAGAGACCAAACCCTGTCAGATAAAGACAGGCTGAGGGAATTTCCCACTACCCATAAAAGAATGGTGCTCCTTGTGAAAAGTTCAACTTGACTTTGACTTGACAGTAGACCTGAGCCTTAAAAAACATTGGTAGATGGCACTTGGAAAGCTATTCTGTATTTACTGCAGTTGTAGGGGCAGTAAGTTAATAAGGTGAATTGGTTGTTTCATGTGAAGTTAAAAAAATATATAGTAGTAAGTATTAAGTTTAACAAAACTGTTTCAGAGAGGCTTCAGGCTCCTATCCTGCAGTCAGGGTGGTGATTATGGATTACAGTGTCTTTGATATAGGATATAAGGTTTCATCAGCTAACCTTAGCATAATGGAGGGTGATGAGCAACACAGAGATGATAGCTTGGCGAGGAAGGCAAGTACAAGAACATCAATGCAGCTAAAGGCAGCTCTTGGCATCAAGGCTTCTGCCTGGGACCATTTTACCATGCTAGCTGAAGCCTCGAAAATGCAGCAATGAGATGGAGGACAGATTTAAAATCTACAGTTCAACAGAATCAAACAATTTTCTAATATCCTAATATTCACTGTACTGGAGTAGGCAACCAAATGGAACCACAGAGCTGACCCTCAATGCAGAATTTTGTTTCCAGACAGACAGGACATAGTTTATTATAAGAGTCAGACACTGTTTCAGACTCAGCAGAATACAGCTCGGTCAATAGACAAATGGGAGCTATCTGTAAAGTGCACACATCTGTCCTGTTTTACCTGACAAAGTAAGAGGCTCGTGTAATAATTTGTGTCTTGGACATGTACTTCAGTCTCCTCAAGTCCTTTTCTTCTTTTAAATGTTAACCAGGTCTACAGTGTGTGATGGGATACAGTTATGAGATCTTCAATATAAGTGCATGCTTACAAATCCATTTGGCAGTGGAATATTGTGCAGATATTTCAGCCCAAGTCCTGGACCAATACAACTGATATGATGTCACCTCTCTGCAGACTGGTCTTTGCTATCAGCTTAGATGTTTTCACCTTCTTTCATCATTGGCAGTCTACACAGAGCAGATTAAGGCTCAGATGTAGCTGACTCCATTTAAAAAAAAGAAGCAAATATTCTTCAAGATCTTTGCTTTATGGGAATCATTTCCCATTTACTCATATCAAGGATTTGCCTTTGTAGTTTCAGCAGGGGAATATTTCATTTCTTTCACTTCTGCAAATCACTTCTCCTGTGAGGCTGTCAGATGCACCTTCAGTGGTACAAGAGGCAGAACATTGTGACACATCATTATTGAAAAATCATGATTTTAGCCAGACATTGTGGAAACTGAAACGTGATTGTTACTAGAGAAAAGATCACTTTACAGCCTCTTGCTTAGTTTATATGATTTTTTCCCATTTCTTGTATTTCCTTTCTGCCCATTTTAGCTTTCCTTCCCTCCTTCCTCTTCTTTCCTTAAACCACACTTTCTACTCTCTGAATTTCTTTTATTTAAAGCCATTACAGTCTCTCATGCTTATCTTGGTGTTTAGTCACAGATGTATGACTTCCTTTTTGCTGCTGTCAGTATAGGCCAATTCCCTCTCTGTGTGGGAATAAACATGGTCATTAATCATCCTGCAACTCACAGTCTCCAAGATAATGTCCCTAGCTAATAGAATGGTGATGGTAATAATTGCAGCAGTTTTCCGGCGTTGTTAATAGAGTAGCTGAACTTCTCAACTTAGCTTTGAAATTATAAAGTGTCATTTTGGCATTTCCTATGAGGAAAAGATCATAAACTCTCTACTCACTTTGATCTGCACCTTCACAGTAATATCTACACCAGACTTTCTAGAAAGATGTAGGTCAGTTTGGTGCTGGTGAGAATACAGGACTAAATTACATCAGTCCTCCTCCACAATTTACTAAATTTATATAGAGACTTAGACTGCTTTGAACAGGTTTTAGACCGCTCCCATATGCAGAGAGCCCACACCAAATGTCACAATGCCAAATTCTAGCATTTCACTCCCTATTTCTGTTGCTCACATGTTATGTACAGATAGCATCTCGAGAAGTTAGGGGATAATTCGATTTTTATGTGTTCAACCCATAGCCTACCTGTAGAAATGTGCAGTTCAAACCAGGAATCCTTCTGATATCAAAGTCTGTTACTCTGATTGACAGCTGGTTATGATTAGACTGGAAAATCAGCAGCGATTTGGCTATCATCTTCCGTATACACCTCATTGTGTAAGTCAGCAAGGCTGGATGTGAAGTCATGCACTGCGTAGACCTCACATATGAGAGAATGATCTGACAGAGTCACAGCTTCACCTGCCGAGAACACTCCAGAAAAACCATGTCTGAGTCATGCTGAAGCAGCTAAGAATGATCTGTGCTATTAAATGTAACCTACATTCTACTGTATGTATAAATGTCTCCACTTTTCTAACTGATAAACAGACCATTATGTTCAATTAGAAAAAAAAAAGTTTACCTTTTAAAGTTGCAGGTAAGTTGAAGTTCAGCTGGAGTTCACCAATGTGGAATACACTTTTTTTTTTTTTTTTTTTTTGAGGCAACAAAAGTAAACAAGGTATGTGTATAGGCTAAGAACTGCCTTAACTAAAGCACAGTTAAGGTTAGAAGGTCTCCGATCTGATTTTGCATTTCACATAAAATTCCTCCTGCAGTGACATTTCCACTTCTTCTGTTTCTTCAATCAGTTTTCTTAGGCATCTGTATGCTATAAAGCCCTTAAAACCTTAAATCTTAATTTCTCCTAGCTGTCTGTGCAGAGTCAGAATATTCCATGGCGGTACTGAAAGGTGCAGTGAGGTATTCACAAAAGTTATTATTTTCTTTTAGTTAGGAATGAAGCACTTCTGAAGCATCATTTCAGATCCAAGAGGAAGAAGGAATCTTACAGTACTGCTGTCAATCTATATGGTTTTTGTGATTTCATAGGGTTTTGATAAGGAGGCTCTTACACATGCTAAGCTTTCTGGCCTGCAGAACAATTATTTTCTGTTCCATAACAGAAACTCCTACACAACTGATAAGAGAACAGATACGTGTATTGTATTAGGTTATATATCAAAACTGAACAACATTAAAAAAAGACAAAATCCAAACGCTGAAGAGACAAATACTTTTGTATCTATTTATAGAAAATGAATTTTCTCCTAACAAACGTAAAGGCTTACTGAAAGAAAGAGAGAGAAAGAGAGAAAGAGAGAGAGGAAGGAAGGGAGGAAGGGAGGGAGGGAGGAAGGGAGGAGCTGGTAAAGGAGGCCAAATCGCTGGCACACACTCCTTATCACTTGACTAACTTGAAATTAATTGCTTGGAGATAAATCCTCTATTGGAGTGTAGATTACTTCCCTTTCTTTATAGACTATTGTATGAAAGCACATTCATAAACAAGGCACATTGTCACAGTTCTGTTGTGCTCCCAAGGTTCCTGGTTGCAGTGTAACCTCTCAGGGACACCTGCAACACTCTGTGTTGTTCCAGGGCCAAGCTGGCTTGATGTGACCAGGAGAATGTGAACATGGGTTGCATCCTCTGAGGAACTGAGCAGTTTATTCTTTATTGCTGAATAATGTTACAAACAGGCCTATTTATTTGTAACAAAACAAACAAATGGCAACAAAAGCCCTCTCTCTACCTGAGGAAATGCAAAATATTTTTTATTCTCAAGGAAACAGAAATGCCAAGAGTACAGGTGCTTCATTAAATCTCCCATGGACAGGTGTTTTCAGGGTAGTTGTCAACATTAGAGTAATGTATTGCTTCTCCTTACTGGAATTGCTAGTGGTGCAATTAAGACAGCATAAAAATTAATGCTTTGGAAATTCTATTGTGTGGAGTTCTTCTCTAAGTAGAAGGGATTTGTTCTCTTTGCAGCAAACTGCAATGTCAGAGTTGCTACAAGAAACAAGGTCACAACTGTACTTGAAAATTACCCAGGATTTGCCAGAGGGATGGGCTATTGTATGCTGTTAAAATGTACACAACATGCTTATCTAACATTTAATATTATACTCTTCATGTTTGTGTTTAGAGTAATATAGATGGAGTGGCTATGTTTACCAGGAAACTATAAACACATACGCAGTATCATCTGCTGACTATGCAGCATCCTAACAGCAGTACACTACAAGCAGCAATCCAGCAAAGAGTGATTACTGACTGGAGGACATGAAAAGACCTTCTGGGTGAGTCCAAAGCTCCATCTATGCTGGTGTCCCACCTTGGGACACCAGTGTTGCTCAGTGTCTCCCTGACTGGTGAAAGTGATCAGGTGGGAGAATTTTAGCAACAGAAAAGTATCTTTTTCTGATTCCTTCATCCTTTCCTATCTACATAGGTTGCTTTGAAAGTAAGGCCTTCTATTTATTTGCACGGAAGCTACAACAGATATAAAGAGCACAATGACACTATTTGATAGAGCAAATTCTCAGCTACAACCCTATTTTTCAACATAGTCACTGCCATAGAATCATAAGTTCTTAAGGTTGGATAAGAGCCCATCATCCAGTTCAACCATCAACCTATCCCCACCATACCCACTAAACCACATCCACATAGTTCTGAAACACCTCCAGGGATAGTGATTCCACCAGCTCCCTGGGAAATGCATCATCACTCTTTCTGACAACAAATTTTTCCAATTATCCAACCTGAACCTTCCCGGTGCAACTTTAAATCAATATCTCTTGCCTATTGCTAGTTACCTGGGATAATAGGCCAACCCCACCTTGTAACAACCTCCTTCACTGTAGGGAGTGCTAAGGTCTTCCCTGAGCCTCCTCTTCTCCAGACTGCACAATCCCAGTTCCCTCAGCCGCTCCTTTTAAGACATGTGATCCAGATTCTTCACCTGCTTTGAAGTCCTTCTTTGGACAGCTGCTTATAGGATGCTTCATCTGTCTCTTCATCCTGGTTGGGAGGTCTGTAACAGACTTCCACCAGGATGCCAGCCTTGTTGGCCTTCCCTCTGATCCTCACCCATAAGTACTCAATATTATCATTCCCAGCATTGAGATCTACAACATCAAAACACATAGAGAGTCATCCCACCACCTTTCCCTCCTTACCTATATCTCCTAAAGAGCCATCCATTGTAGCACTCCAGTCATGAGAATCTTTTCAGTAATGATGACAAAGTCACAGTACTCCGGTCACACCATGGCTTCTAGCTCCTCCTGTTTGTTGCCCATGCTGCATGCATTGTGTAAATGCACTTTCACCAGAGATGAACAAGAGCCTCTATGCTGTGGTCATAAAAATCTGCATGTCCATCCAAACTTGGCTTGTCTTTCATATTGCTGATGAAATGCACCACTCTCTGCCTTGCTATGCTCACTTGCACTGTTTGGTCTCCATAAATGTTCAGCATTCATTGATAAATATCAGTAAGTGCCATTTTTTCTGTGTGGGGGAATTCAGTAACACACCTTTGCTTCATAAATGCTTCCACGTCAGACACCATTTTGTCAGACTGCACCTCTACTGTCTTTCATCGCACGGCAACAAAATGCAGTGGAATTGTGGTGGGAAGGTTCAGCCTCTATTGCCATACCATGATCATTTGCCACTGATGTCATGGGTCAACATAATAAAATAGGAAGCGTCACTTTTGGATCAGCCCTCATACGAGCATCACAGAGAAGCAGACATCAGCCTCTCGCACCACCATTGGGGAAAGGCTGGTGTAAGGTTATGTGATGAAAGGTTCATCAGCACGAAACCAAAGCAGCACAGACGAACCAGTGAACAACCCCAATAACCCACCACCTTAACATAGCTCCTCCCAGGCTGCCCTAAGAGAGTCATCAAGAGAGCCCATCCAGATCCATGGGAGAAGTTCTCTGGAGCACCTACGGACTACAAGCATATGAAACTCATCATGAGATGTCGTGGAAGAACATGTGGGGATTGCACAAGAGTTGTTATGGCAGGCATGCCCAACCCGTGGGCTGCGTGTGGGTGCGCACCTATTGCTCAGCAGCAAGGAAACAGCTGCATGCCATCCACACATATGGCCCAAAGCAACTCTTCACTCACTGTGGCCCAGGCGAGCCAAAAGGTTGGACACTCATGCATTATGGGATGTTGTGGAGAAGGACCAGCGGTGGGAAAAAGGTAGGAATCAAAGTGATTTGGTGAGAAACCAATATGGGAACCAGAAGGCCAGCGCACTTCTCTGGCCGCGCCCCGCACCTCGCCAGTCAGGCCGCGGGAACAACCAAGAGCTGGACAACCAAGGGACACTCCAAAAGCGCCTCCTCTCGCGTGCGATGATTGGAGCCCACGGGTGCTCAGCGGAGCCAAGGCTCAGCCCTTCCGGGGGACGGCGCCCGTCTCCGCGCGGCGCCTATTGGCCGCATCGCTGGGCTCCGCGCCTTCTTCCGCCGTCCCACGGTTACCGCGGCAACGGCGCCATCGGCGGCGCGGGGAGCGCGGGCCCGGCGGCAGGATGGTGAGAGGGGCCGGGCGGGGGGCGCGGGCCGCGGGTCGAGCAGGCGCTCCTTTCCCGCTCCCCCCGCTGCCTCCCGCTCCGGGTGGAGCGGCCCCGCTGCGGGGCCCCGCTCTGAGCCGGCTCCACTCTGCTCTCTGCCCAGATGCTCTCCCGGGCCAAGCCGGCTGTGGGAAGCACCCCGCCGCAGGGAGACAGACGGAGGAGGAAAGGGAAGAAGGTGCCCCAGCTGGAGGAGCTGCTGGCCGGGAGGGACTTCACCGGCGCCATCGCCTTGCTGGAGGTAACGGGAGCGGGCCGGGGCCTGCTGCTTCCCTGGAAACCGAGAGCGGCTTCACCCAACGGCATCCACAGCCGTCAGACTGCCCGCGGTATTAATGGGCATGGTGTTGCTTTACTGGTGTTTATAAACTGTGCGTGACTGCTGACAGCGGTCTCACATTCGCTCTTCCCTCCGAAGTTTCAGCGACACGCGGGTGAGCAGCAGGAGGATGCTGAGCTCTGGATCGGGTACTCTGCCTTCCATCTGGGTGACTACAAGAGAGCTCTGGAGGTGAGATGGGGAACTGGGGCTCTGCCACAGGGATGGCAACAGCGGGAAGGTGTTCTGTGATAGGGAACGCTTCTGCCAGCCAGTCCAATTAGAGACATGATAATGACAAAATCATTAAGGTTGGAAAAGACCACTAAGATACCTAGTCCAACCGCCAGCCCATCCCCACCATGCCCACTGACCACATTCCTCAGCGCCACATCCACACGGTTCTGGAACACCTCCAGGGACGGTGACTCCACCACCTCCCTGGGCAGCCTGTGCCACTGCAGCACTGCTCTTCCTGAGAAGTTTTTCCATTCCATTCTTGCAGTTAACTTTCCACAGTGTCAGATTTTCAGTTTTTCAGATTTCATTATGCTTTAGTTTTCACTGTGTTCCTAATACATAATATACATGCTTTTTGACCCTCTTTAGAGGTTGATGACCCTGACCATTTAATGTACTTTATTATTTTTCAGTGTGTTCTCTTATGTTGGGTAATTCCATGCAATAAGACATTCTCCAAATGTTTTAAGTCACTAAGAGGCACACTGATTATTCAAGTATGCCTAAGTTAGCAATATTTGCACCATACAGTGCTGTTGTGTCACTTTTTTGTGTTGTGTCACTTTTTTGTGTATGTAAGTTTTTCTCTTGTGTCCATTTATGCCTCTTGTGAAACTCCGCTTGTTGCCAATCAGTTCATTGCCAGTGTCACTGGATTTCTTTTCTTAATTGTGCTAACATATTCTACTGTAGAAATCTGAACAAGATTTTGCTGTGTAATTCTGAGGGATGGAATCAGTGTGCATTCTTGATCAGAGTAATGTGGAGACTTGTTTGGTGATGTTCAAAAGGCTGCAGATGAGCAAGTGAAGATTTGGAAAAAACTCAGTCTGCCTGAGTCGTGTTTTTTCCATTGCTGCATTCCTACTGATGTGAATTGCTGGATCCTTGGAATGCTGTATTACACCATTTAAGGCTTATTAGTTTTGGTCAATACCATCTGGGAGGAGAACTCCATCACAACTTGCTGTGAAGTGCAGTTGTGGTCTGAGAAAACATTTCAGCCTTTTAATTTGCCTGCTCTGGGAGAAATTATGTTTTTAAAAAATATATATACAGGGTCTACTCTGAAAGTAATGCCTCACATTTTATTATGTTGGCCCACAATGTTAGAGGCAGATGGAGGTGGTATGGCAGTAGAGGTTGAACCTTCCTGCCACTATTCTGTTAGATTTTGTCACTGTGAGATGGATGGCAGCATAGAGATAGTCTAACAAAAAGATGTCTGGCATGGAAGTGCTTATGAAGAAAAGGCGTGTCACTGAATTCCTCCGTGCAGAAAAAAATGGCACCTATTGACATTTATTGATGCTTGCTGAGCATTTATGAAGATCAAACAGTGGATGTGAGCACAGCAAGGCAGTGGGTGGTACAGCAGTGGCAACTGTGACATGAAAGACAAGACATGTTCCAGATAACCACACACAGATCTCACACCACAAAATGAAGAGAGTCTCAATTAGCTCAACAACGTGAATCAGTGGATCACAACCAGGGAATTGTGTATGGAGCTGAATATCAACTTCAGTGTGTTGGAAACAATGGTGGCAATGTTGGAATACCAGAAAGTTTCTTCCAGATGGGTTCCATGAACGCTAGGAAGAGAAAAAGCATCACATGCATGTTTGTCAGGACCTACTGAACAATATGAGGCTGTTGGTGACAGTTTCCTGGATCACATCACTACTGGTGATGAGACATGGTGTCACCACTGTGACACTGTGAGTCAGAGTCAAAACAGTTCATGGAGTGGCAACATATGAATTCCCCATCAAACAACAAGTTCCAAGATGCAGCCCTTAGCAGGTAAAGTGATGTGCACTGTCTTTTGGGATAGGAAAGGATGATCCTTCTGAATTTCCTGGAACTTGAACAAACTTGAACAAATCAACTCTGAATGCTATACTGCAATGCTGACTAAGCTGAAGGCTTGAACTTAGAGTCAGGCCAAAGAGGAAGACAACCTTCCTCTTGCATCACAGTGACGCCAGGTCCCATACCAGTTTGAAGACCATGGAGCACTGTCATGGTTTTATGATTTTTGTAATTGATATTCCACATCATAACATCATGTAGTGTGCTGGGAGTTAAAAGAGTTAATGCTGCAGTTCCACAGATTGTCAGTGGTTCTGGAAACCTAATCCCAGAAGAGAAGAATGAACTACAGCTCCCAGAAGACTTCATTATTCTGTTTCAATTTTCTATTCTAAGGGAGATAAAACTGCCTGGGATTCACAGGGCTGTCTCTTTCTGTTGTCTCTGCTGTGTGCTCCCTAGCTGTCTCACCTACAGCATTAGAGTGAAGCACAAAAATGATGTGAGGCAGAAACAGAATTTCTCAGGCCTCCAAGTTCAAAAGACATATTCCCCTCACGTAAAAATTAAACAACAGACATTTGTTGGGAGAAGTTAGAGCTGTTTGGTGTCATTCAGCTTGACAATACGCATCGCACAAAGTGGAGAACAGCAGTTTAGAACATAGTGGTAATTTAATATTCACATTCAGAGTTGTGTCATTTAAAGATTATGAATGTAACAGTTGCTTCACTAAATTTATATCTGGATGTCGAGGTGTTAATAAGGAGTGAAAGTTTAAAAAGAAGAAAAAATGTTTGTATAAAATAATAGGTCAGGATTAATTATGAAATAAGCTCTGCTCTTTGGAATGTCCACTAGGTGCTTATATGGCCAGAGTAGGTTTTCAGAGTTTCAGCAAAAGAATAGCAGTGTTGTTTATATAGATACTAGATTTTGTCAGTTGTATTCAGTTCACCACTAGATGATGCTGTTGATTCAGGCTTTTAAAATCTACAACCCAGTTTGTTTTTCTGTCTTTTTGCCCTGGTAGGGAAAAAACAAATACACACACACACACAAAAAAAAAAAACCCAAAAAACAGAAAAACCACAAACCATGTATAGACACCTTTTAAAGTGAGAGATCACAGTTTCCCACTTTAAGACTGATTTTTTGGCAGAGTAATGAATCCTGATACCTTTGTTGCTCTGGTAGCATGTGGGAAATGAGCTTGTGTATCTCAGTCTAGTTTCTTTTGGGTCAGAACACTGTATAATTCCAAACACTGCAGTGATCAAGGGAAAGCATTGACTATACTATGTAGGTTGAATTCCTTTTCAGTTATCAGTGCCAAGGATGAAGTACATGCAGCATCTATCTTCACTGCTATATTACAGAAGTGTTGTTGATGTATTCTCAAGGACAAATTCCTTGATTCTCTATAATCTCTAGATCTCTTTGGGACATGCTGAGACCATGATAAATGAAATACTGTGGGTAGAAAATTCTCCAGAATTAAACAGAGTGACATTACACAAAGTCTAAATAACCCGCAGTCCTAAGTGCCTGCAAGTGGCAATGTATCTGTTGTCTCTGTCATTATATTCCTAATTTGTGGTTGGTATTCTTTACATCTGATGAAATTCTGCTCTGTAATCCTTTCATTTATGATGAGATTTTCATGGTGAGTTAGGTCATGCTGGCTGCATGCCACCTCTTGGAGAGTCTTGGCAACTGAGGTGAAGTAGCCATCCTCATCCACAAGGAGAGGTGGGGGAAAAAGTAAAAATCAGATAGACCTGCAAATCCAAGAGTATCTTTAGGGTGAATTACAGCAATATAATCAGCACAATTCAAGTTCTCTTACTGTAGACGTACCAACTGTCTCTAGGCAGAGCTCTACCCTGACTAGATTCACACTTCTTAGTAGGTAGGTGCCCTTCTCAAAGGATATACCACCAACATTGGTCTGGGATCATCACTGCTGCTGTGTACTACTTTACAAATGGCACCACTCTGAAATCTTCCAGCAGTCACAGTGGCAGTCCCTGAGGGCTTCCTACTCACTTATAAATCAATTTCTATTAACAGTAGGCAGATAAGTGTCTTCTTGGCACTGTACGGCAATTGGGGCTCCCCAAGTTGATGGGAGGATCTAATTAGTTTTGTGGAGATTTCTTCCTCTTTTACCAACTTCAACCGCCCCCACATCTGTCTGTTTGCCATCACTCATCACCCAGGGATTCTGGCAGGCTCTCCTGCCTGTTGCCTTCCTTTCAGCAGAGAATCGGGAACTGCTTACCTCTTGGGTAAGGGTGAGGACCTCCTGCCTACCCTGATCTGCCTGAATTAAATAGTGAAGCGTGAAAGGAACAGAGCTATACCGGGGTAGTGGTTCGTGCATGAGCAATATCTAGTCTTGAGAGCATGAGAATATATAAATGCTCCAGCTTCTGACAGCTGAAGCTAGAAAGAAAAATATGGAATTTTGGTTCTCAGTTTTATGTGCTTCTTTGTCACGACTGTAGTCAGGAATCAAGTATCTCCATGCTTCCTTTGAACACTTGTGAGGCAGCCCTGTACATTGGCCCATTTGGCATCTTTGCAGAACCTTTGTTTATGAGCTTGGAGAATCTTGACAAGTAATGAGGTCAGCAGGATTCTATTCAGTGCCCTCAGTGTTGTTGGTAGTTGCAGTCAGTAGGTGTATGTAGCCGTAGGCAATCAACCTATCAACCTGCTTCTTTGGAAGGCTGTGTGTATGCCTTTAGATAGGATGAGAGGTGGAGGAGAGTGAAAAAGCATGAAGCTGTCAAGCCCTTGGTTGGCAAAAGTCTGCCACAGGGTGGGTGGCTATTGGAAAGACTTGTATTTTGCTTTTTTTTATTATTTTTTTTATGGGTTTCTTGCGGGTTTTGTTTTGTTTTGGGTGAGGAAGGGGAAAAGCTCTTGTGAAAAGTCTTTGAGAGACTGTAATGCTGAATGCCTGTTACTGAGTAAAGGGGCAACAGCCCCACGTAGCTTGGGCTCATGGCCCAGAACTATGTGGTAGGACGGGCTAACAGTCCTCATTTTTGTTTACTGTGTATCCACAGATTCACATTAGTAATGCTACAGCACTCCTTATTTATTGCACGTCCTAAATGGCCAGGCCAGAACATGACTTGTGTTTATGCACTTTGTGCTTTCTAATTAATCTGCCTGAAGCCATAACCGAAAGAGACCTTTGGGTGCACTTAATTTGAATGAATTTTTAAGGATTCCAGATGGTCCCAAAAAAGAACAGTAGCTCCGTCACAGGCCTGTGTCAAGACTGAACTGGCCTCAGTAGGGAACGTCAGCCTATATGTAAATGTTTTCTTTTTTGTTGTTGGTTGCTTGTTGTTTTTTGTTGGTTTTTTTTTTTTTAATCAATCAATTTATTATTTTTTAAAAGGACAGTTTTTGAGGACAGTGAGTCACTAGAATACTAGCAAGACTGGGCTGGCTTTCAAAAGCATACATTACCAATAGCTTCTGTGGTTGAGAGTGCAATTTGCTTTCATGTGGCAGGAGAAAAAAATATTTTTACTAGCAACTATAAACTTTGTTGTTGTCAGCATGTGTCTGTTCTTGGAATTTGCTGCCCTTTGGACAGAGTTTCTCTTGTGATTGATACCTATATCTGTGCCTTTCCCCCATGGGAAGAAGACTTCCATGGTGCAATGTGGTAAATTCACCAGGAAGGGAGAAATTTCGGTTCATACGGTTGGAGGAAGAATACAGAGTTAGCAATGGGGTATGTTGAGAAAGATGAGAGGCTTCTGTTGGTTGAGGGATAGTGTTCATCGAACAAGTCCTGTGAGAATCTTGCTTAACCTGGCCTGCTTTTGCCTTATGCTGGAGGTTGGACATGGGATGAGGAGGAGGAATGCAAGCAGGGAGCACGTTCACTAGGAAGGTCCTTCTGAGTAATTTAATAGAGCCTTGAAGAGGAAAAAATGGCATTGAGGGATCTCCTCCGTGCCTGTGTTTTAATTAGCTAGTGTTGTGCAGAGCAGAGATGTCTATCTTCAGGAATATTGCTGTTGAATATAGCTGCAGAATTTCTTGCTTCATTAAAAGAACAGATTGAAAGTTTTGTCTGTTGGGTTTTACTTTTTTCCCCCCACAAATAACAAGAGAGAATACTTTATTATTATTAGTAAGGGTGATGTAATGAATGTGGAAGTGTGCAAAACATCAGAATGTGGTGTTCAGTGGATTTTGGTAGCTTGGGTGTAAATCTTAACATGAGAAACAGTGAAGTTAGGCACAATTTAGTAGTATTTGCTATAGTTATATTTTTGTGTATATGGCAGACTTGAACGTGGCCAAGACTGACTTCTGGGCTTGTATTTTAATACAGCATCTCAAAACATTTGAATAGTGCGTCTCTATCAGTAAAATTTTTTGAGCACACACCTGCAACATATGAATATTTATTTATAAACTATACACGCTAAAGTTGTAATAAACACTTTTATATTTTTGTGCCACTGGTAAATAAAATAAAAGCTTAAAATAAAATAAATAAAATTCTTGATACACCTCTTTGGATTGCCTTGCATATACTGTCTCTTTGGAGTCCACTGTTTTAATCTATACAAAGACACTACATGCAGATTTATAACAGGATATTTAACACTCCAATAAGTAATTATAAAGAGATTTCCATGATTTTTATGACCTCCTCTGACTCAGTGAGTTAGGAAAGCATTGGAAAAGATGGAGGAAAAGCTTGTTATCTCAATGGTTTTGTAACTGTTAAAGCATTGACAGAATTCCTGCAGTGATGATTTTTAGTACTGCTTATCCCCATTGATTCTTTCACTTTCATAAACAAAAAGAAGCTGCTGAATGTATCTTTGGTTAAAATGCAGTAGTTCAGTTGTAAGAGTGATGATGAACTTGGCAATAAATTGGGTGAGCTGAATAATTTGTATGCTATTAAATAAAGGAAAAAAACCACCAGAAAAAACACTTCTTTTCCAGGAATATGAGGCCTTGACCAAACAGCCATCTTGCAGTCCTGATGTTTGGGTGAACCTTGCGTGTACCTACTTCTTTCTGGGAATGTATACACAAGCTGAACAAGCAGCCTTGAAAGGTGAGATGTATGTCTCTGACTGATGAAATGAACTGTTTGTTGACTTGAACGCCTAAAATGATTTCCAGAAATGTATATGGTGCTTTTTTTTCAGAGTAATAAAGGATACTTTGAACAAAGAGGTTTTTTTCTTTTTCTCTCTCTTTTTCTTTTTTTTTTTTCTTCTTTTCATTCAGGGCAAAATTTATAATGTGATTTGCTCCCTAAAAATACCTGGGGCAGGTGGAACAGCTGAAACTGAAAGAAGCATTTGGAAAATAATTTCTCTTACTAATTTCTAAATACAAAACCTAGCATATGCTGACCAGCAGCAAAAATTTACTGTTCTTTTGGCTGACTGCATATCTGTGAGCCATTGCAGATGAAGCTAATAAGGATAGTGAAATAATCAATAAATAACATGAGAGAATTCAGCAGTTTGAGTGACTTAGTAGATGGTCTTACTGCCTTTTTAGTTAGATATTAGGGATCTGGTTATAAGGTGTGCACTTTGCTGCACCACATTATTAAGTTTTCATGTTAATTTGAACATGCATGGAATCTAAAGAAGAAGAATGGAAGTTAGATTCCAAGGCACTTTTTTACTGCCTAAAAATGTTTCTTCAGTTTGATTTTGTTACCCATCACTTTCTGTTTATCTTAGTGACTTATATTGTTTCTCATCACCATGTGTCTCAGTGCTTCCTAAGTACAATTAATAGCAGTGATGTTCTCAGTCAGCTTTTGACTCTCACTTTCTTAGGATAAGACTTACGAAATCTTATTTGTTTGTTTGTTTGTTTCATTCTTTATTTCTTTAACCCTAGGCTGAAAATAAGAAAGGGAGGAAATTACTGTGCGTTTTCTACTACTGTGTTAGAACACCTCCAAAGAGGACAGTTTTGCAGTATTTTTTAGAGATAATTAGATTCTGGTAACCCTTTAAAATTCCCTGAACAATCATCCTGAACTTGATTCCCACAGCTAAAAATGTTTTGTTTCCAACTGCAAAAAGTTTCCTGCAGAAATGTGTACTCCATATTCTTGGTTAGTGATACATATTGTTCAAGAAGTGTGTAAAATTCTAGTATTCACAGGTGATAATGTAATCCTTAAAGTAGTATAAGCTTGAGTTTAGGAGATTACAATCTAGGACATGAACTTGAAATCTAAAAATAATTGGGCAATAGATCTGAGGTGTCACTATACCCAAACCACAGAGGAAGCAAGTGGCTGCATCCTGTACCAGTTGGAGACTGCTCATTGTCATCAGCTTCACATAGGGTAAATTACAGTTATCCATCCTAGAGATGACAGATACACAGCTGGGCATGCATCTTTAGAGCTATGAGCTGAAACTGAGGGAAGGTTAATTCTTCTCTGCTCCTCAGATCATTTCTTGGTAGCATGACAAGGGGTTGGGTAGGTGGTGTGGTGAACAGTGCTTAAGTGCCAGAAGAAAAAGGCAAGAACATTAAGAAAGGAGTGCACGACATTGGGAATGCAGCTGAGGGACAAAGCAGAAAATAGCTAAGCAGTAATGTTACTTCCTGATCTTTATGTAATTGTGCAAGTAAGGCAGCATGCCTGATTTTATACTGAGATGCTAGGCCTTCGTTGTGAATATTTAATACTGATGATTCCTAGCTGCTTAAGCTTGGTGGGGAGGCAGTCACAGCATCCGAAGGTCTGTAACACTTGGGAGCTTTCAATGGAGAAAGAAGTGTGGTAGATTCTCCTTTCCACATCCATCATTTTGGCCTTTCCTACACTGAATTTGAATCATCTTATCTTCACTCAAAATGTGTCCTTTTTTGGTTTATTTTAGTGTCTTTCAATAGCATCAGTGACGATTTTTCTCAGTACTTTAATAGAGGAACCTACAGCATCTTAGGATTTCTTCTGTGGTTTTGCAGTGACCCGTAAGCAGCAAAATACTTCATTGAGCTGTAAGCACAAGAGGGTGAAGTCTGTGGAATGCCACCATTTATCCACTACTGCCTTTAACTCTGCTGTAAGAGTGATAGACACCATTAGTGTTGGGCTGCTTACCATTGCTATTTTGGGAACACACTGCCAGACTTTTTTGCATACTGTTTGATGTGTATTGATTATTGCTGCAGTTGTCATGCCCCTGAAAGCTGCACAGCACTAAAACAAATGAAGGAGAAATAATTTATTTTCATTTATAATTCCAAATTCCTATGGCGTTGGAGTCTCTGCATGAAAGGGAATGTGAATGTCAGCTAGCTTTCTGGAATAGCTTGTCTGCACAAAACTATAAATATCTGGAAATTAAATAGAAGTTCCTTCTTGTCATTTGCTGTTACCATTGCTTAAGAAAATTATTGACTGAGGAAAAAACATGAAGAATGTTTTAAAATCAGGAAATGAGAGTTAAAGGCCATGAGGTAATTATTGCATTTCATAAAAGATCATTTGCATTCTATTCTGGAGCAAGACTTCATTTTTTAATAGATGTGAAGCTTGTCATTACTTAAATAAAACTTAATTGGATATTCTCTCAGGAAATAATAAGTCTGTGCATCAAAAGTGTCATAAACCAGAATTACTGCAAACATAACCTAAGAAGTGGAATAAAAAGTCACTAGAAGAGAGTCCTTTTTTTGAAGATTCTTTATGATAGATGTACTTTATCTCCTCTAGGCTTTCTGCCAAATTCCTTTCAGATATTTCTGGCCTCTTTTTCCTGCTGTCCTCTTACAGAATCACAAGGTTGGAAAGGACTTACAAGATCATCTAGTCCAACCGTCCAACCGTCTCCCATTCCCACTGCTTCCACAAGCACTAAACCATCTCTCGTAGCTCCTCATCCAGACGCCTCTTGAACACTGCCAGGAACGGCGACTCCACCACCTCCCTGGGCAGCCATTCCAGTGCCTGACCACCCTCTGAGAGAAAGAGTTTTTCCTCGTGTCCAGCCTAAACCTCCTCTGGCACAACTTGTAGCCATTTCCTCAGGTCCTGTTTGATGCCCGGGAGAAGAGGCCAAACCCCTCCTCATCACAGCCTCCCTTCAGGCAGTTGTAGAGTGCAATGAGGTCTCCCCTCAGCCGCTCCTCATAAGGTTTGTGCTCCAGACCCCTCACCAGTTTTGTTGCCCTTCTCTGGACACGTTCCAGGGCCTCAATGTCTTTCATGTAGTGAGGGGACCAAAACTGGACACAGTACTCGAGGTGTGGGCTCACTAGAGCTGAGTACAGGGGGATGATCACCTCCCTGCTCCTGCTAGCCACACTATTTCTAATGCAGGCCAGGATGGCATTGGCCCTCTCAGCCACCTGGGGATGTTATGTTTCCTGTATCTGTGGCGAAAGTAGTGTTACTTAAGTCAGCAGCTGTTGTTCCATAGTCATCCCATATCAAAGCTTCCAAGTGATGCGTTGTTTATTCCTTCTGCCTCAGTGCTTTAATGCACAGGGCTGAACATATATTTCCCTTAGTGTATATCAGCCCATCTTGCTTTGTAAGAATGCAGCCAAGTCTTAGCTTAATAAATAATAATACATGTGTTAATTTTTCACTATCAAACCAAGTAGTCTTAAGTTGTGTTCCCAGTCCTGTGCCTTCAAGAAATAAATGACAAGGATCAGAAACTGAACCTGCCACATTTGCACAGAAATGCTGGCAACTAAACCTGGTGTTCAGAAGCCTGCACAGTGCTCTCAGAAGCCTTTGGCTAGCACTGCATTAAGAAAAATACAAGAACCAACAGTATTCTTCTAAACCACAAAATACATGCCAGCAAATGTGATTTGCACATAAGTGAGGCTGCAAAAAAACAAACAAAAAAAAAAAAACCAAACAACCAGTCTCTATATTTTAAATGTGGAGATTTACAATTAAGCTTCATGCACAGATAGGGTTGTATTAACTTGTCATTAGAGGTTTTTTTCCTTCTATTTTTTGCTGGGCAGCACTTGTAATTTGCTTCTTCACAGCGCTTCATGTGTCAGCTCAGAATGTGGTTTAACTGAACAGATACTTCTCATTTCAGCCTATGCAGGAAGGAGTAATATTGCACAAAAGCAAAACAGAGATGAATTAATAAGAACGGTAGCATTTTCCAAACCAATTTTGCTTATTCATGCACAAATGTTTGCCAGGTGTCAGATAGTTGTCGCCAATGAAAATGTGCAGTTACAAGAGAGCATGGCAACATTGCTGGATTTTCTTTTCCTTTAGGCCGCATCTTTCCCTACATGCAAAATTATTTGCTGTCTGCTTGTACCGTATTTCTTGAGCACAGAAGTTCATTTTCATTGCGTTTTAGCCATTGTTTTTAAAACAGCTGGGTTTGAACTTTCAAAGTGCACACAAGAAAGCATCAAATTATAGATCTTTAAACTTTAAAAACTACTAGCCGTATTTTGGTTTGGTGGTGTTTTGTTGCTTGCGTTTGGTTTGTGTGCTGGATTTTTTATTAGCTTTTTAAAGCATAGTGGAATCCACATAACAGAAATAACTGTTTTTGTTTCAGTCATCTTCAAGTTACTGTGCTATGTGTTATGTACCGGCATGCCTGAAACGAAGCGTGTGTGTACTGCACAGAACTGAACACAGTTGAACTGACTTTTAAGTATAAGAAAGAATAAAAGTATTTGAGGAAAGTGAAAATTTCAGTGAATTATCTCTGCAGGTTTCGTGAGAAAATTCTCAACAGTTGAGCTATTTAAGTGTGTATAAGCATGAACCTCAGTGTTGGACTCTGTTTTTTCCTGACATTTATCCCTTACCGTTGCACTTTCCCTCCACCAGAAAGACTGTGGTTCTGAGGCACAGAGGGCTTCATTCAGCTGTGTTCAGGTGAGCAGGGCGTTGTTTCTTAGGGACAGCATAATAGGGATTTCTTTGGTCATATTTTCTGTGTTACCTGGATGAAGCCTTCTCATCCCTGTTCCACCTTTACCCCTCCCAGCTGTGGCAGTTTCAGATGTATTCTACACCTGTTAGCATGTGAAGTGCTCTATAGATCCATCTCAATATGTTTATAGTCCCTGAAACATCAGCACTGATAATTACAAAAATTCTAGTATAGAGATATTGTTGCATTTCTTAGGTGGAATATGTTCAGTCCGACTATCTCAGTGATTTCTTCCATACAAGGCCAGTACTAGACACACGAGCAGGGTCTAGTTTATCACAGTGCAGCACTGTCATCCCTAGATTTCTAAATGCTGATACAAATAGACAAACAAAACAAAAAAGAAAGTGGTTTTCTTGAAAAAATAGGACAGGAAAAGAAATTTGTGCTTTCTTGTGGCATTGATAGGTCAATGACAATGACATTTGATAACAGAGAGTAGTAAAAGAGCAAGTCTAGCGTTTCTCAAAAGATGGTTCTTTGACGAGTCACTTTCACCCCTTCCTGCCCCAGTGATTAACAGCAGCTTTATTTAATATTTATTATTTGATTGTATCTGGAAATTAATCTGACTTTGTTCATAGGTTTCTCAAAAAACAAATTCAGCACAGGGAAAAAGTGCTGTTATTGAATGTTTCCACGGTTCTGCTTATAATGTCAACAGGGCGACATTTTTTGTTGTTGTTTTTGACCCTCCTCTTCCTTGCCTGGCATCATGTAAAAAGGTTGTATTTTAAAGAATAAAAGATGGATTCTATCAGGTAATACTGTATCTTACGAAGTGGGAGGTTTTTTCCTATTCCATATGTCTAAGCAAACCATCAGAACTTGGATTTCAGCTTTTGCCTGGTTTTAGGCATAGAATAACGTGGACTAACCCTCCAGCTCTTGCCAACTAGTGGATAACAATTTCAATGCCAGATCAAATGCCAGATGTGTGAGTGCAACACTACCGTCATTGGTTGACCAGTGAAACAATAATTCCTCAGTTTAGGTTCTCGAGGGAATACTGCTTGCAAGTCACTTACAGAGTAATTCATGCTAAAGCCTACAAAAAAAAATATAAAACCTATGCAAAAAAAGGAACGTTGGTGTCTTTGTTCGCTGGACTGTGGTTATACAATATGTTATTTTCAGTGTAAATCCCACAAATTGTCCTGCTTGTATTTCTGGAGTCTTTGATGACCAAATGTTTTGAATTGCAAAGAGTGGTTGCTGTTGGTTGAAGTTTTGCATGAAAGCACATGTGGGGTCCATGTGCAGCAGTCCATGACTGCGATGTCAATAACAACACAGTATTGATTGCAGATCAGAAAGGCTTTCCTTTCTTTTATTAGGTCAGTGAGAATTCCTTAGTAGATCCTAGACTGAAGACCATGTAGCTTTCTACCTACTTGATCCTTGGATAGTAATACTTCGCAAGATATTTTGGTTTTGCGAGAACTCTTGTTCCACCTTTTCCTTTTGGTACTTCTCTATACTCGAAAGTCTTTAGAGAGAAAATGTGCTGGCTTTTTTTTTTTTTCTAGACACGGCTGTTGAGAGTACACAGAGTTTTACAGTGCCTGTCTGATGACAGTGGCCTGGTTCGTTTTTGGCATTACAGTTTCTTTATTATAAGAGTAGAGAAAAAGTAAGAAGTATGGAAATCTGTCCCTAAATTGCCATTTAAAATAAATCTAATTTATTGCTAGAAATTTCCATCTTTGAGAGGGAAGAAAAAGAGGTTTTGGTGGTTTGTGCTCCCTTTCATGGTTTAAGATGTCAGAAGAATTGTAGTGTTGTGTTACAGACCACTGCTTTGCTAACTCTGCATTTTCTTGGCCCTGTAAACACAGTAAGTAATTCTGTTCTTTGTAAAAATTCCATGTAAATCCTGGGTTGCCAGCTGGTTGGTCTGAGCAAAAATGAGAGTGCTCATTAGCTGAGTAGGCTGAAGAAAACACAGGAAGCAAGGCAAGGCTTTTTGGAAGATTGCTCCCCAAAAAAGTTAATAGCTTGTTGACTAAGAACCTTCTCAATCTCAGTGAACAAGGCTCTCTGTAGTCGCTTAAATCTCTGCAGTTAACAGTTTGTGCATGTGAAATGTGTTAAATGCAATTCCTAATCCTATTAGAGCCAGAAGTTTAGAGGACTTGAGTGGCTTTAGAAAGCCACTCATCTCTTCATGTCTTGGTTTGAATCTTATCTGTTCTCTGTACAGGAGTACATTAATGTACATCTGAGTGCATTAATGTGCCTTTTTTTCCTCTGGACTGAAGAAATATTAGAACTATGTATGATATCATCACATAAACAAATGGTAGCAGCACTGGAATTTGCAGTATACTGAAAGTTGACAAGATTCCTAGAAATATGAATCACAATTTACTTCAAATATTGCACACTGTGAAAAGATCCTTGATTATGAGCTTGTCGCAGCTTTTTTTAATTCTATGAGAGAGGTCCTGCGTGGCATCAGAAAAAAAAACACACTTTAACAAGAAGGACCAGCAGAGAAATGGTAGTGCAGTTATTCACAGTTTTAAGACTCATGGAAGGAAGAGGCCAATCAAAAAGTATTTTCAGCAGGGATTTCAGAAGAAATGGACAGGGAATGAAGATGGGAAACAGGAAGGCTTTAAAACCAATTAAAATTGCTGAAGTGAAGTACAGTGAAGAACTGTATTTGGGCTAGTTAATGAAAAATACATGCATATGCATGTCTGTTGAGAAAGTTAAAATAAAAGCTGGATGTCCTGAATTGTTCTTTGCAGAAATACTTACTGAATTTTCCTTTCAGCACCTAAGAGTCGTCTTCAGAACCGTTTACTCTTTCACCTGGCACATAAGGTACAATGTCCTTTCTTCACTCGTGCTTTGCTTGTTTTCTTTTCAATTTGGTAATTTGTAATGTGTTCTGGCAATCTGGGCAAATAATTAAAATGTCTGTGTTGGAAGGAGAACAAAGATTTTCTGCAACCACTCTCCTGTAATAAACTGTGGTGGAGAAAGCAAGTGTAAAAACCAGATCTTGGAATGGATGCCCTCAGCAAGTATCTACAAAAAGCCTTACCAACCAGCTTCATGCAAGTCGTACAATAAGAACCTGGTGGTATTTTTTATTATGAAGGAGCTGAGACTTTGAACAGAATCAGAAATGCCTACTCCACAGTTTTCTTTTTCTTTGAAGTTACCAAAGTTTCCTAATTTGCAGCTGTACTAAGCAGTTTGAGCAAGAAGGCTCATAAGGTATTTCTGATCCTCATAAGTCATTCACTGTCCAAAAAGTAATCGTGTTTATGGCATCAGACTTAATTAAATTTCAACAACAGTTAAATGACTGTTTCAGTTACCACCTGTGGCTGTCTTCCCTTCCATTTGCTTTTGTACCATCCTTCCTGTATGATACCCAGCCAGTATTGTGCTACTGGAGAGACTGAGTTTGGGGCAAAATAAAATACAAGTCCTGCATGCTAGCTTTGATGCTAGATTCTCTTCCTTAAATTTCTGTTGGTTTAGAAGAGTAATCTTAAACTGTTTCTACACCGGTACTTAAAAGATGTCTGTGATAAAAAGCACTGGAATAACTGTTTTGAGTAAAATAATTGCTGGATAGCCTCAACTTTATTACTTACACAAGTACAAGCTGATTGTTGAACTCTGTTGCTTTCTTATACCCTAGTGCATTTGTTCTGTGCTCGACAGCAATTTTAAAAACCAGTGCTTTAACAGGAACTTTGAAAGAACGATGAAGGAGAATTTGCTAGCGTTGTAAAGAAGTGTTGTGAAAGTTAGTGCTTGAGTGTTGGCAGGACTTCCATTTTTCTGCTATCCCTGAGAAATAAGATTTCTTTTGTTAATAGAAAAAAAAGTGCCAAATTGAATAGTAAATTAAATCCGGCATTGCAGAATTATATTTGTGAAATAACTTAATTGATTAATTAAGCTCTCTTACCCAGCAAGGCACATGATGTGTAATTGTGTCTGAATCACAACTTAAAGGAAAACTCGTGCTTAATTTATCTGTTTACAACTGGTCTGCTTCTTAATGTTTGGCTTTCTTCACTGTTCAAATTAACTTTGAAGTAACATCCAGATGTTAAAAATGAATCACTTGCTGCTTGCCAGCAAGGACAAAACTAATCCAGCATATTAACTTAAAATGTATTTCTCACTGAACTCTTCTGAGAATGTCTCACTTTCTGTTCTAGTTCAGTGATGAGAAGAAACTGATGAGCTCTCACCAAAATCTGCAAGACATTACAGAGGATCAGCTTAGCTTGGCATCTATCCACTACATGCGGTCCCACTACCAAGAAGCTATTGATATCTACAAATGCATTCTTCTTGAAAATCGGTAGGCATTTCTACTCTAAACCTTACTTTGGTGTCTCTGATATTGTTGTAATTGAATTACAGTTCTGATGATCAGTCTGGTGAGCCTTGCTTTTGATCACTGATTTCTGCTTCACCTGTTACCCTTTCTAAGAAGCGGATCAGCTCTCAGTGGTTATCTAGAAAGCTCTTTGCATTTCTTTAAGTATTGTTTTTTTTCTATCATATTCTACTTCTTAGTTCATCATTTGAAAAGGAACAAAATGAATTCTTAAGCGGCTGGAAAAGCGGTTTGGTAGAATAGAAATTGCAACCCCATAATACGTAGCTGTCTTTTGGCACTGTCTCTTCTTGAGTGCATTAGAGAAAGCTGAGTGTCCTTCTTAATGTACATATGTAATTTAATGCTCAGGAAAGAGTTCTTGAAATTCTAAATCTGTAGAAGCAATCATGCAAAGCTAAGCGAGAAACCTTTGTAACAATTATCTTTTTACTTACTGTTACCACAAATATCTGTCTTATTTCTGTGCCTAGTTCTTCTGTTTTCATAGCTTGCAGTAGCCTGTTTAGTTTTCTTTAATAAATAAATAAATAGTATTTCTAAGATAATAGAACATGTTGAATCTGTTGAAATGTTTTCAAAGTTTTAAATGCATATAAATGTTTTCACACGTATTGCACAGAAAATCCTATTCTGCCAGGACAAAAGTTCTTATTTTCTATGAAATTCCTCAGTGTGAATTACCACATTTTTAAAGACTTGCTAGCCAACAATTTTGTCAGTTATTGTGTTGGAATAGCTGCCATTGAAAAAAACTCATGCATGTCTGTTAATGGATCTGTGCAACTTATATCATGAACTAGAGATATAAAGATACCTAACAAGTATTTAGAAATCCCAAATTTGATGTGTTTGTTGAAGACATAGGGCTTCATCACTGATTTTAATATTCTGTAATGTAACTATCTGTTGGATTGAAATGTTGTCTTAAATGCTCTTTTTTCCTTTGTGCAGGGAGTACTTGGCTCTGAATGTGTATGTGGCTCTATGCTATTATAAACTGGATTACTATGATGTATCACAAGAAGTGCTAGCTGTTTATCTTCAGCAAGTTCCTGACAGCACCATTGCTCTTAACCTCAAGGCTTGTAACCATTTCCGACTATACAACGGAAAGGCTGCTGAGGTATCTATTTGACAGCCCTTCAGTTTGCCTTCATTTTAGTTCAAGACATCCCTTAGGCATTTCTTTTCCTTGTTATCTTTCGTAGTCAGTAATCGTGTTGATAATGGCCTAGTACCACATCATTGTGTCCTCTTAGGAGTTTAACCTACTTCAGTTATTCTAGCGTTAAGCCATCTGTACACATGGGTGCACGCACAGTGGTTTTACTGTTTTCCTGGTCCACTTTTGACCTTATGTCTGTGGATTATTCAATTTGTAAAAATAGTCATATAAACGTGGGAAGGCACAACTTTTCCATTGACCCAGCACTGGTGGAGATGTTTCTGTCAGTTTTGGGACAAATATGAACCTCCATTGATGTCTCTGTGCTTTTTTGTGTGTTATTATTAAACTTTTTGAGTATATGTAATTCCAGGCAGAACTCAAGAACTTGACGGACAGTGCCTCATCATCTTTTGAGTTTGGGAAGGAGCTCATTAAACATAATCTGGTAAGTAATGTGCTTCTTGAGTTTCGTGGGGTCTGCAGTCGTTTGTAGAACTTTTTTTTGAAGACTTATGAAAGGGAATATTTTGGGATCTGCAAACATCTGAATCTCTGCTGCCCTATAAGTCCTATTCCAGAAAACTGGCCTGTGTAATCAATGTGCCATCAAGTTTATTGCTGGTGCTTTTTTTACCCTGGCATTTTCTTTGACAGTTTGAGACTGTATCACAAAAGTAATAATGTTGTTGCTGTTACACAAAAGGCATATTAAAATAATTCATAGCCTGTAAGAATAACCTAGCAAGATATTTTGTAGAGACTAGTCAACTAGGGTAGTATAGAAACAAACCAGAATGCATGACCTTGAACTGTCAACTCAATGTTGTCTACAATTGACTACAATGTCAGTGGAATTAAGATAACTCAGGAAAATGGTCTTTATCAAAACAGTACTTGACAAGCAGTGCATGGGGAAAAAGATACCGACACAAGCCAAAATGTTTATGCATTCTGCAGTAGAAGAGTCACTGAGTACCTGTTAATGCTCCCTACAATGGTATTATTACTTTGCTGAACAATTGTTAATAGCTATTATTTATCAGGCAGTCGTTGATCACAAAACCTAACAGTGATTTCAGATTGGACTTTATAAGTTAAAATTCTTTATTGTGAATGTTGGTCTTTTTGCCAGGAGTCCATTGAGTCAGTATATTAGAGTTGTATTTTTTTTTTCTGGAGGAACCGTCATGTAACACTGAAGTATAAAGCACTGAATCCTTTATAGATCTAATTGTATTCTAAACAATTCTATAATACTTATCCTATTTTTTTCTCAAATGCATAATCATAAGGAAACTAATTTTGTACTTGTTCTCACTTTTGTTCTGGGCCATATTCTTCAAAACATTTGGTATGTAATGTGTCACAGCTTTCAGCTGCTAAAACCTGAGATCAGTCAATCTCTGCTGATGAATTATGTACTTAAATGTTCTTTAGAACAAAGGTTGTCATACATATAATTTTATTGTTATATTAAAGCAGGAATTACACTAAAGACAGTACTGTTGACCTCTTCTTACTGTTAACATAGGAATTAAAGAATCATAACGAAGATTATAATAAACAGTTATCAATATGCTGCTTTTATTTGCAGGTGGTGTTCCGAGGGGGAGAAGGAGCTTTGCAGGTGCTGCCTCCTCTGGTTGATGTTATTCCTGAGGCAAGACTGAATCTTGTGATTTACTATCTCCGGCAAGGTAAATATGCCTTCCTCTGGCTCTCTCATTGCTTCAGGGATGATTTTTATTTATCTGCTCTCAACTGATCACTCCCAAAAATGCTTTTTATTTTGCAGCACTGTGTAATATATTTCCTTTTCAGTATCTCTGAGAAATAGTGATGTAAACAAATTCCCACAGCTTGTAGAGAAGGGCTGTAATTGTATGCCTTCAAATAAATCTATTTCCACATAGAATTGGGGGTTCTTGGGTTTGTAGAGATGGCTGGCTGTGACAATATTATAGGGACTGTGTCAAAAGACCTTGCTGAAGTCAAGCGTGTGCTCCTATTTCCTTATCCATACAAGTAGGTATCCATTGGTTCAGTCAGTATGCTTTGACATTTGTAACTCTGCATTTGCTGCTCCTGGCAAACATTGTGTCCATTATTATCGTAATCAACATGATTGAAAGCAGTACTAGTATTATTATCAATTATATTATTATTAACAACATTATTGAAGAAGATATGCTTCAACTTGATCTCTACTTATACAGAAGCAAAGCAAATTTGTGTCAGTTAAAAAACAGTCCATTTACTCATGTGCTGCCAAACTTGCAATAATTTCAGTCAAGTTCCGTTCTTTGTTATTCAAAGAACATGCATACTGATAAAGGAATGCTATAGAGTTAGGATAGAAATGTGCTTATGCTATGTCTTCATTTAAAAATCTGCATAGTGCAGCAGGATCGGTCAAGAACACTCCCAATGACTCGAACCATCTCTCCAAAACTTACAAGGTTTCTGATAATGGCGTGCTTTGAAGTGGAGAGACTGAAGCACAGATGTGCTTCGCATTTTCTTCTGTTTAAGGTAGTGAGTTTTAGGGTATTGGGCCAGGAATTCCAATCTTAATTTCCTATATTTGTTAGGGAATTCTTCAGAGCCCGAAGAGCAGAATTCTGTGTTGATGGTCCACACTGATCAGAAAGCAGGGCTGCTGTAGTTTCTTTCTCTCCTCATGCCCTGCTGACAAACTCGAATGGCGATCTTGTCTCTTGCTTTGTGCCAACATTGATGTGCTACACTAGTCAAAGAAGAAAACCCAAAAACCTATTTCTAGTTTTTTTTATAAAAAGTGATTGCTTTTGTATAGTATGTACTGGCTTACTATGTGGCTGCTCTAGGGAATGGGTAGAAAAGCAGAGTTGTTGGTCAGGGATGAATTGAAGCTCGAGATCTCCAATGGATATTGCCTTAAGTCACCCTGGAGTACTGTCACCGTGCTGTCTGGATGGTATGTACTGTTCAAAAGGAAGCTTTGTTTGATAAGGTTTATTCTTATAAGCAGCTGGTATAATGCTGTATTGACAACGTTTTGTCAGTTCAAAGGGCATCTTCATAAGGTTTAGGATATTTTCAGTTACTATTTCTCAGGAAGATCCAAAGTTGCCTATTGAATCCAAACTTTACATTTAAACTTCTATGCTATTGGTGTTTTTGCTTGTTAGAAGTAGGATCAGGTAAGAGGTGCTGGACAGATTTTGAAATATTGATATGAAAAAATGAAGTTTCTCTTCAGAAACATCTTACCTTATCCTGCATATGGAATAAATAAATATGAAAAGAGATACAACAAGAAAGTAATGGATTTATTATCTTGACCTTGTACTGTTGGAAAGTCAGCCACTAGATTATGAACAAGGAACCGAGTCATCTTTAGTAGGAAAACTGTAGTAATAAAGAAGCTATTACTCACACCATGTTTGTTATTCAAGTTCTAGGAAACCATCACCATTGTGATATAAATTCACACTGATTTATAGGTACCTTTCTCTTCCTGTCTAAATGCTTTATTTCTTCATCTGTGACTATAGGGGAATGCTGTAGAGGATGAGTGATTTGTTCTAATACAACATGCCATGATTTGTCATGCATTCTAACATCTGGTATTTCAGATGATGTGCAGGAAGCTTATAACCTGATTAAAGACTTGGAACCTACAGCTCCACAGGTAATTGGAAAATGATGTCATGGTACATAGACAGGCTATAAATTAGTGTGAATTCTGCCACATACAAAACCGGTATCCTGCAGATAGCTTGCTCCGTTCCCACCCTTAAAACTCTCATGTTTTATCCTTTTATCAGTGATAGATTTAAGAGTCATCCATAGAATATTATATATACATACATGAGTACCTAGCACGTTTAGTACTATACTGCCCAGGGTCGATTGAAAATGCAACTCTTTGTGCAGATTTGATTCTAGGGAGCTGACCATTACTGTACAGATGAAAGCTCTCTTCCAGCTACAGCTGCTTGTCACTTCTCCCTCGGTGGTGGTTATCACCATCCCTCAAGATCTGCTAGCTCAGACACTCACGTGGTTTGTCCTGAAGCCATTTCAATAAAAATGAGCCAGATTCGATTCAACATGTTAAATAATAGGTCTCTTCTAATCCCATCTCACTTTGGCTGCCATGAGTGAAAACTGAAATATCCCTTGACTGCTACTGTCATTTTCTTTTGTGGCTGTTCCAGCATCTCTAGTCTCTGATTTATTCCTCTTTGCAGTTGAGTTTCCAAAGATCACATAACTGGGCATGAAAGAGACCTTTCACGAGTGTGTGTGAGGGATGGATGGAGAGAGGGAGGGGGGGAAACATTAAAAACAGATCTGGTAATTCTGTGCTGAGGAGTGCCTTCTGCTGTTTCTTTCTGCTTTTTAGTTCTTGCATTTTTCAGTATACTTAATACTTAAGCAGCTATATATGCCCTCCTTAAACAGTTTTATACCAATATTGCTTCTCTGGCCCCTATTTTCTCCCTGCATTTTCCCCATATACAAGCTTATATGTATACCACGATGTCACCCACTTGATACATTTTAAATTGAGAATCTTTGTGGATTTTTTTCTCCATTTTCTCATGCACACTCGGAAGGAACTCCCCATTAAGGCTGCAAAACTACACGTATAGTTCTGTAGTTCACCTATAGTTCTTATCAAATTTCTTCTTTGTCATGGAGTCTATAGGATTTAATTTTGCATCTGTAGGAGTTGATGTACTGAAATGATTACTTAGCATCCTGGCTATTACCATCAGATTGTTTCCTTACATTTTGTTCATCTTTACAGTCCTTTTTTTTTCCTCCTTTCCTGTTTTTATATCTGAGGGATCTATCCAAGTTTATCAGGAGAACCTACTACAACACATTTATAGCTAGAACGCTGGATTATAAGATTTAAACAAGACAAATGAATCTGTTACACGCTAAGAAAATCTTGCTTAGTGAGAATAGAACTGCCTGTGTAGCTCAGAGTAGAGATTACTCTGTTCTAGTTCCTAATTTCAGTAGAACAGTATGAGCACAAATCTCTTGACATTTTTACCCTGATGAGAAACACTGCCTTTTGGAGCATGGGTGCTGGTGGTGATGGTTAACCAGTGTGTGTACTAGAAGTTGGATCCTTGCATTAGTGGAACAATATTGCACTTGATTATTAGCCAAATGGTGGTGAAGAGGGCTTAATACTATGTTATGTTATGGTGTAACTTCTGGTATATAATCTTTGAATATTAAATCTTATCAGGAAACACTCTACCTCTTTGCAGCCCAAATATTTAGCAGAAGTGACCAGCTAACAAGCAGTATAGATTTTTGGGAGGTGACTGTGATGCTGTACCGAAACACTTGCTCTGGTAATAACCAGCTATCAGTTAAACTGGTTTGGGATAGAGTTAACTTTAGAAAGAAAAATATGTGCGAGAACACTGTTCTAGGTCTCCTGAAATCTTCACATTGCCTTTTTTGATCCTCTTTATTCTTTTCCAGGAGTATATCCTCAAAGGAGTGGTAAATGCGGCTCTTGGACAAGAAATGGATTCAGTGAGTTAAATCCACGTGGTTCTCCAGCTTCTTCAACAGTAGGATATGAACAGATCTGTAGGGACTGAGTGGAGTGAAAATCATCTCACATTTACATTGCAGGATCTCTGAGTCTCTTCATATTACTCCATACAGTTCTTAAGCCATAATGAATAAACTGCAAGTTTCTGTTACTAGTCCTGAAAGTAAATCAAGCTAAAGCTGACTTCCCTGTCATGCTTCCAAATTCTGTTTGCTTTTACAGTATTCCAGTGTATCTAGACCTATACAGTGGCATAATTTACCTTTTCCGGTTTTACTTCAACCCCAGTTTGCCTGCATGTTGTTCTTCATTTCACCTAGTTGAGTTTTTTTTCCTTTCCTAGAGAGATCATCTGAAAATTGCTCAGCAGTTCTTCCAGTTGGTGGGTGAATCAGCCAGTGAATGTGGTACGTTTGAAATGCTCTTTCTCTATTATGTAATCCCTCTTATGGTATATGTTTGTATTTCATATCCTCATCTAAATGCTGACCATTAGCTTGACTAGTGGTAGGCATTTTGTTGCTATAATGTGGAAGTTTAATTTATGGTTTAAAATAAAAATTACAAGTTTAAATTAGAAGGCTCCATTTATTCCGAAACTTTGGCCAGAATTCAACTGGAAAAGAGGCTATACTACAAACTGCCAGTCTTCACTTAGAGATTCCGTAGCACCTTGTCTTATATTCGTAGTCTTCTTTGTAGAAACAGGACAGCAACACAACTAAATGTGTCTCATGGAAAAAAAAGCTGGCAGAAAAGAGCACATAGTTCAAATAATTCCTCCTTTAAATGCAAAATAGTGTGGGTTTTGTATCCTCAAATGAATGCTGCACAGAGGACGACAAACTGTAAGAGTTCAACTGAGATAGCAGAAAGCATACACATGAAAATCAAATATGTGGGTTTTTTTACAAATATTAAATGTTTTTAAAATAGATGAGTAAAGTGGAATGCCTGTTTTTAGAAGAGCTTGTAAACCTAAAATCATTTTTTAAACACGATAGGAAGAAGGTAACATATAGCATATTGTTCACATTTAATTTGCAGTAGGGCATTACAAAATAGATGATGCCAGTGAAGAAATGTTTCTAAGCAATAAAGAAACCTTGTCTGAAATAAAGTAAATGTGTTTTCTTTATCGGTGAGTAACATAAACCTGTTTATGCTCAGATAATATGAGATGCATAGTGCTGACCAGAGTAGATGGCAGCAGTGGCTGGCATGTTAAAGAAGTTAGAGATTTTATTTAGCTAGATAATTAAATAATAGTTCAAATTCTGTTCTGCCTGTGCTAGCCTGGTAAATGACATAGCATGAAACAGAAGAAAAATTTGGAATGACAACTTTTCTTCTTTCTTAGAAAGAGAGCACACAAATGAACAGGTGATTCCTGACCAACGCAGAGATTATTACATAGAACTTGATTTGAAATATTATGATCAAAATTCAGTTCTGTTACAGTAATCTGAGTATAATCAAATTCAAAATCCATTTGCTAACAAAAACCTCAAGTATTTCTCCGGTACTAAATTTCAAGTAGGAAGCTACATAACATTTCACTGCAAGTTTTCTGTTTCAAATGAGAAGCAGTAGTGAAAAGGATAAAACAAAGCTGATAAGAACACTTGAAAGAACCTTTTTTCTTCCTAAATAAAGAGTTCATATTCATAATTAATTAGCTGTAGGAGACAAACAAAGACATGTCTAGGTTTGCCAATGGTACAAAATTACTCATAGCAGGAGCTTCCACAATGATGAAAGCTGTGGAAGAATGTATGAAGCTGGGTAGTAATATGCAAATTAAATTTAGCTTTGATAAATGCTAAGTATTACTTATTGGGGATAAGAGCTTTAACTATGTTTTCAAAATTGTAAGAAGCACTAGAAAAAACTGAAGAGACTCTTAGGAACTGATGAGGAAAGAGAGAACAAAATAGAAGTAATTACTGTGTAATTGTACACAGTTGTAGTTGCATTTCTTGAATATTGTCTGCAATTCTGGTTCTTACATTTCCAATCAGCATCGTAGAACAAGAAAGTATACATAAGCCCAACAAGGATAAAAGAAAGGAGACAGATTGTTGAACAAGAGGAGATAAACTAAGAGGATACAGAGCCTGCAAAAGTGATGACTGAGTTTATTACGCTCGTGATACAGAACATTGTAAATCCATAGCGAAGATGTATAGAGAAGAATTAGTTACTCTGCCATCCAAAGCTTAAAGAGCAGTGAAATAAATCATCAGCAAGATAGTTAAAAACAAGCAGCACAAATTGCTTTTTCACATAAGGCAACTTCTTAGGTATCAAATCGTGCAAGAACTAAAAGGTATGAGGAACATCATAAAGGAAAAGTACATCGGCTGTTGCAAAATTCTCGGTTGCAGTTAAGAAGTCTGTCAGAGCAGGTTGTTGGAAGTTGGGAAAAGCTTCAAAGGAAGTAGCATTGTTTACCAAATCATATATTGTATGTGAAATCAGAACATATTCTTTCTATAGCCATGTATTCCTACTACACAAGCTTCTGAACGAGACAGACTTTGGAATCCATCCAATGTGACCATTTTTATGATCTTATGTTGCTTAGCATATTAACCATTACGTTGTATATTTTGGTCATTTTTAATATGCTGCCTTTGTCTAGCAGCATTTTGAAATGGAGAACAGAATTCTCACCTGTTTGTACACTTGGGCTGCTAGCCAGCCAGGCTATTCAAGCATGTAAGTCACGCTTCAGCGCTTCCCGCTGCCGATCTAGCAAAGAGTTAGAACCACCAGATAGTCTGTTTGAGATCTTCATCAAGTTACTTAGCTGCTTTGCAGACTACAAGGGAAAAGAAGGTTGTGCTGATTACAGTGAGGAAATCCTGTGCTTTTTCTTTCCTTGGAACTGGACCTGCAAGGCTCTCGACTTTTTGCTTGGGTTATCAAACAGTGCATGTACTGAAGCAAAGATTTGTGGTGAGGCAGGGGTTGGCCTTTTCTCCCATGTAGCTAGCAGTAGGACTAGAGGGAATGGCCTGGAGTTGCACAGTTGTGCCAGGGGGGATTCAAGTCAGGAAACACTAATTCTCCAAAGGAGTGGTCATGCACTGGAATGGGCTGCCCAGAGAGGTGGTGGAGTCAACAATCCTGGAGATGTTCAAGGAACGTTTAGATGTTGTACTGAGGAACATGGTTTAGTGGAAAATACTGGTGATAGGTGGACAGTTGGGCTGGGCTGGATGATCTTAGAGGTCTTTTCCAACCTTGGCAATTTTATGATTCTTTGTGGAATATTTTCTCAAAACAACTTCCTGTGTTTCTGACTTGCTCTTGTTAACTGTAGAAATTCCATGACTAGATGAAGAGAAAAGCAGTAAAAAGTTAGTTTATGAAGAATAGAGTGTGATGTGTTTGCAAGGTCATTTGAAGTCAGCAATTGAATCTGTTATTTTTAATTACATTTGTGACACAGAAATTTGAGAAACAGAGCAAGCAGAGTCCTTTTCAGTGTGAGATAAAATTCTTAGATTTATGAGAAGTTATGTAATAGAAGAGGAGTGGGGACATCCAAAAGCAAAAAATCAGGAAGCACTTAAAGCATAGCAGTCAGTACTTGACTGTTAGATAACACCCAGAACAGCAGCTCTGTTTTACTATTTAATAAAGAATTTGTAATCCTGAGTGACTCCTGAAATAGAACTGCCATAATGAAAGGGGATATAACTAGATTTTTGCAGGTAATTCCCATGCTCTAAGCGATCTAATTGCAGTGTCTCAACTTGATAGAAAACAGAACCAGGATCGTATTTCTGAAATAATTTAAGGAGAAAAATGTGAGAGAGGGATATCAGTGGAAGTAAATGAGCATTAAAATTGTCATTAAATACAGTGTTTGTGGTGCTGAACATAAGTCTTACCAACTACCATATTTATACTGCCGACACAATGGAGAATAGCACCCCATTTGTTTTCTGTGGTCCTCTTATGACCAAGGCAGGCACCTCTGCTGTTGAGTGGAAAGAAGGAAGTATTTCATCTGGGCTTGGTGTAGTCTTTTACTTATTTGGGTTTTGTTTGTTTTTTTTTCATTACAAGTATATGGGGGATAGTGTGCTGGGATAATAGAATTTCTTGCCACAGTGTGGATATGAGACTAGATACTAAAACTTAGACATCTCCCATACATGGGGAAAAAAATGCATGGTTCTATTAACTCCTTATTAGTGGAAAATATATTTGCAGTTCTAAGTCTTTCAATGTTCATTTGCATTTTCTTGGATTTTTTTTAAATTACTGAGAATTTGAGCCTCAAAAATTGAGTGTGACAGGAAAAAGTGGATTCTTGAGTTACTTTCATTCTCATTACAAAGAGAAAAAAATTAGAGAGACACTGAGAAAAAAGTGTTTATCTTAATGTTCTGTCCAGGCATATATTTATCACGGTGTGTATGCCTGCACATGAAAAAGGGCTGATAAGTTTATGGGCCAATTTCTGCTGCCAGATGAACACTGTTTAAATAACTGAATGATTTCCTTAAATTGGAGAACTGAAGGATGTCGTTCAGCCATCATTGATAGGGATTACCATCTCTTTATGGAAAGGAAAGGCATGCAAGCCCAGTATCTCCTCTTGCAACAAGATAAAAAATAAGAATATTTTGCTTTCCTTTGCAATACATTTTGAGATCTTCTATAATGCTTTCTAGCAATAATTAGTACCTTACCTCAGGAAGCAAAATTTACAGTGGAATTCTAGTGGAATGCTATGTTTAGTGCTGTCTTGCAGTCAAGGTATTGTTCTTCAGATGCAATTTTCTAGTGTGGATGGATTGATGATAACTTACCTAAAAGAGCAATTACTTCAGGGCTGTTGGTAATCTTAGGATTTTAGTTTCTGTCACTTCACCAACCACTACAGAACAGCATGCTCTAACGACCTTGGAATATTGCCTTCATGGCTGCTACTTGCATCCATCCATCTCTGACCACTTTCTACTGGCTGAGACTAAGGAAAAAAAAATTGTTCTAGTAAATTCTTAAAAAAAGATCCTACTGGCACTCATTTGCTCTTATCTGCCCAGCTTATTTATGACATTATCACTTGTGAGCAATGTAGTAACCCAACTGCGTGAAAAATAACATGCTTGCTGTATTTTAACTTGTGCATGTATTGAAACTTTTTGGTAATGTTCTTGGTGTCTGAAGTTTGCTCTCTTACTGGAACTAAAGTCAGAATATATGCAGCTGCTTTGTCTGGGATAACTGAAGGGTGTAATTCTAAAGCAAAAAAGTATGAGGTCAGAATAACAAACTCAGATCAAATGTTGTTTCCTAAAAGTAAGAATAATTTGTAGTAAACCAATGCTGCATAGATTTTGTCATGGAAAAAGTCCTATTACTTAAGCAATTTATTTCTGTAGAATGTGCTTTTGAATACAATCTGTGATAGTTATTGTATGCTGTAGAGAAAGTTGACAAGATGATCTAATAGCTTTTCTAACCTCCAGTGTACTGCTTTGCCTGAAAAGGCAAGTTACATTATTTTTAGAAGTTAGTTGCTTTCATAGCTGCCAGCAATCTTGGCAGTGACCTCCATTACCACATAATTTTTAAATTCTACTAATCTGTGTTTCTCTTTTGAATTTCAGATACCATTCCAGGGAGACAGTGCATGGCCTCCTGCTTCTTTCTTCTTAGACAGTTTGCTAATGTCCTGATTTACCTCAACTCAGTCAAGGTTAGTATTATTATGTAGCATTGGTAGTACTGTAATACATAGAATCACTACCTATGGAATTATGCTATACTGTATAAGACAGAAGAAGATGCAGAAACATAATAGAAACACAGGAACAACAGTACTACATAGTTAGTCAATACAGGAAATGGATCCAAATGTATGGGAGCAGTTCATAAGGTAGCATTGTGCAGCATGGTGGACAAGATGGTTTCAACCTACAATTTAACCAGTATCAGACTTTCTGGTGGCATCACAGTAGAAGAGAAAGGTAGCTATTAACTATCTAACTAAGAATTAAACAAAATATTAACTAATAGCAATTAACTAATTTGTATCAGTGTGGAACTAAAAAACGAATGTTTGTTTAAATATTTATCAAATGAGTGATGGAGATTTTTGTCACTAGTTAACTTGGAACGCAAGTATGATGAGCGTGAGTGTGTAAGGAAGATAAGACAAGAAGGACTGTGGAAGTAATGAAGCTTAAATTTTAAAGAGAAAGCAGTCACTGATGGGTTAAGATAGGGCAGTATTACCAAAGCAGAAAGCTAAGAGTGCTATTTTTACAGAAACAATTTGAGTGGCATCCTATAGGTAGTATTGCATTTTTCAAAGTGAGAGGAATTTACAGTTACCAAAATGCAATGCTGTCACATCTCTTGCATTCAATGGATTGAAATGACTGTGACTTACATTTATTTACTTATAAATCAGATGTGAGGATCCAGAGATAGGTTGTAGTCTGATCATAGAATGACAGAATGGCCTGGGTTGAAAAGGACCACAATGATCATCTGGTTTCAACCCCCTGCTATGTGCAGGGTCGCCAACCAGCAGACCAGGCTGCCCAGAGCCACATCCAGCCTGGCCTTGAATGCCTCCAGGGATGGGGCACCCACAGCCTCCTTGGGCAGCCTGTTCCAGTGCATCACCACCCTCTGAGTTAAAAACTTCCTCCTCATATCTAACCAAAACCTTCCCTGTCTCAATTTAAAAGCATTCCCCCTTGTCCTATCACAATTCATTCTTGTAAACGGCCATTCTCACTCCTGTTTATATGTTCCCTTCAAGTATTGGAAGGCCACAATGAGATCTCCCCAGATTGCAGTCTTGTTCCAGTGATTGTATACAAGAGTAGTAAGAAATCTGTATTTGATAAGAAGAGGAATGAGAATCTGAAAAGAAGCAATGTGGGAGATGCACTAGATGGGAAGAGAGCTATGATGTTCTAAGGGAGGGGAGACCTAAGGAATATGTGTGTGGTTGTAATCATGCCAAAGCATGGGTGAAGTATGACAGAAGTGTGATGTTTTTAAATTATATCAGGGGAGAGGTCAATGAGGAAATCCCAAGTGGCTGTAGCAAGTGGAATGGCTCCACTATAGTGGGATGAAAAGATACCTATTGCCCTAAATTGAAGTGTGTATTTAATTGAAGAAAAGGAGCAGTAGAAACTATCAGTGAGATTTGCTTAACTTAGGCCATCTAAGAGTTAGATTTCTAGTTGAAACTGATCATCTTGTGTCAGCATATAGCCAATATGGACATATGACAACTTTAAGAGGAGAATTCATCTCGTGTATTTCTTATAGTTATCTTAAATGGAATGAGTCACCACAAAGATATGCACAGCTCTTTAACAACTAGTTCTAACCTGGAAAGGCCAAAGTTAAATGAGATTAATCATCACTGTCAGTGTATACGGGAAAGCTTAGAAAAGAGAGTATACTAGCATCTGGGGAGGCAAAAGGAGTAATCATTAATATTGGAAAGTAAAGCGTGGTTAGCATCTGTAAAGGAAAGTGTCAGAAGTGAGCAAGACACTAAACAGAAATTAAGAGGGTGAAAGTGGGCAATAGGGCAATGAATGGATAGGACAAAGTCATCAGATAAGAGAAGTACTAAACTGAGGGCATTTGGTGAGGCAATTCTGTTTGTGAGGGTATAAAGGAAAATGGTGTAGAAAAGGTTGGAAAGAAAGTCTGAAGGGGAAAAAAAGGAAGAACAGAATATTCGGTGGTTTTGGTTTGTTTTTTGTTTTAAATTAGCTGTTCTACTGAAAGTATGAACACTACTGTTACATGTTATATGTAAGTATATATGTAAGGATCTTTGTTTGCAACTGAACTTTTCCATTCATAGTAGTAGTTTGCCAGAATCAATCATCAGAGAAGAAGAGTGTACAGCAGTATATTCTACATACAGGAAACAGTGTTGTCCATGCCTATTTTTAACCGCATACCTGTTTTGAAACATTTTTAGGCAAAGATAACCTTTCTTAGCATTCCTTCAGTTTTCACGATTGTAAAGTGAATGTGTTATAAGAATTAAACAAAATATTAAGCTAGAAAAGAAAGGTCAATAGAAAAACAACTGATGCATTTCGTTGCATGGTGGTATATGGTTTACTCTTATTTGAAATATTTGTAATACGGGACCCTCCCTTCTGCAATACAGAAAGAAAAGTAATTCAGGGAATTCATAGAAATTGAAATACTGTCTGAAGAGATTTAGAAGATAGGTATTATTTGCTATAGAAATGTAAGAAACTGAGAAGATAGGTATTATTTGCTATAGAAATGTAAGAAACTGAGAAGATAGGTATTATTTGCTATAGAAATGTAAGAAACTGAGAAGATAGGTATTATTTGCTATAGAAATGTAAGAAACTGAAATTAGTCATAATGAAGATTGGTAAGAAACCAAAGCGATACAAAATGAAGATTAGAATAAACCAGGTAGATTTGAAACCTGTATTTGATTTGTATTGAAAACAATATATGGCTTGCTGGAATTACAGTAAACTCACAACATCTTTTCTAAGCAAATTAATTTTGTCCCTTAAAGCATATGGTTTATCAAACTTATTGTCATGGCTCATCCTTGAGTTGCAAGGTTTTGGAAGGTTTTATAGATTGTATCAAAATGATCAAGCCTAGTAAAAAATGTATCTGTTAAGTTCTTGGAAGGGTTTATAGATACTGGCACTCTGAGACATAATGGTGCTGATAAAAAGCAAGGACTAAGGACAGATGCCTTCTGCCTACTACTGCTTTCCTTGCACGGTCCATTTGAGGGTAGATGATACTTATCAATTCTAGCAGAATCTAGCCACTGGTCAGATTTAGTTAGGCCATGGGAATGTGAGTAGTTCTTCTTGTACCATTTTACAGAGCAGGATTAGGTGGCTTTTCAGTCACCTTTTTGTTTTCTTATTGACAGAAATAAACTTCAGTACAATCTCTGCTACTCATTGTGTAGAGCTGTGCACTCTCTGAAGACGTTTGCATCACAGTTGTGGGAAATACCACCTTCATCTATGATTGATTAAAAAACCTTAAGGCATGAGAGTGTCTCAAAGGACACTTATTATAAATGTATGACCAGCTGCTCTGGGAATGACGTAGCACTGAAGATCATCTGAGAAGACAAGATAATTCAAGCTCAGCTGAGTTCTGGCCACAACGAATGCTTCGTTGTTCAGCTGAGTATCTGAGCGCCTCGCTGGAATAAATGTCACTCAGAGCACAGTTTAATACAAAGACTGAAGGCCAGTAAAAAGACCACAAAAGAGTGAAGTCCAATGACTGAAAAAAAACCAAAACCATGTAGCTGCCCTGAATATCTTGCAAAACGGGTCCATTTCTACTAGTCTTGTTTTTGCAGCAGTTCTGGTCTCTGGCATTAATACAGCCAGGATAGAATGACAGTTTTTGAGTTTGGTTGCTGACAGAGCTTCTTTTCAGTTTTAATTCAAAAATACAATGGAGGGTATTTGAACAGAAGGAGCTATTCATGCAATAAAACCAGCATCTTGCTTACCAGCTTTGCTTAACCTGAGACTTGTGCTGATTCACACAAAACTATCATTGAGGAAAAATACAGTGAAGTGTTGTAATTCTCATTTGGTGAAACCAGTTAATTCATCCTAAGGGTACTGAAATGTTTGCACAGACTTAGTTGGAGATTCCCCCAATTGGTTCATCCTCGTGCTTTCACATAGCTTGCTGTATTTGCCAGCTCCTTTGGACCTTAGCATAGATTATTTAGGTGAAAGCTAGACATCTGGCAACTGCTGACAACTTCTCACCTCTTCTCTCAAGGTGGTGGCTAGATCTATGTGGGTGGGCTGGGTCTTTGTGACTGCCTGTGACAGGGAAGGGATGAGGCTCCTCAAGCGTCTCTACATAGTGACAGAAGACAGAGAGCCCTGGCAAAGGGTCTTGTCCCTTGCTTTACATATCTTTATACAGTCCTAGCTATGCTTTTCACTTCCTCCTCACTCTTAATGAGGGAGCAAACCAAAGTTAGCTAATCTTCCTAATACACTGTTTCTCTTATAGATGCTATATAAGAAAAAACATTATTTTTCCAGCAATTTGCTATTGTGTACCCAGAAAGCTTTCCTTGTGATAACCATAGACACCGGATAAACCATCCTCATTTTTTCCTAGGTTCTTTCACAAGCACTGTACCTCTGCTTGGCAGAGATCCTCAGTCTCATTCCTGCTTGTTGCTATGGTATTGTGATCCGGTTTACCTGTATCAGATCTGCCTGTGAGGCAGTGTGGTGACAGTACTGAATGCAGAATATCCTCAGCTAACTTTGGTCATTTTAATTATACTTTAATCTGGACATCTGACTATGATCAAATCTAAGCTCTTTGGGTCAAATCCAAACATCAGGCTAATCTGTATCTAGAATTTTATTTCCTGCTTTGGCCTATGCAGCGTTTCAGAAGAGATGCAGCCAGATGAACCTGATCTCTCATTAACCAAGTGTGTCCTGTCTGATATCACAGGAGAGAACAGCTTGGTACTGCACTAAGAGAAGGGTTCCCTGTAAGCAAGTCTTGAGCTTAGGAAAGCCCTATTACAACGTATGCTCTCTGGCTACAGCCTGGCACAGCATCTCCACCCCTTTCATGTGATCCAGTGTTTCAGATTAGCATCTGTCACATAACCAGATCCACAGGATGTCTTGTTGAACTTCTTGAGTAGTCTTGGAAAAACAAACTGTTCATCTCCTTAAGCCTTTAGGGAGTCAGCTACTTATTTAGTGCTCTCGTGGTGAAGTAAGTGTTTGGGAGGTGAAAGAGACCATGGCAGCACAGCATGTCTTCACATGACCAAAGTGAAAATTACGCCCATAAAAGCTGCCACTGCAATTTAGAGCATGGAGTATTTTCCAGATATCTCATGGTTAATACTGTGGAATGTTCCGGCTGTGTTTGTAGTCACTAAAATATAGGATGGAAATCCAGTCCATAATTTTCTACCCACTGCTTGTAAATGTCGTATGTTCATAATGTGGGTTTTTCTTTTATCCTTCCTGTTGTTCTTGATTGTTGTTGACTCAGAGTTGGGGTGGGATGTTATTTTTAATCTTATTACGCCATTTGAGTTTTTTTCTTTCTTTCTGTGTGGCTTTTTTTTACCAGAGTTACTTTTACAATGATGACACTTTTAACTTCAACTACGCCCAAGCCAAAGCTTCCATGGGCCTTTTTAGTGAAGCTGAAGAGGTATGTTTTTACTTTCTTTAAAAAATGACAATAGCAATGTTTCCCTCGTACTCCTGTTTTCTTCCTTTTTTTCTTCTTTTTTTTTCCATCTACACCTTAATTTTGGTTGCCAGTAATTAGACTGTGTGGAACATTTGTAAAGGAACTGAAACTCACGGTGAACACTGTTCAAAAAAGATTATCTTGCTAATCTTGTAATACGAGGTGTATGGAGAGTCACGCAGCTTGTGGTGCGTCACAAGCGTGCTTGCAGCTCTCTCTAATTGATCAAAGAATGCCTTCTTAATTAGATTTCCTACACTTTGTCTGGGATCTCAGGCAGTCCTATTGTTCCTAACAAGAGCATTCTGAGTAAAAGACACTGTATAGTTAAGGGCTGCTAGGTGTCCCTAGAAATTTGTTTTTTTAAAAAAAAAAGCATGCAACAACAAAAAAACACATTTTCTTCCTTGGGGAGATGTGGGAGGAGAAGAGGAAGTGCTCACTATCTTATTCAGCAGCATCCAGATACAGCTGGAAGAGATTAACTTCTACACAGAGCATTTTTTTTTTTTGTCTATGTGCAGTAGAAACTTAATTACAGCTAAAATATGCAGAAGCAAATAGCTATTATGAAAATGGAAGCTATGTTTTCCACAAGGCTATCAGAATACAAACCAGAAAAAAATAAAACGAATAGTCTGGAGTGGATCATACAGGTTTAGGTTTGTTTTGTTTTTTGGTTTTCTCCTTTCTAATTTTTTCTAAGTCTTTGAGTCTCTTCGCAACAGAGCTCTTTATTTCTGTGGAACTCACAATTTCAGTACATATTACATCTGTTCCTTTAAAGATTTTTTCTTTTTTTTCCAGAAGCATCCCAAGTATAGTCCCAGATACACCTGCAAAAAGGCATACATAGTTGTCGGGTTTTTTTTTTCTGTGAATAAAGCCAGAGTACATTTCAAAATGCATCACTTCTCCCACACATACCCCTTTAGATGCAGAATGTAATAAGCCTGTGTTTGCATGTAAGTAAGTTACAAAAGACTAATGTTTTGCCTCAGAACCTTACTGAAAGCAAAAGGGTAAGAAAAGGCTTCTTGCTCACCTAAAATGAACTCTGACACATATGGGGAAGAAAGACTCATGTATATAGTGAAACTTCTGGTATTTCAGGATGATGCTAATTAAATTGCATGCATTGCTTTCTAAACAAACAAGTTCCAAATACTTTTTCCCACAGGCCCAGTGTTCCTTTGTGCTCTTTGAGTTTCATGGCCACTTATTGGCACTTGTTCAGAGTAGTCCACACCCTCTGCACAGCTTGGCATTTCGAAGCTGCAGCAGTCCCTTGATAAGCATTGCACTATTTCAGTCCTCCACCTACCCAACATAGCAATATGCTGCTGTACTACAGTTGCAAACTCAGTCTTCTCATGAAGCCATTGTTGCATGGCTTCAGCCTTACCTGCATGTTGAAACTAGGCAGGTCTGCTTTGTGTTTGTTTAAAAGTACGTGCATATATATAATCTTTTATTTTCCTTCTTCCTGCAGGTGTTCCTTTTGATCCAGAGTGAGAAGATAAAGAATGATTTTGTTTACCTTAGCTGGCTGGCTCGCTGCTGTGAGTCACTTTACTCTCAACAGAATACAGATCCTCCTCTATTGCATCAGTCTTGGCAATCCGCTTTCCTAATTGAATGTAATGTTGTAGGTGGATTCAGGACTTTAAAAGTGAAAAGCTGTGCACTCATTATAGTGTGGGTGGTTATTGCACCTTTCATATGTCTGGCTTCACTAAGCAGTTACAGCTTCAATGCTGTTATGGTTCCGTCCATGCAGTTTTGTCCTAACCAGCAAACATTTTTCTTCTCAGTTCTCTACTCAGTTGCTTGAGTGAGGATTTCCCGTCTTGAAAGACTGCATTAAAACTTTAAAATGTTCAGAGTAAAGCATAAAATAGGAGCAGCAATACATGGTCAGACACAAGGGTCTGTACAATTCCATGTACTCCCATGGCTAAGGGAATTCATGCTTGTTCAGTAGACTGTTCATCCTTTTGATTTTGTGCTACAGTAGTTCTTTGACATACCTCTGGAAGTGCAGTACTCTGAATACACAAACTTTTCTACAAGAGGTAGAATTAACACTATAATATCAATTATAAATTTCGTGGCAATTTCATAAAAGTTGCTATTTATTCTCAGCATTCTGAACTCCTCCTGAAGTTTCAGTAGAGGTGCTATATTCTTCATAACTATCTTAAATTTTTCATTTTTCATTCCAAACAGCTTCTAGAATTTTTTGCATAAGGAACTGTTCATTGATGAGTATACTGATGTTTTTGTGTCAAGTTTATAAGTTACTATTATATCCTTCTGGATACAAGCTGAAAGGAAATTACAGGGCATTCTAATTCATTTATGTCAGAGTATGATTAGGTCTTGAGTCATACACAATTCAATCCTGAAATATCTCCAAAGGAAAGAAAGCACTGAAGATGCATCTTTTTTGGAAGCTAGACAATAAGTTTTTTTGTTTGAGGTTGTTGCTCCATTTACATCAAATTCTTCCTGAAGAGGAGGTAAAAAGCCATTGAATGAGCACAGTAATCCATTTCTCCAGGTAGATGGGTTTGTATGTGGAAATTAGGTCCTGGCTGTTTGCTGTTGCCTATGTTATCCAGAGCTGATGAAACTTTATACTGCTTCCTAAATAAGAACATCCTGTGTTTTTATATTGGCTGCTTATTGTTGATGATTCCTGCTCATTCTACTGCAACATGTGTATTGGTACAGTGGGAACAAATATGAAAAGCTGAACAGTCCCTCTTTTGAAAAAGCATGAGAGTTCTCCATGTACAAGCAACCATCTACTCTGTGAGTAGCTGATGGGACACAAAAAAGAAAGAAATACTTCCTTTTCTTTTCTCCTAGTACTTGAATGTGTCCAGAAGTAACAATGTAAGCCTCACATTAACAGCGTGGTCCTTATCTTCATAAAATCAATTTTTAGAATTCTGTATATTCAAATGTGCTAATAGACATTTTCACTGGCTGAGATGGAAGATTTGGTTTCTTTTGTTTCAAATTGTGTATAAACAGTTATGCTTGAAAGCCAATGAAAATTCCCAGTCATAAATTAAGATTTAAAACTAGGATGAAATCTCAGGAATTTGGACTCTTTTTTTTTCTAGTAGATCATAATGACACATTTTATTATGCCTGTAGGATATAGGAGCTTTTATTTTATTCTATCAGTCCTTTGGTTTTCCGTGAACCGTGGGAATTCATTGTTTAGATTGAGGTGAGCACCAATTATCAAAGACCTTATTTCAGCACGTTAAAATCTTTAAGTGCATAAGAACACAAAATACTAAATTTCAACATCTAAATTGATTGCCCAGTTAATTGTCCTGCATAAAAACCTTCTATAATACTTTGTTTTATTGCTTATTCACTTCTGAAATCATATGAGCTGTGCTTGTTGCCATACCTGTGAAATACAAAGTGAGATGTATACTCCATAATTATTGATGTTCTCTGATGAATTGCTGTTATCACTAGGAAGGGAAAGGATAAGGATGCATTTCTCTTCCCAACTTCATGCTTACAGGGCAAGGAATGCATTTACATTGACAATGAAATTCAGAAACATTTATTCCACCTTTGCACTGAATATTGTGCATGGCAGGTTCTTTTAATGATCCCAAGTTTTTGTCATTATTACAGATATTATGAATAAGAAACCACAGTTGGCCTGGAAGCTCTATCTGAAGATGGAGACCTCAGCAGAATCCTTTAACCTATTGCAGCTCATTGCAAATGATTGCTACAAAGTGAGTCTTCTTTAAAAAACAAAACAAAACAAAACCAAAGAAAGCTGGATCAGAGCTTTTCCATGATTCTGCATCTGGATGCTTTGGAATTTAGTATACAGCATGTTAATTAGGCAATTGCATTAACAGCCTTTTTTTTTTGTCATTAGTATTGAACTTCCACTTATAACAGGGGTATGGTTATTAATGTAGATAAATTGGCAAGGCTTAGTCAGCATTTTAACCTATGGGTCTTCTTGGTAGATAATCCAGTAACTAAAATACCAGCAAACTACTGCATGATCTGTTGATAACAATAGTTTATTCCACACTTTATAGTTCATGAAATGCTGTGTTAGTAGTGAAGAGAACATGGGAAGCTGATTACAGTTCTGTCTCAATTCCTGATATCTAATTCTTCAGATGGTGTTTCTACACAAGGAGACTTAGCTTGGATTCAAGTTTGATCCTGTTCTGCAAAATGTGTAATAGAAAATGTGAGCTTTGTCTGCAGGATGAATGTAGAGATGTAAGGACCTGCTGGTTTGAGAGGGTTGTAAATGATGCCATAGAAGAAAGAAAAAATGATCTGTGATTGGAAAACAGAATAGTTCACTGCTTTAAGGCAGATGTGAGAAAAGCAGAACGGGTGAAATTCTTGAGGAATTTGTTCAGTGAAGACTCCTAATTTAAGTGAGTGAACAAGAGTTAGTTGCTGTTAGTGTAGGCTTATTAGAAATACAGTGACCAAACTTGCTGTCATAGAGGACAGTGAACTGAGTCTTGTTGAAAACCTTTAAAAAATTCTCAATTCAACCAAGCTTTCCAAAGAGCAGCAATACCTGCATGCTCTCTATAACATCCTTTTTTGCTATTTCATTTGACAAAGTAACATTTCTCAAAATCCTAAACAGCTCATAACTGTAAATCAGAAAATCTACTTTGTGGTCTTGTAAGCATTCCTCTAAAACGAAAAGGATACTCTCTAAGCATTTCATTCACCATAGAATGGCTTAGATAGGGACCTTAATGATCATCTTGTTCCAACTTAGCTGTGCTAGTTGTGGGCAGGGCTGCCACTCACCAGCTCAGGCTGCCCAGGACACCATCCAGCCTGGCCTTGAATGCTTCCAGGGATGGGACACCCTCAGCTTCTCTGGGCAGCTTGTGCCAGTGCCTTGCCACTCTGAGTAAAGAATTTCTGCCTAACTCCTAACCTAAATCTCCCCTCTTTTAGTTAAAAGCCATAACCCTTTGTCCTATCACTATCAGACCATGTAAAGTCAGTCTCCCTCCTGCTTCTAAGCTCCCCTCAAGTACTGCAAAGCCGCAGTGAGGTGTCTATGGATCCTTCTCTTCTCCAGGCTAAGTAAGCCATCTTCCTCAACCTTTCTTCATAAGAGAGATGTTCCAACCTTCTGAGCATCAGCAGTTTGCACTTGGCCTTGTGGTATGGAACCTTGTCAAAGATCAAGACAGGGATACGTCAGTTCCCTTCTTTTGTCTACCAGTGCTGTCACTCCGTCGTAGAAGGCCACCAGATTAGTCAGGCACAGTCTGCTCTTTTTTTGCTCAAACAGGTGGCTGTCACCTCTGGTATTTCCCCTGGCTGTAATTTATCAAAGCAAGCTGAAAATCATATCTTACGTAAAATTTGTCTCTAGGCTATATTAAGTCTCACTTTTATCAGCTGATTACTTCTACTAAATTCTTCTCAAAACCATATTGTGTACTATAGGAGAGGCAGCTCCATGCTTTGGATTTACCTAAAGCTCTTAAAAATTGACTAAATTTTTTCAGGGTATTTATGGCTACACATGGCCACAAATGAGCAAGGAATTTCATTTCAAAGGCTGTGTAATTAATGCAGTATAACTTGTCTTTCTATAATATTAGCTGCGTCCACTTCTCCCACTAATTGGCAATTGCAATATATTGTTGAATTTATGTAACATCCTCCAGTTGTTTCTGAAATATCATATTATACTGGAGGTTGGTCTGCAAACTCCATCATAACTGTAACTTAAGCAGTCATGCAAGACTTCATTCAACAGAATGCTGAAAGAATATGGTTTAGCAAGGCTATCAGCTATGTGAGACTAGGTATAGCTATATGCCCAACTGCTGTCTGTTTTGATAGCAGTTGCTTGAGGAATCTAGCATGCAAGACTTCTGGCTAATTTCTAACTTATTTTTCATGGAATATACCATTTTATCCACTCATATAGGAAGCAGCAGAGAATTTGGAAGAATTGAAGCAATTCTTGCTTTTATGTGAGGTAGAAATAGGACTTTAAATTGGTACCTGCTTAATGGAACTACATCAGATGCCACTTCAGAGAGATCACTGTTCAGTGTATTCTGAGCTATGTCTGTTTATACTCACTGTCTTTATTTCCCTTCATTTAAGTGCTTGCCAGTCACCTGTGGTTAACATCACCATGCGCCTGAAGAAAAAGGAATTATTACTCATTGTGCAGTACCTATACTTCTCTAAGTATCCCAATATAACTCCCACAGCCTGCATCTGCTGAGAAAAAAGGACAGGCTTCCAGCCACCAAAGGATGTTTATCTTCCGTGTTCTCCTCTTGAAAGATGCTAGCCACAAACAACATTGCTACTCAGGCTTGCTAAACTGAAAACTATTCAGTCATAGATAAGGCTCTTGCTCCTTGTTCCCACTTACAAGTAGAGAGTCTAAGGCAGAAAAGATATGGTACGTAGTCAGTTTTCCTATGCTTAAGAAAACTTTTTTGTATAGAATCACCGAATCTTAATTCATACTGTACAGTGAAATGTAAAATTTAGCTCTGAGTTTAACCCAAAACACATACAGATCCACCTCTGACCATCTCTGTGTGAGAAAAACAGGTTGTGTTTTAAAATATTAGGATTGTTTTGGACTAGTGGTGGTTGGACTTCATTAATTTAGAGGTCTTTTTCAATCTTAATGATTCTGTTATTCTAATTTGAGTCGATGTTGTATCAAGGACTTTGGTACAGTAGATATTACTGTATATAGGGCAACTCATACTTTAAAGTTAATGCTGATTTGGAGGGAAAAAGTAAAAGTGGGTAAGAAACTCTGTTAGCTTTTGTTAAATGTATATGATCGAAAGAAGAACAGTGCTGATCATAACCAATTAATAGATGTTCACAGTGCGATTTGTCTATATTTTCGAAGACATGTAGCAGTAATGTTAATACCAACCATTTCCATACATAGAACTGAAATGTACCTGTTCTGTCACTTGCTGCCAGAAGAAAAATGGAAGAATAAATGCACATTGCTTCTGTGGCTTACTGCTGATTTCAGAAAGCTGAACTCAAAAGTTTTAATCCTCTTCCGAAAGATGGTCATGTAGCCAGGAATATGCAGTGATTCTCTTCTTGTGCAGATGCGTCAGTTTTACTATGCCGCCAAAGCATTTGATGTGCTGGAGAGATTGGACAGTAATCCTGAATACTGGGAAGGCAAGAGAGGTGCTTGTGTTGGTGTCTTTCAAATGATCTTAGCTGGCCAAGAAGCAAAGTAAGTGTCCTTTTTTTTTTTTTGCAATTTTCCTATTTCCAATTAGCTGTAAGCTAAAATCTTAATCTTAGTTTTGGGAGCAGTTATTTATTTCAAATACTTACTGACCTGTTGGAGAATAGAAACTGTGGCCAGTGGTTCCATATAAAGTGTTCAATTTGAATTGCATCTTCCACAACAGGTAGAAAATATATGGTAGAGAATGTCTTATCAGTGAATGGCTAAATGCAGGCAGCCAAAGTATACTGGTCATTATGATAGTAAGATCTAAGTTATAAATGTAATGTATTTGTCCTGAGGGAAAAGTCCTCATTTCATTGATGGCCTAAGAATGGAAAACTGTCCCATGAAAGTTTAAGATTCATAGAACAGAAATCAGAGAGCAGTTACTCAGCACTTGAGGAAGGATGTGGTTTCTCTAAACAATGACTAAGTGAGAGACTGAAAAATTTGCTAAACTTTACTTTCTGAAAACTGACAGTCAAAAGAACTTATTTGATGAAAGCTTAAAGGAAACAATCAGCTTTACTGACAATTTTGCTTTTGGTCCTTTTCACTGAGCGGAAGAAAGAGAGCAGTGAGGCTGTATTTAAGAACTGTTCCCTTGTGAATATTCTACTGTGTTGCCAGATGGCCATTCTCCCCTGGCCAAAGTTGCCATTTTGTACATGACTGGAAGGTGTGTATCTTGGCTTCCACACATTCTTTGTATTTCCTTCTGTGCTGGAATAATCTCATTAACCAGTACACCCTTCAAGTGTCCTTTTGGCAAGTGCTGCAATAGATGCAGTAGAATATACATAGCTTGCCTGTTTTATTCTATGCACACAAGTTCTTGTAAAGTAGCTAGCAAACTGCAGTTTCATACCGGTTTGTTCTATTGGTAAGTTTGTTTCCATGCTATTTATGTATTAGTAAGTTGTAAGGTGCTTTGGTAGCATTAAAATGGATGTTGCCTTACCCAGACTAGCAAGTAAGTAGCATTAAAGAAAAATGGTTTGTTTTGTTTTGGAGAACAATTTTGTAAGAGAACGGATTTATATATGAAAAGTCTCTCCCTGTTGCAACTGCATACAAGACACTGTTTTGTTTCCCTTGGTATCTAAACTATTGTGCATTTTTGCCTGTTTCTACTCTGCAGATCAATGGATCTCTCTGCCTACAAACCACCTTGTACAAAATAGTTTGGACATGAGTGCTTCTTTATTTTATCAGTTTATTCTTACCTTCATTTAAATTTTTGCTTTTCACCTTTGTAGAGAGACTCTGCGGGAAGTACTGCATCTGCTGAGAAGCACTGGTAATTCTCAAGTGGAATACATTATCCGCATCATGAAAAAGTGGGCCAAGGAGAACCGAGTCCCTGTCTAAGCCAGTGCCACCAAATGAGCAGGGTCAGTTACTGTTTTCTGTGTGACTTTAATACTTGGGGTTTGGTTTCTCCCATGCATTCTGAGTATTTCCTTCTTTGCAGGACCTTCAGACATGAAGCAGGTTGACCAAGCTGAGCGAGTGTCGTTCAGTGAGACTGCAAAACAGCCAGCAATTTGGGGTTTTATTTTGTTTGTTTTTGTTCTTGTTTTTGTTCATTAAACCATTATTATTGATGTGTTTTTCTATGTAAAGAGTTCTATATACTACCAGCTTAGGGTAAAAATACATTCTGAACACTGTCCTTTTCTGGATAAATTGTCTCTTATATCTGAGCTGTTAAAGAGCTGTTATCTCTCTTAACACTAAATCTGAAGATGAGGGTTAATCAGTCCCAAATGCTGAGATTCAAATTAGCTTATGTGCTCTCTAGGTTAGTAACAAAGCATGATGATAGCATCAATTTCAGTGCATGGAGGTTTGACTGACTTGAGTGTTTAATCTTGCTTTGTTGATGTTCAAAAGAACCAGAGCTGAATCTTTAGAATAATTTTCTTCAGCTGTTACTACCCTAGTTGCAAATAAATTTATTATACTTTTGAGGTAATTACTCTAATGTGTTCTGAGGAGAACAATTCTGGACACATGACTCTAAAAGAAGACAATAGCTGTAACACAGAAATGTATTATATGGTTTGCAGTGGAAAACATTTGTATATTATTTGTAAAAGTAAAATTTAGAATTTGTAAATTTGTAAAATACTTTTGAAGTATTTTTGTATCTTTTTTTTTGGAGGGAGGGGAGTCTGGATGTGGTATTCACTGCTGTCTGTGCTTTGATTAAAGCTCTTAATTGAATTTACAGTTGAATGTCGGTCTGTGTTGCTTCATGCTGAAGGAATTCAAATAGTATATTCATTTAGCTGTGGAAAAGGATAGATCTATGTCTGGTTGTTAAATGTATGTTCAGTAGTCATACAAAGGCAAGCCAGTGGCCTTGGCCCTGATTTTGAAGCTGAAAATTAGGAGGCTGGGTTTCTATGAAACATACATGGTTCTCAGCCATGTAACATCAGTGTCTTTTACCACTTAAAGCAAAAACTGTGGTTATCATCGCTCGGGTATCTGGAAATATTCTGATCATTGTGGTCATCTGCATTTACTTGGAATCTAGAGAATAGATAAGCAACAATAATAGAGGCTTTCACAAGGGTCATGGCAACAATATACTGATTCAAAAGAGAAGGTGTGAAAAGAGCATGAAGTATTTTCCCTGAAAGCAGTTACAAAACACATTTCACTTGGAAAAGGCATTTTTGTCTTCCCTCCCAATTTAATTAACTTGGAGACAGATCAGGAATACTACTTTAAGTCTTGGTACAAAGCTTCAAAAAATCATGTTGGTGGCTTTGTAACAGATGTTAAATGCATCTAATTACTCCCTTTATTGAAGGTTAACCTGTAGGAGAGCTGAAGAGCATCCAAATCCATTGCAGACCATTGTACATGTTGGATGAAACTTCTGAAGGAAGTGTGTTGGCATTGTTGCATAGGGCTCAGGGACTCATTTAAAATTCTTTGTCTGTGATCAGTGGAGAAGTTTTTGAAAATGTTGCCTTTGTTCACTATAGTTACAAAATCATATTTAATATGCTAAAGAATGTGTTTTTTAGCACAGTACATTTTATTGACTGATAATATTTATCATTTAAGTTGCAAGGAACTGGGGACTGCAGGCTTTTGCCTTGCATGGTGACAAAATAGGACAATACATTAAGGTATTGTCCTAGCACTTAAAAGTCCTAGTAATGGAACAGACGTGTAGGTACTACTAAAATGCAGAAGAAATGTCCTGAAATATTGATGTTTTGTTTACCAGAGAAGTATGTTCAAGAACAAAAATGTGATAGAAGTTGCCTTAGTTGATACAGAAAGAGAGTGGAAAACATCTAAAGTTGTTTCTCTAGTAGTTAACAGAACTTGATCTCTGCCCATTTCCAAATTCCCTGAAATGTAGGAATTTAAGGAGTCCCTAAATAGGAAAGCTGGGAGCAAAGGGAGATGTGCAAAAAAACCATAACAACAAAAAGAACCTACATAGAACTAGCAGGCAGTGAAGAATGCGTGCGCAGAGTCAGGGAAATGGTAAGTTTAATGGGTCAGTAACAAGTGAACATAAAATTGAAAACAGCTGTATTTCAGATAAAGTAGTTGAAGAGTGACTTAGTCAAAAAGAAATGGTTGCATCATTAGAATTACAAGGAAGAATGTGGAAAATACAGCTATTTCTTTGTACTCTCAGTAACCATCTCATTATGGAAAATATGATATAGAGGGTGGAAAAAAGGTACAGCATTAGCAATCATAGCATTAACAACGACAGAGAAAAAACATTGTAACTGCTTTGAATTGGGCGCTGACCCTTTCCTGATAAATAAAGATTATGATCATAAGCTTGATAATACCTGAGCACTCATGCCAGTAACATCCAAGTATTCTACAAGGAGGACAGCTGTGCTTTTTATTACTGCAGTATAGTTATAGAGGGTTGCTGGGCGTCAGTCAGTGGGAAGTTGGTTGGTAGGTAGTTGTGTTGTTGCTAGGTGTGGGTTTTCAGGTAGAGAGTAATTGCACTGTGGCTATATATATGAAAACTTATATATATATATATATATATAGTTGTAATTGCATTTTTGTTTCCATTTTCCTTTTCTGTCTTAGTTAATAGCTTTTATCTCATCTCACAAGTTCTATTTTGTTTCCAGTTATCCCACTTGGGAGGCAGTGAGCGCAGGCCATGTGGTGCTGAGCTGCTGCCAGTTTATACCACAACATCCTCATACTACATGGCAGTAAATTTCATCTGCTAATCCTTGTATTGAATCCCATAACTTGACTTTCCATGAAAATATTTGCCAGCAATGTTGTCAGTAAGAAGTAACCTTTGTACAAGTTTTTGTACATGTATCCTTGAATATAGCAAATACGTGTTTTATCTAATTCAGAATGACCACCCTTGAAACTGCTGAAGTGATTGAGTGGAGGAACTCTTCATCTCAGTGCAGTGACCAAAAATGTAGAAGCATCTTGAGAAAACACGTAGTTAATGAGCATGTCTACTAGCCTGCAGGTAGGGAGATCAGCCCTGTCTTTTAGCCTGCAGGTAGGGAGATCAGCCCTGTCTTTAACTGACCAATTGTAGGCTGGAGGCTGTATAGGGGTAGTGGTCAAGTGATTAAAAAAAAAAAAGTAAAAATAATTTTTTAAGGATGTTTTCCAGCCTGGAAAACTGGCAGAGTTTGTCAACTTGCTTTTTTTTTTTTTTTTTAATGGTTTTGTGGCACTTTTTTAAGTGGTGTTGTGGTGCTCAGTTTATCACTGGGTGAGACATTAAATATGTTCTTTCATACTGCTGCTCACTATTCTCCTAAATTGTACTCAAAAATTGTATTCACACTTTTTTGCTGATACTGTACTACTGTATTCTTTTAAATGAGTGACATGACATTAGTAATGCCTAAATTGCTTTTGTATAACTGCTGCACAGCTAAACCTGTAAAAGATCCATGCCATTAGTCACGTATCTTCCTATTCATTCTTTGTTACACTAATTTTACAGCATTCTGGAAAAGCTGATAGATACTGAGTCCCATTGGTTAAGGCTGCTTGCAGAATTTGAAAGATATTACTCGTTTTCTTTGCACTCAACCACAGAAAAGTCTTCCTTCTGAGTTTTGTAGGTACAAAGTTTTGTTTTCATTTTGAACAGGTAAAGCCGGTATTTGACATCTCTGGGCAATGGCCAGATCCTAAATTCCCTGTAGGACTTGCTTAATTGTTGAATTATACTACCATCTATTTATGGATTCAAAAATAAAAGTCTATCTTTTGTAAAAGCTTTGACTTTTGAGAAAACTCAATTTATTCTTCAAGTAAAAAAGAGAACTTCTTCAGATCGTATTTGTACACTATTGTGCTTAACTGTTCCACATTATTTTTCAAGATAATTACATATAACAAATAATAGTGAAGTAAGTAATGGTCTTTAAAATGCTTTTACAACTAAATCTTCAAGAACTGGCACTTAGCATATTTCCTGTCAAAATAATGTACAGGACAGACTGAGCACTTCTCAGATACAGCTAAATTTTAACTGAAAAGTGGCATAGTGCCTATGTCATCATCTCCAAGCTGAACTTGTATGGTCCTAGGAGTTGTATGCCTGTTTTGGAGTCCTCAAACCACACTTAAGCTGCCCTGTAACTACAGAAGAGTGATGAGCCTCGGACCTCACCATCTGTTCCTTGATCACAGTAAGCAACTTTTGAATGGTCAGTTCTGTGAAAAACCACACACAACAATGCAAAGTTACACGGTATGCAATAACATTCTAATAATACATCTAATAATGTAGAGATGGCTTAAGTCATCCAGAAAAGAAGCATGCTTCAGTTCCAGCAGTCACATTCCACACTGTAATGCTACAGCTCTGAATTTGTTACCTGATTTTTTGTTTCTTAGGAACGGTGGGATCTTTATGCACGTCTGCTTCAAAGCTGCTGGTAATCTTGCCTCTCACCAGCACGTGTACACTCAGGTTGAGGCCATTATGTGGTTAGCCATTATGTGATGAAGCACAATGTCTTTTTCAAGTCCGTCAAATAATTTATTTAACACGACTTAAACATTTCTCATTAATATCAGTCTATATGTGATAGCTTTTTCTAAGAAAACTTCAGAAAAATTAGATTACAAAATCTGTAATACCAGGTCTTAAACTGTCATATTCCTGTTATTGATGGTTACCATAGTAATAGTATTCTATAAGTTAAACCATACTTTTGTCTGACTCATTCATGAGGTCACAAGTTCTGAACTTGAGTCATTGCTTAACAGACAGGGAATAATTTAGTTATATAAAACTATCGTGGTTTTCCCCACTACTTAAAGTCAGAAGAGCTGTTTTCAGGTCAGAGCAAAACCATTTCCAAGGCCAGTTTTACATGATTTTGCACTCGATTTTGCACTCAATAGCTGTTCTCAAGCAGGTCCTGCTGCTGCATCCACTTTTCATTTCTGCATGTCCTCCTTGCCTATCAAGTGTTTTCCCCTTCCATTGAGCCGCTACCATGTGACTTACAGCACAGTCATAAAGCTTTCCACGTATCTGCTCCTCCCCTCACCCCACCTCTGAACACTGCTTTCCTTGCCCTACTTCCAGGGAACATTCAACGTTTGTTCTGATTTGTGAAATATGCTAAGTCCTATGGAGAACTCCAAATGAGTACGACTGAGAAGTAACTTTAAAATCTCTTAGAACCGTGACAAAGTAGTCAGATAAGTATTCAGCGTAAGTTACATCTGACTGTATAATTACTTATCAATGTAAGGAGGAATACTGTTTAGGCCAGGAAAATGACATGTGAAATGTAGCTTGTTTTCACAGGCATTTCTGGTATGTAGCTGCTGCTCTGATCTTAAACTTCTCACTGCTATTGCCGTTGTCCTAATATTCTAAAAAGTCTTTAAATTTCATACATCTTCTTAAAATACAGCTTGAGGTGGTAAGAAAACAGACTTTAATAAAATTCCATTTGTCCGTTTAAATTATTCATGTATGGAAAATCACTTTTCACAAGTAATTTTTCAGATGCTATTTTTAATGCTGTGGCAACTCAAAAGCAGCTTTGTGTTGAATCTGCAAGCTTGGTATGTCGTTAATTCCCGCGGATGAATATGTGCTTTGCTTGTTGGATACAATTTGGCTTGGAAATAAAATCATGGAAGTATGAAAATGCTGAACCACGCATGCAAAGAATACTTCTAGCTTGTATGAATGTTAAAAATGCGGTAATTTGTTTATGCAATCATCCTCAGCTGTGATAATGTGCACTTATTTAGATGTAGAATTTGATGTAAGGCAAAGCAGTTTCCAAAGTGCTGAGAGGCACCAAAAGAGGTGGTGGGGATGTTGGAATTTTTGTAAAATCAGTCTGAAAGCCAAAGGAGAAAATAGAGAAGAAGAAAAATCCTCCAGGGTCACAGCCAAATATTACTGCCTATGTCAAACAATTCCTAGAAGGTTGCTTTGTGATCTACAGCGAATGTGTCATTCTGGTTTTTGGAAGAGTGAACATTGATTGATAGTTGTCTCCAGAACATGGACAGTACTTTTAAAACAACGTTTTACAATATTTATAAGTGTTTTATAAATGAAACATTTTCTGATAATCAATAAAATATTAATATTTCACGAAAACAGGGAAATGCAACGCTGGTGAGTGGGCAAGGCCAGGCTGCCTGTGGTCTGACTGGGTCCATTTCTATGGGCACTGTGAGGATATTTGTCTCACCCGAGGTCAGCTCTTGGAAGAGCAAATCTATGGCACATTAGCTTTCCTATTGCTGGGAATTACTTCCAGAGCCTTTTACCTCATTAAACAGTGTTACTACCGCTTTGAGTGTAAAACCACCATTCCAGCTGAGAATTCTATGAAAAGCCAAGTTTTCTTTGCTTTACAGGTGGGTGCTGTAGCTACTTAAAATAGTGACTCATAGATACTTGTGTGTTTTTAATTACTACTGAAAGAACAGAACCAGCAGACAATAACAGAAGGTAAAACAATTACCTGACTCCAGAGTTTCGGCCAGGCTGGTAATCTTCCGCTGCCTCCAGGGGGGCTGGCCTGATGGAACAGGCTTTTCACTGCAGATAAGTATCCCATTCAGCAAGCATCTTTAACTCTGGGGGTGGAGAGGTAGGAGGGGGGGGAGAGGATGAGACAACTCTGAGCACATAATCCCTCTCAATCTCAGTAAATATGTGGGTGTTTTTAAACCGTGAAATGAGCAGGTATGAATCATGAAAGACTTACTGCTATTAAGGAAATCTTTCTAAAAGCAGTGTATTTTTTGAAGATGAAAGGTGCTTGCTTGTTCTAGCAAGGAGTTTTAACAGCAGAAGTAGAAACAGTTATTAACTATTATATTAAAGAAAATAAGAACATTTCTCTTGTTACATCTTATAATGCTAGCTAGGATTGACTTTGCTACTGTTATCTGAGGAAGAAAATTACCAGCTTTTCCTCGGAAAAAAAAACACACTTAAGAGCTGATGCTTAACATTAATTAGAAAACTTAATATCTCACCACCCCTTCAGGAGGAGTTTGCTCTTTCTCGTCCAAGATGCAGTTGATGCAGTTCTTTTTGTTTTCTCTCACTCTTTTTTCTTCCTAACATAGTTCATGCTGCTATTCCACATAAATTCAGCTTTTGAGGCTTTCAATTTTTTCTTAAGTTCCTCTAAGTTAACAATCTTTTTTTTTTTTTTTTTAACTAGCTACTTTATTACAATATTCTGTAGATGACAAAAATCACAAATCATACAGCAGCGGTGTCAGTTTGCAGTTCACCTTGAGAAATTACATGTGAACAGTACAGACAATCAGTGTAGGTAGGACTCTCCCTTTGACTGGTTGGGAAAACCACAGTGCTATTTACATGTGGTCCTGTAAATCCTGTTGTTTTTCTAACTTGAAGACTTGCCCTGGTGAGATAAATGCCAACATTATGTTTTCATCAGAGAACCACGGAATCTTTTGAGCTGGAAGAGACCCTTAAAGGCCATCTGGTCCAACCTCCTTGCAATGAAAAGGGACATCCAGAGCTTGATCAAGGTGCTTGGAGCCCCTCCAGCCTCACCTTGGATGTCCCCATGGATGGGGCATCCACCACCTCTCTGGGCAATCTGTGCCAGTGCCTCAACACACTTATCATAAACTTTTTTCTTACATCCAATCTAAATCTCCCCTCTTTTATTTTGAAACCATTTCCCCTTGTCCTTTCACAAGTGACCCTGAAAAAGAGTCTGTTCCCTTTTTTTCTTCTTTCTGCCCCTATTTAGATACTGAAAGGCCACTTTCAGGTCTCCCCAGAGCCTTCTCTTCCCCAGCTCTCTCAGCCTGTCCTCACACGGAGGTGTTCCATCCCTTGGATCATTTACATGGCCCTCTTCCGGATGCACTCCACTCTCTTATACTGAGGACTGGACATCTGGACACGATACACTAGGTTGAGATCTCACAAGAGCAGAGCAGAGGGGCAGGATCACCTTCCTCTTCTACTGACCGTGTTCCTTTTGATGCAGCCCAGGACACAGTTGGCTTTCTGGACTGTGAGGGCACATTGCTGGGTCCTGTCCAGCTGCCAAGTACCCCCAGGTCCTTTTTGGCACAGCTGTACTTGATCCTTACATCCCCCAGCTTGTACTCATAGCGAGGGTTGTCATGATCCAAGGGCAGACCTTGCACTTGGCTTTGTTGAACCTCATGAGGTTCACCTAGGCCCACTGCTCAAGGCTGATCGGATCTTTCTGGATGGTATTAGCCATCCTTCGGCTGTGTCAGTTACACCACACAGCTTGGCATAATCCACAAGTGCAAAGAGTGCACTAAATCCCACTGTCGATGTCATTGATGAAGGTCATCTACCTAATAGACAGCCAGTGCTGTCCTGGTACACAACACAGTTTTAAAAGACCATGATTGATGGCAGGAATCTAAAGCCAAGTCTGAAGGAAAAGAGCATTTTCAGGGTGAGATCTCTAGCTCCAGGAGCAGTTTGAATGTAGCCTTTTGAAAACCTTTTGAATGTAAGCTGTTGCTACTTTAAAAGGAGAATAAACGTCCCGTTGCCATTGAAAATTTGATTTTTTGACTAAGTTTGTTCAAAGCTTTTCTTAAAGTTCTTGAAAGATTTTGAGTGTCTCATAGGTTCAAACTTCTATTCTCCAAGAAGTAAGGTTTGACCAGTTCATAGGGTACAATACACCAATGTGTGGGATAAAGTTCACCACTATTCCTCTACCTTGAAATTGTGATAAATTCCCTTGTAAAGCATTTCCTAATTACCTGAAGCCAATGAGCTTTTCCTAACCCTCAACATCTGGTATTCGTCCACCTGCCTACTGTCCTTCTAAAGTACTGTCTACCTCACTAAATAAGAGAACTTCGGACCTTTTAAAAGTGCGGTATCTGGTAACAACTCTGAACACATATGCCTGATTCCTGCCTGGCAGAATTAAATAGGATTTCTCTCCTAAAGGAAAGAAAGCTTGAGGTATGTTCTGCAAGATTTTTGTATTTTTGTTTAAAGGAAGAACACTTTTTTCCAAATGATTTGCATGACACTGACGCTTCCTTTGGAGAAACAAAGAGGTTCATTACTCCTTGGGCTGTGTTATATCCGTTTTCCTGCATTTACTGAAAGTCTCTTGATCAAGTTTTATATTCCATTGGTTGTGGCATTGCTTTCTGGATTAGCCAGGAGAAAACTCAGAAAAAATGTAGGTAGAAAAGACAAGTGGAAAAAAAAAACAACCATTCAAATTCAGAAAGCCTTCTTACATGTAAAAACAGCAAGGCCAGCCACACTGCTGGTGCAGTGGATTCTTGTGATGCAGAAGCGTTTCTAGCAAAAGCTACACCAATGTCATCCTACCTGCAGCTGCAGCATCTCCTGACACAGCAACGAAAGTTGCAGCAGTTTCAGTGAAGGAACCACAGCAATCAACAAGATGCCTGGTTGGACTATAAGAAACCAAGACTTCAGGAAGAGATGGTGAGGAAACAACCTGTGAAAAATGAAGATGCAGTCACAAAAACAAAGCCCCAAATGAACAGAGGTGTCCTTTGGTGAATTTTGAGTGGCTGAGTTCTGTCTGGCTCCTACTTCACTGGAGAATCCAGTGTTCACCATAAACAGAGTAGAAGCTCTTAAAGCTGCCACTCCAGGCCACATAAACTTAAGCAAGAAAATTTATATAGGTTGTTCCAAAAGTAAGGCTTCTTTTTTTTTTTTTTTTTTTCATGAAAACAGCAACAGATACAAACAGCACAATAGCACTATTTGATAGAGCAAATTCTCAGATAAAAAAATGCTATTTTTCATTATAGTCACCACTATTAGCTATTTCAACTGCAATGAACAACAGCCTGCATGCTGTGCTCATAGAAAATCTGCATCAGTGCAGGTGACCCACTGTATCACAGCTGCTATGGCAGTGTAATTGCTACAAAAACATTGCTCATGCAGTCCACCTTTCACTGGCCCAAACAGACGGAGGTTAGAAGGCACCAAATCCAGATCATATGGTGGGTGTGGCAATGTGCTCCATGGTCTTCAAAGTGGTGTGAGGCCTGGTGTTATTGTATTGCAAGAAAAAGATTCTGGAAGATTCTGATTCTGGAAGTTTGAGCCTTCAGCTTAGTCAGCCTTACAACATAGTGGTCAGAATTGATGGCTTGTCTGGGTTCCAGGAAATCCAGAAGGACCATCCCTTTTCCATCCCAAAAGACAGAGCACATCATTTTACCCACTGAGGGCTGCATCTTCAACTTTTTTCTTCAATGGAAATTCACATTGCCACTCCATGGAATACTGTTTTGACTCCGGCTCATAATGGTGACACCACATCTCGTAACAGATAATGATGTGATTCAGGAAATGTCACCTTCAGCCTCATATTATTTCAGTAGGTCCAGGAAACTTGCATAGTGTTCTTTCTGTCCCTAAGTGAGCATTCATAGGACTCATCTGGTGCAAATTTTGCAATATTCCAGTGTTGCCACCATCAATTACAACACATTGAAGCCAATACCCATTTCTGTACACAGGTCTGTAATCCACCAATTGGTACTTTATTCCAGTGCCTGCTACACTTGGATCTACTGCCAAGATTCTTTATGATTTAGTTCAAGATATTAAGATCTACAGCAAGCTTGCTTTGGTAACTTCACTTTAAATTCAGACATCCAGAACCACTATTTGTCTAGCCATATAAACAAATGTTCAGCCTCATAAAAAAGAGGTGTGCTCCAAGATGCTCAGATGTTAGATGAAACAGGTCTCTGAGGATTTATTTATCTAGCTAATCTCCCAGAAGAGAGGAGGAAGAGGGGGGAATATAAATGCAACAGTAAGTATCCACAGAAACCTTATATGTGAGAAAGGCTGCTACTTATATCAAAGTCTGCATTGTCTTAACTTAGAATAAATGGCTGCCTACTGCTTCCAAGAACTAGCACTATTTTCCTCTGTAACCCTATCGAAGATCAGATCAATTATTGCTCTTTTTTTTTTTTAAGCAGGTTACAAATCTGACGAAGATGTCGTTTCAAGTGTATCCACACAATAATCAACAGAATTTTAAGTACTGGTTCCAGATAACTTGCAAGCTTCATTTTCTTGTGGAGTACATGTCTTACATTCATTACATCTGAATATGTATCTACAGGACTGAAAGTCAGAGTCAACTTTTAAGTTGGATTCCTCCAGTGCACAGCTTATCTTCACCCCTTTCTAGAATATGTGCAAACATTACCTATGAACATATATTGTTATATTCCTGTTTCTATACTGTACTTCAAGCTCTCATCTCCCATATGGTATTCGAAAACAAGCATTCAGCAGAGTCACAAAAGAGCCCAGTATTTCCCAGTTACACTTCTGTTTGCTCAGCACTAAATTGCTCTTTTGACAAGGAAAGGTCTCCTTCTACCATCAGAAGCCTTAATAGTACAGGCTATGTAGAAACTTTGATGAGGACTAGAATCTGCAGAGCAGGATCTGCAGGTCTGGAGCTTAGTGACACTGAGTCCAGAAGTAGTTATTGTGTGCCTCATCTGATAAATGTACGAAATTTGCAACAGAAAAACAGGTGGGATTTACAAATAGTTTTATGATGTTGAAAGTTGAAATGTATGTGAGGAATACCTGTGCCACACTTGCTAGCTCATCAAATCATAGAATATCCTGAGTTGGAAGGGACTCATAAGGATCATCGAGACCAAATCCTGGTGACCCAAAAATCAAACCCTATTGTTTGAGACCATTCTTCTTGAACTCCAACAGCTCAGGGCCATGCCAACTGCCTTGGGCAGACCCATACCATGCCTTCTACCCCCTGGTGCAGACCCTGTCCCTCACCCCCAGCTGCCCCTCCCCTGACGCAGCTCCATGCCGTTCCCTCGGGCCCTGTCGCTGTCATGCAGAGAAGAGCTCAGCACTGCCCCTCCACTCCCTATGAGGTGCTGCAGCCTCCATTAGCCCTCCCTTCAGCTCCTCTGCTCTGCACTGAGCAAACCCAGGGGCCTCAATCACTCCTTATATATCTTCCCCTCTGGATCCTTTACCACCTTTGTAGACCTACTTGTACTGGAACATGAAAGGTTTTAAGACAAAAGAAATCTCTTTGACTACAGCATTCAACAAAGCCTTTCAGAAGGACTTCAGGGCAATGTTCCCTAGACCTGGTCAGGCACTCCATGACTTCCTGCTGCAAGTAAGATTCTGAAGCATTCTCCATTCCCTTTAGTGAAACTGTAGTGTTCAGGAACAGCATTCCAATTTTGTGAACATTCTCTGCAGCATAGAGTAGACAAGTCAAAAAACTTCACATGCAGGGAGATGAAAACATCACAGAGCTGTGCTGAAGGCAGATTGGAAAGTGGGTAATGGGCTGTGTGGAATGGTTTGTTGTAAATATCAAAATAGATACACAAATTACACTCATCTTGCATAACATGAGTACATTTTAAATTAAAAGGAGAACACAGCTGCCTCAGAAACACTGAAGCCAAGGAAGAACAAAAGATGATAACATCTTCCTCCTGTCCGCTCCAGTGCAGGTGAATATACGTTATGGGGATGCTCATGGTTTCCTGAGATTCCAGTGCTTTCTTTGTCGGCATACCCTGCCTGGCAGTGCCAGCATCAGTCTGTCAGGTAGGAGGTGGCAGACTGAGGCACCCTGCTTGCAGGCAGCTCAAGCTCTTGGAAGCATGCTGCTCACACCCTGCCTTCTTCGTGCGTGCAGAGCAGTTCTTCTCACCAGCCTACTGCCATCAGCACTTCACACGGCCGCAGAGCCCGCTTTCCTCACGGGACCACCAGGGCAGGGCCTCAAGGAGGTCAGCTCCTCAAGGAGCCATTTCGGGCCCTACACAGGCCCAGGCCCGTCGGCGGCGGGGCCGCCTCCGCGGACAGCGCAGATCGCACCTCACCCTGTCCCGCGCTACCCCTGCTCTCCCCTCTCCTTTCCCGCCTCGGCGGGGCTTTCCCTCAGGGCGGCCGCTCCCCTCCCGCGCGCGCGATCCCCGGGCGCCAACGGTGCGGCGCGAGGCGGGGGGGTGGGGACGGCAGCAGTTCGGCCGCCATTGCCCCGCGCGGCGCGGCGCGTGCGGGCGGCCCCTTTAAGGCTTCGACGGCGGCAGCGTGCACATCGCCATGGCAACCGAGGGCGGGCGCCGTCGGGCGCGCTGACGTCGAGGGGAAGCTGAGCAATAACAGCCGCGACGCGGGGCGGTACGACGGTGTCGGCGGCCTCGGGGCGCGTGCGCGGCCTCGGGCCTGCTTCTATTTATGTGGGGGGGCGCCAAGATGGCGGAGGCGGCGAGGAGAACGTAGGGAGCAGATCAGACCGGGCGGCGGAGGGGGGAGGGGAGAAGGAGGAGCCGGGAGGAGGGAACGCGGAGAGCGGTGTCACCGTTCGCGCGAGGCGGGGGCCGGTGAGAGGGCGGGGGGGCGGCGGAGGATGGCGGAGCCGCGCCGGGTGCCGTTCATTAGCCTGTCACCCGTGAGGCGCCGCGAGGCCGAGAGTCCGGCGCTGGAGCGGGAGCCGGGGGGCCGCGAGCCGGAGCCGCCGCCGGCGGGCCGCGAGGTGCCGCTGACGGAGCCGCCGCCGCCGGCGCCTCGGGAGAGCGCCGCCCGCCTGGAGTCTCCCCGCGAGCCCGGCCGGCCCGAGCAGCCGCCGCAGCGGGAACCCCCCCGGCCCGAGCCGCCGCCGCCGCGCCAGGGCAGCCGGCAGGAGCCGCCGCCGCCGCAGGAGGCGCTCCCGCTCCGCCAGACGGTCCGCCTGGAGGTGGTGCTGAAGGACCCCACCGAGGAGGGCTGCGTGGAGTTCAGCTACCCGGAGCTGCTGCTCTGCAGGGAGGCGCGGGTACGGGACCTCCCCTTCCCTCCCTTCTTCCTCCTCCCCCCTTCCGCCTCTTCCACCGTAGCGTTATCGGCGGCCTCGTCCTGCCGGGGTGTTTGTCCCGGCGCTGAGACCGTGTTCGGGAGAGGGGAGGGGTTCGCTTCGTCGAGGAGGGCGCCTCGCATCCCGGCTCTCTGCCCTCTTTCTGCCTGGGTAGCGGTGCGGTGTACCCTCTGGGACCGGGAGGCTTTTCTGGCGGAAGATGGAGCTGTCCCGTGTTGGGCTGTTGTCTTTGGGCTCTCTGCTGGTGAAGGAGTTGTTAGCCCGGCTCTGTTGCCAATCTTGCAGAGCAGTGGGGTGAGCGTCAGTCCTGGAGGTGCATTATGGAGTAGGAGTTAACCTCGTTGTAACTGGCACCTCACCCGTAACTATCAGAGCCTTCGCTCAGGAAAAGTTCTTCTTCTTTTTCTCCCAATCAGAAAATACTTAGTACTTGGGCTCCTGTGTTTATCCTGCAGACAGTTTTGAGGAGCGAGCAGTATCACCAATGAGCAGGACAGAGTGCTCAGTTAGGAAAGAGCCAGTCCTGCTGGAGCCAGTCACTCTGTGAGGTGCAGGTACTGATGAAGTTACACTGTGTGGTTGTGGCTTCTCTTAATTTCTCTGTTTGATTTTAGAGAAAGTTTTTATCTTCTTGGAAAAGGCAGGGGCAGCTGCTACAGAGACAGGTAGCTTTTGTGAAATCTAAGGGCAAACTTCAGGTACTGGTACTGATACTGTCATTGGCTTTTCAAATCCGGCATAACCACCAGCACATAATAACCAGCATAAAGAGTGGTTAAAGGAGCAAAATATTTCTATTTCTAACAGTGCTTAGTGGCCTGTTTACTTCTTGCACAGTATGGAAGGGATGTAGAAGTTTGTTGTGTTCAAATGCTGAATCCCTCTGTGACTTCTGAGGTAAGTTAAAAGCTCCAGCCCTACAGCTGCTGTGGGCAAACAGTGCCAGCAATGACTGCTCTGGATTGCAGCAGCAGCCTGGTGCTTTGTGGAGTGCCATCTTTCTGAGTAGTTCCTGTGTGAGGATGGAAGTTGTGGTAGTGTTTCAGAGTGGGCCTGCACATAGAGGCAGACTTTGTCCCCTGATAATCCCCACTTGTAACTGCTGTTTTTTGTAGATTGTTAATGTGTTAATCGCATAGGGGGGGAAAAAGTATATTTATGCTTCTGATGAAAATTCCATGTTTTCTGGAGGAAAGTAGGGGGGGGGAGAAACACTGATGTAGAGGAGTTCTGTTACAACTAAGATCAGATAGATAGAAATAGTGATAGAATTGCTTCATAAGGAATCTCTGACAGTACAGATTGAAGATCAGTAGATTGTAATATTGTCTCTTTCTGGACTGTGAGGAACAAACAACTGATTATGTAAAACTGTGTCATAAATTGTGATCCTTTAAAAGCAATTCTGAACTGTTCAAAATCTATTGTGTAGTTGTCCTGTCAGTTTAACTTCTTGCTGATTACAAAGCAGAAACTGAAAAGGCTTCTCTATATAGCAGAGGGGACTTACAATCTTGCCTCAGTCAGCATGCAAAGACGAGGAGCATGTTGTGTCCAGGAGTAAAACAGGTATCCCACTTCCTTCATGGTTATAGGAAACATAAGAGGAGAGCTTGCTCTGCACAAATCAGCCTCTCACTTAATCCCTGGTCACTCTCAGACCAAGAAATGTTGTAACCTCTTCAGAATCCTAAAATAGAAGCAATTATGAAAGGAAGACTGATTCTGCTTGTGGAGTAGAATAACTACGGTGATGTGTAGTAGTTAAGGCAGCGGAGAAAACTGCTTTGTTAAAACAGATCTTGAAGAAGAATCTTCTGCCCTCTGTCATTTTTCTGCTGATTCTGAGATTTGCTGTGAGTTAGTGGTAAGTAGTTAGCAGTTAATGCTGTTGTTTTAAATGGAGCTTAAGCTTTCAGAACTTAGTTTTGTTATAAAGTTAAAATGAACAGTTCATACAAACTTAGTTATGCAAACTGTTTTTGTAGGGTGAAGACTGATGGGGTTTTCTGAAGACTATTGTTTACTACTTATCCCTTATAAGTTACTCAGTTTCCTTGAAGCTATTCCCATTGAAGTTCAACATGACATAATTCAAAACATGTCTTTATCCTGTAGTGTTGCTTGGGGCTAGAGTAGCCAAGAATGGATCTCCAGAGGCTCGCTGTTCTGGAAGGGAAAAGATGTGTAAAAATTCCATCAGTGTATGGGAATAACTGGAAGCATTAATTTAATAGGTCTCTTAAGCAGTTAATAAAGAATACCAAAATTTACTTGACAGGTTGAATGCTACCTTTTTTGTTGCTGTTGTTCAATTCGAAAATTGGATTTACAGCCTGAAGGAGAAGCTGATGAAAATGTTTCTGTGTGGTGTTCTTCTCCTTTGCTTTTTTTTAATACCAGTGAAGAAAGCATCCTTTGGTGGGGTTGTTTGTACAGTTCATCTTCTGGTAGGAATAACCACATAACATTTTTGTTTAAAACAACATAAAATGGTTGAGCCAGAAGTCCACATTGGCTTGTGTCAGGCAGGCTGTAGATGTGCTGAAGTAGTAATGTCTTGAAGTTAATGTGAAGTTCGAAAGACCTGACTGCCTGAGCCCTTACGTACTGTCAAACTGAAGTTTGCTAATAACTACTTAAAGCATATAACAAAGTAGTCCAGCTACACCTTTGATGGTTTGGTGAAGAGATGAGAATTAACTAATTTTCCTTGACCTGTGTTGGAGTTTGGCAGTAGAGGCTGAACCTTCCCACCAACATTCTGTTACGTGATGTTGCTGTCACAGAGGGCAGCAGTTGGGCAGTTGGACGAAATGATGTGTGACATGGAAATGCATATGAAGCAAAGGTGTATCATTGAATTTCTCCATGCGGGAAAATGGCACCTTTTGACATTCATGAATGCTTATTGAACATTGCAAACAGTGGATGTGAGCACAGTGAGATGGTGGGACGTGTGTTTCAGTAGTGGTGAAGACGGCATTGCTGATGGAAATGCATCACTATTGAAGAAAAATGCTGTGTTGTCACTAGGAATTTCTCCTATCAGTGTTTGTGTGCTCTTTGTATCTGTTGTATTTCTCCTGGAAATAAATGACAGGCATTACTTTTGGAGTGATCTATATAGAGTGGGTTTTCCCTGCTAAAAGGAGAAAGTGTTTTATGAATTGAGCAGTATTTACATTAATATGTAGCATGCAGGAAAGGCACATGTAACTTAGTAGATGCTTCTTGTAAGTACTCAATTTCTCTTACTGTGGGGGGAGGGGATCTGGCTTTTCAGACCATTGCATGATGCTTTTTGTTCCATCGTTGTCTGTTGTAGAACTTGATTTATTCATTGAGTGGTTCATGTGAAGTAAAGTTAGAGAAGCATCTGTGAAGGCCTAACTGTTCTGCCATGTTTTAGAACTGTTACCACTCCCACCCCTTTTACTGTATTTTGTATAGAAAATTGACAAATGCAGTCATAGGTTGTTTTTTTTTTCTGGGAAAAAGAAAAAAAGAACACCTTTTCATGCTCTTATTATTCATTGACTTCTTGTCAGTGGAAACTCAGAAGTGGATGCTTCCTGCTTATTTATACAGCTGGAATATTAAATCATGTTATTCTAGCTGCTGTAGTGGCAATACTGTAGTATTTGTGCTGTGAATTCTGAAGTTATCCAAACAAGTATATAGCAGTAAGGAAGTTTGGGGTGGTAAGGGTAAGCTACTTGTTACAGTGTGACTTAGCAATTGAAAAATAACATAGCATTCTTGCTGGTTAGCGTGCTGGGTACATCTTGTGTGTGGTACCTGAGGATCACAGCACCAATAGGGTAGGCACCAGTGTAAGTTATGTGTGGAGTTCTTTCTCTTTGGATCTCTAGTTCAGCCAGCATTCTCTTCTGCTTATGCTTTTGGTTGAGGTTGCACTGGAATACTTAGGGAAACGTAACGCTGAACCTTTAGTTTTGCATTTGTCTCTTCACTAGGAGGAGACAAGTAGATGATAACTGAATGGCTTACACTCTTTTGTAGAGCATGAAGTAAGCATTTGGACCCTCTTAGGGATTCCCACTACTTGGTCGTTAGAATATACTTTATCCACTTTTAATAGGTTTTTACTAGCCATATCTTATGTTTCTCTTGTAACTGAATGAATACTTCTGCATTTTTCAGAAGAAATCTGTTCACTCAGAAGATCCTTTCAACGATGAACAACGTGAGCGGCACGAAGTGGAAGCACTAGCCAAGAAGTTCGAGGCAAAATATGTGAGTTTCTGTGCCTTGTTAGCATGTACAACTGTTTAGTTGTGACGGTGTGGCATTAACACCAGGTTTTGGTTGCTCAGTAGAGATGTTGATGTAATGTCAAATGACTTCTGTATATGTCAGAGCTGGCCATCTCATTTATATTTCATCTAAGTAGCTTGAAGCTGCTACAAGATTATTAGACAAGTCTGCTAAATAGATTTCTCCATAGGATAGTATTGCCTGTGAAGCTATTCCTGGGAAAGCTTCCTATGTAAGGGCAACTGAGTAATAAATGCAGGTCGATATTAGTGATAAATACTGTTGTGCACTACTGAGCAGCTCTTCTCTTAAGGCTGTGTACTGACAAATCTTGATGAATTTCTGACTAGTTTGGAATGCTTCCATAGGAAGCTATTATTTAGTAAGTCATCACTTGATGAGTTTATCTTGTAGCTGCCAGATGCCTAAAGTTAACTCTGCTGACTCCTGAAAATGTATCATGAATGACTTGAGCAACTCTAGGTGATAATATAAAGAGGCTTTCACTAATAAATGAAGGTAGAAATCAGAAAGTGTTGTCTAAAACCACACCCAAGCAAGCCTTTAAGAATTCATATGGGTAGGGTTGGGTGATTAATTCTGAGCTGGCAATCAGAACCTCATCATCGTGCTTCGACATGTTGATATTCTGAATTACTAATAGAGAAGGGAAACAAGAACAGTGCTTTGTATCTTTTGCTATTAATATGCATATTGAAATGTTACTTGTTTGATTTCTTTTTTTTTTTCCTGGCGAAGGCTGACTTTTAGGAGTATCTGGTCTAAATATTCAGTAGAAGCAATTAGTATTTCAGAGCATGTTAGATGTGATACATCACAAAAGAAATCCTTAAACTGAAAAGAATCATTTTCTTTTTTTTGAAGGGATTGACAGAAACTCAATATAGCCAGTATACTGAGAAGGCAGTTCCATAAAAGTGTTTAGTTTTCATTTGAATGATAAATTACTTTTTGAACTTCAGAGAGAAATATTTCAATTGTACTTTCTAGAAACTCATTTCCATAAAACAAGTTAAGGATTTTAATAATGTTCTAAAACAAGCAGCTTAATTGTAGGAAATGAAAGTCAGTGGAGAGCATGTAAAGCAATATATGTAGGAGGGGTGGGGGTGGTGGAAGCAATCTAGTACACATGCAGTGTAGTATGCATGCATATACATTCATTCATCAAAGCTAAACGTGTACATTTATGGACAAAGTTTATTATTAAAAATATGAAAACTTAATTCCAGTGCTCAGTAGCATAAGTAAGAGGCAAATAGGTATTTGTAACCATTAGAAAAGCAGTAAATAACGAACTACTGTTTTACCAAGGTATGAATTCATGCTTGTATTTGACTGCACTTCTAAGGTCCTGCCTTTCTTTATTCTGTCATACTTTATGCCCCCACTGCCACAAAATTCTCAGAAGGCAAATGTCTTCTAGGAACAATTTATTAGAGTAGGACGACTAAGGATGGAGGGTGCAGAGAGATTGATAGTTCTTGTGTTAAATAGTCGCCGTCCTTTCTCTCTTCCAATACAAGAGCCATCAGTCTCTACTTACACTTCGCGGTAGGAAGAATTGCATGTCTGTATGCTGACCCAGTGCAATTGCTCCTGTTCTGACAATATCCAGCCAGCTTCTGAATCTTGAGGTGAGACATTTACTCCCTAGCTTAAACTAGGATAGATATCCACTGATGTAGATGCTAATTCTCTTTATCTAATACTTCAGTGTAGAAGTAATCATTGGTTGTATGAGAATGAAGGTTTTTCTCACATTTGCAGGAAGGATTATTTCTTAAACTGATAATGATTTACCCATTTAAAATTGTCAGGTGTCTTCTTTACACAGCATTGATAGTGTAGTAGTGGGAAAAAAAAATGTGATTTGTGGAAAGCACTCTTCCTTAAAGACTTTTTTTACTTTTTTTCATGTAAATGTCTGTACTTATCATTGGTACAGTTTTGGATACATCTTGCTGATACCAACATAAACTCTTTTAATAAACTTTTCTAAGTCTGGGAGTGTAAAGTTAATGCAGTTTGTTTACTTGATTGTTTAGAACTTTATTGTGATGACTGTGAGTTTTAATGTGCCAGCATAGAAATCTCTTCCAAATAGTCGCAATTTTCAGTCCTGCTTTCTTATTTTTTAGTAAAATTAAACATTATATGCTGTATGCTGTAAAAACATTATATTAATCTCAGGCAATATTATATAAAATGTTAAAAATAATAATCCTGAAATAAGATCAGTAGTGGTCAGTTGTAACAGTTCTCTGACACCATGGGAACCTCATGCTTGAAAGTGTAACAGAGCAAGTGTGTGCTGATGTTGCCTGAGCATGCCTTTTGATCAGTTTGTGGCTTAATTTCTTCCCAAGCCGAGGGCTGTGTGTTTAGCCACCATTCATGTAGTTTTCTGCCGTAAATCTGCCAGGCCATCTTCTGAGCTTACTGATATTTAACGTTGTATTCCACAGCACTGAGTGGCGTGGTGATTGCTATATGAAAACATTCTGTGTAAAATTGTTGGCCAATAAGTTCGTGTGGTGCTCCTTAATTCATGTATTGTGAGAAAGAGTGAATGGCTTCCTGTTCTTCTCCATGCTGCGTGTGATTCTGATGCTATCAGCTAGTCTGTCATTTCATTCTCCAGCTGAACTCTGATACTGTACAGTAGCAGCTTTTTACCTTTAAAATCTTTGTTGGCTCACTGTTCCCTTTTTTTGTTCCAGTTTCTTTTTTTAAATGAAAGAACATTAGCAGTAGGATGCCCTGATTTATCGGTGATATAATCATGACTTCTGGTTTTGTTCTTTTTTTTTTTTCTAAGTCCTATTTCTTTCCTTTTTTGACCACTGCTGATTGTCGGGCAAATGTCATAGAACTCCATGTAATGACTCCAGCACTTCCTGAGCAGCATAACAAATTGGGAGCACGCTGTATTTGTTGTTAGGGTTATACTTCCTTTGTGCGGATTACCTTCCTTTTATTATCATAGAATTCAATTTACTATTCAAGTACTGAGAACCGAGTGGTCTCAGTGCTCCTTCAGCTGCCTCTCATATTTACTACACTGAGTAATTTCTGACATCTATCTCTTCCTCCCCGCCCCCCAGCTGTTAGCCTTCTTTGTTGCTTCTACAGATGGATACGTGTTCTTTGGTGACCCATTCGTTCCTACCCTTCGGATACTGGCCTTAAACCAGTCATTAATTTGAGCGGACCTTCTCTCTCATCCAGTGATCGTTTGCTGTCTTTAAGCATCTTGGGGTCTTTTTTTCAAATTTTGAGGTTCTGTTTCCTTCCAGCAAAATTATTTTCTGCCCTGGAATGTGTATTCTTGTATCTCCTGGTTTTGTTTTTTAACTTTTATTAATGTGCCTAATACAGAGATGAAATTGACTCATTTCTGAAGAGTCTTCCAGGGGCATTGTATTTGCTACTTTCTGTGGTGTGAAGGTTCTTTAAACTTCGTGTTATGCTCTATCGTTGAATTAATATTTGAGCTTCTGAACAATTGCATGAGTGCTGTTTGTAGCTTCAGGAATCCTCAGTTTGCTCTGGTGTAATGGCTGCTTATGCTTTGGGACTGAAAGGTTGGAGAAGCTCTTTGAGAAGAGAGGTGGAATAACACCAGTAGTAAAACTTCCCTTAATTATTGTGTAGTAAGCATTGATGCAGAAGATCGCTTCAGTTTTGTCTGGAACATCGATAGAGATGAGCCAGTATACTTTTAACACACTTCCTTAAACATAGCTTGGTAGAGTCAGCCTGAAGGAAATTCTCTAACTGCAAGTATGGTGGTTCAGATACTATCATATCTGCTTCTATCTCAAGACAACTTACTGTTTTAATCCTACCTTTACTCACTCTGCTCTTAGAAGACTTTCATTTATTAGGCTTGTCCCATATCTGTGCTGAATGTCTATGAATAACATGCAGTAAAAATGCATTGGGAAATCTCTTTTAAATGCTTGTATGTACTGAAGTAGGCATTACTGCAAAAAGACTTGGAACCCATGAACAAGGATGTGCTCCCCTGTGTTCTTAATTATCTGGAGTTAAGAGAAATAATACAGAGGTGGATTGCACTATACTATATTAATGGGATTGTAGAGGCAAAATGCCATAGTGTTCATTAACTTATAGTTGCTACAGAATCATGAGAATTACAAACTTGCATGAAATGCACTGGAATTTTAAAAAGAACACTTAAATTTTACCTCTGCTTTTCAAATATTTTCTTCTTTCATCCAATATTGTTTTTTTTTTTTTTTAAAACAAAAAGCTACTGCATGTCTGCGTATTCCCAAAGCATTGGACGAGTAACTTAACTATAGGGGATGACAGAGCTGATTAAAAAAAGGTTAGGGGTACTATTAGATTGGAAACCTGAACTCGAAATGGAACTCACCTTTGTGGTTTTTTTCTTATACAATTGTGTTTATTTGTTTAGTTATACCTGTTTGTTTGCCAAGAGTATATACTTTGCTCATAGTTAGCAAATATTCATGGAAGAGCCTGATGTTGTTTTAGTAAAGATGGTGCCCTTAGGCACTTAGTTTTAATAATTTTATATTGACAATTTCCACAGTATGCAGGAGTCAGAAAACTAGGCCTCACATCTTAAGCACTGCTTGTTTGCAAGGCCTTAAGTTCAGTTATCCTGCAGTTGGTTTGAGCTCGGTGTGACTTTTTACTGAACAGTTACACTTTCATGTTGGAAGAGTACTTACAGGTTAAACTGAAGTTTACTTTCTCTTGGAGGTGAGTGAATGCTCATGGCTTTAAGGTAACTCAAGTAACCATCTCATGTCTGGTCCTATCAACTGCAGTGACAGCTCTTGTATTTCATCTTACTGTGTTTTTCTTCAGTTACGTTAAATAAATGCTGTAACTTTTTGGAAACTCACACTCTGTATCTGCAAGCACCAGATCAATATTTTTCTCTTTTGGCTTAGGCTTCACACTCCTGTAGAAAGGCAGCCCATCTTGTGTGGGAAAACTTGTTAGCAAATGCAAGGCTGTTTGTGTTCTCCTTTGTAATGGCCCTGTAGTGTACTGAAAGACTTAACGCTACCTAAATTATGTCAGTTCTATCACTAACAGAATTTTAAAACCAGAGCAATGAAACACGTCTCAGCAGAAAATGTTAGGAATACTTCAGTCACCCAGAAACCAGGTGGCTAATGAATAACTTTCAGAAATGATTCTGATAAGGCATTTATACAGCATTTCAGCATGCTTGCAGGAACTCATTCCTATGTGAAAGTTATGCCTTCTGGTTTTTATTTACGTAGACAGTCTTCAAAGACACATCAAAGTAAAACTCTGCTAATTCCCTGAATGACTATCACACCAGTGTTCTGCGTTTTATAGACTTCAGTCTACGTATCTGTAGACTTTTGTTTGCTTTCTTCCCAACTGATATAACTTTCTTTTCTTTTCCAGAGTGGAAAGCCCCACAAACATCGGAAGGATCGCCTGCAGGATCTCATTGATATAGGTTACGGCTATGATGAAACAGACCCTTTCATTGATAATTCTGAAGCAGTAAGTAAGCCTTATTAATACAGCAACAAGAAATAAAGTGGCCTTTTTTTCTTTTCTTTATAAAAGGAAAAGAAAGGTAGTGGCAAATGCTTTGTGCTCGAGTGTAACTAGTGTGAATCCAAATGGTAAGTTACTGTGGGCATCCAATAAATGGATGGTTTGTAGTCTGAGATCATTTTGTATTGCAAGAGCTAAGAAAGCTGTTACTGTATCACATATTCCAGTTGTAGAAATTGATTTTATTTACAGTGGTCTGAAATTACACTGGGCTTTGTTTAGTTTCTTGTACTAGCTGTCTGGATTATGAATTGATTACTGGTGGTAGGTTTCCTGTATGAATTCGAATACTAGTCTTTTCTCCAGAACCCACAGGGACACTGAACATCTGAAAATTTTGAGATAAAATAGGTTTGAGATAAAAACAAGATTTTACAGATTATTTTATGAGTACTTTTCAGAAATCTTCTCAGATGATGTAAGACAAAAATGCATTAATTGGATGCAGGCAGTATCTATTTGGAGGATTATAAGAAGGCACTTGAAAATATCTTAAAGGTTATATAGAAAATTGTGAAGGAAAGAGCTTGGAAGAAAGAGTAGATGATAAAAGATTTGGGAACATCCTATAGTTCTCCTCTATTAGATGCCAGAAAGGAGTAGATATTCATTCTTCATTTTTACTTGACTAAACAGTACAAAACCACTAACAAGCACCACCTGACATGTTAGCCAGCCTTTAGTCTCCTCTGGTGAGTGGCACAGGACCAAGCAGCCATGATGAAGAGGGGGGAGCTAAAAGTTTGAGTCTTGAAAGGTGGGAGGAAAGGAAATATAAAGGAAAAAAACACCATGGAAATGAAGTGTATTGTTTAGCATTTATTATGCTGAGCTAATGTGGTAAGAGTCCTGGAAGTTATAAAACCATTTTGAGAACTCTGTGAACACTGAGCTGTGAGGTTTCTAGTGTACGGCAGTTGCTCTGCATACTGCTGAGAACAGTGTGGGTACACAGAAGGTATGCTGAAGAACTGGTACCTTCTTGAGCAAGAGAAGTCCAGCCATTTACCACAGTGGGTAGCAGGCTGAGCTCATCTCAGTGGATTGTTTTGATGAAGGCAGTCTGAAGGTGCATGAGCAAGTTGTGTGAAAAGTAAGTTTGCTGTAGATGCTTGGCCATAACCTCTATTAATTTGTCATCTCTTTTCTTGGCCCAGATTAATATTGGCAATGTCAACTAACATTTTAACTATCTTATATCCCATGGCTTTTGATTGTGCAGCTGGGACCATACTGGGGCCTAAGATGGTGTCATTTGCAAAGGTCAAATTCTGATCTTCAGCTCAGTAAGAACAGATGTTTCATTCTTGCTGAGAAAGCAGTTTAGTCTGTGTAGGCTTACCTGGGTACTCACTGTTGCTGAAGACAGTCACCCTCACTTCTGAAATCTTGTGATAACAATGCCCAAGTTATATTTTGATTTTTTTTTTTTTCCCAAGATTTATTTCGTTCTATCATAGATCTTATTTATGCATTGAGTACTCATAGTACAGATCCCTGTCAAAGCTGAATATGAGTTCTTGAGATTTGAACACTACTATTTCTCACACTTTGCTTCCTTCAAGTGCAGTTCTTGCTACCAGTAACACATCATTAGCTTTGCAGAACCATTTGCTTCAGATATCTCCTGCAAGAACATAGAAAAGGTAGTTGTCCAAGCACCAGAGGGTTATGTCGTGTGTAAGCTACTGGGGAAGAATGGTATATTATCTGAAGGCTGCTCTCCTGAGCAAATCATTATGCCTTGTCTTCATAATGAATTCATAGTGCAGACTAGTGAAATGCCATCTCTGTATGCCAGCTGCAGTCTTAAGTCCCTGTTGCTGAGCTTAAGGGCTCTATAGTGTGGCATTTTAGTGCAGCGAAACCTCTTTTTCATTCTCTGTCAGATGCAAATGGAAATTGTTTAGAAGGGAAGCCTAGATGTTGAGTTTGTTCATCTTCTCTGGACAGCTATTAAATCGCTGAGAAACAGCAGAACTAGGTTCAGCCTAGACACTTCCTTTTGAAATACATGCTTTCTTAAAAATAAAAAGCTATAATGTCCAGGGTACAGATGCTTGGAAGCAAGTATGAGCACCTCTTCAATTGTTCCAGGATTGGAGTCCTTTTATCTCCTGTGTCCCAGGCAGGATAAGCTTCCTTAGAATGCTAGTCCTTGTCACAGGAGTGAAAGAAATGCTGAACTCTTTGGCAATGAAAGAGATTTATTCTGTACCTTTAGGGAGTTCTTCCTTTTAAAAACAAATGTTGAGAGAATGCTATCAAATGCTATTGAAAAAATCAAACCAGTAAAACTAAACCTCTTTTTTAGTAGGCACTCTGAGTTAATGAATCCTGCTTTCTTTGGATCTGTTTGCAGATTAAGCAGTTTTCTACATGCAATGAAGAGGCATATATAACATGTGGCATGTGTAACTGCATTTGGTTTCTTCAGGAATCAAATTGGTCATTTTCTTCCTTGAAAGGGGAGGAAACGGTCAATCTCAGGGACTCTGCTAATGACATGATTGTCAAGTAACAGACTTCAATAGGGCTGGAGTACAAACAGCTATAGGGCGTGTGTTTCTAGAGGAAGATTCTTGGAAAGCACCGATTGAAGTGGACTTCCTCTAAGCAAAGAAGTTTTTCCAGTCACACTCCTTAAAGGGCAGTGGTACTTGCCCTGATAGAGTAGGTTGGGCTCAGGGCTGTTTGGCATCAGTGCCCCATCTTCAGCCAAAAAAAAATTGCCTGAGATTCCTACTGATCTTACAAACCTACTTTCATTGTTCTCTCTGGAAAGAATCAATCCTTGCCTATTGAGTATCACAGAACTGTAGGGGCTAGAGGGCACCTCCAGAGATCGAGTCCAGCTCCCCTGCAAAGCAGGTCCTCTACAGCGCTCTGCACAGGTAGGTGTCCAGGGGATCTTGTATATCTCCAGAGAACAAGAATCCACAACTCCCCCCCAGGCAGCCTGTTCCAGTGCTCCATCACCCTTACTGTGAAGAATTCTTCGCATATTGGTGCAGAACTTTCTATGATCAAGTTTCCCCTTGTCCTGTTCCTACAGACCACTCAAAAGAGGTTGGCTGTGTCTCTTTGATTCCCTCACTTAAGATATTTATAAGCATGAATCAAATCCCCTCTGAGTTGTCTTTTCTCAAGGCTGAACAGATCCAGTTTGCTCAGACTTTCTCTCATGAGAGAGATGTTCCATACCCTTAATCATCTTTGTGGCCCTCCACTGGACTTTCTCCAGGAGATCCTGGTCTTATACCAGGAAGTCCAGAACTGGATACAGTACTTTAGGTGAGGCCTGACCAGGGCAGAGCAGAGGGGGAGGATCACCTCCTTGCCACCAGGGCACACTGCTGGCTCACTGCCAACCTGTCATCCACCAGGACCCCCAGGTCCTCCGCAGAGCTCCTCTCAGCAGGTCATGTCCCACCCTGCACTGATACTTGCTGTTACTCTTCCCAGGTGCAAGACTCTATGCTTGCTCTTGTTAAACCTCATTTGGTTTAACAAAATATTTCCCTAAGTGACAATAATACTTACACCACATCTTCCTTCAGTCTCGTCTCCTCTTACTGAATAAGAACATAGTTAGATATTGCTGTATGCTTTGGATGTATCCTGGTGTTTGATTATTTTTTTTGTCTTCACCCTTGCTGTCCTCCTCCTTGGGTGATTTTGTTAGTTTCTAACTTTCTTGGAGAATTGGCTTTCTCTTCATAATTCAACTGAGACAAGTGGGAAATCTGTGCTTCAGGGGGTATTTCTGGATTGAGCGTTTTGATTGTAGTAAATGGATGCTGAAGTTTTCATTCTAGATAAAATTTACATTGAGGCAATCTTCCATTTTTTTTCTAGCTGCTCTATATCAGCTTGTTCCAACCTTTAGCAGTTGACTTCTGCAGTAGTAATGCAGTATTTATAACCTGCAAGGAAAGCTGTTCCTCCTCGGTTTTTCCACTGCTTCAAAGTCTAAAATGAGTATTGCTGTAGTGCAAATTACCAGGCTACAGTACTTGTGGAATGGTGCTCCTGTACGCTTTTGCTTTCCCTCAGTTCTTTCTGCATGCACTTGCATGTGAGCCTGGTCTCCTTGTTTTTGTGATGAAATATTTGGTCAGTTGCATGCCTTTCTGACAGCGTAAGCTTTATATGCGTGGAGGATCCCTGAAGTGCTCTTAATTTTCTGCTATGCCACATAGAATGGGAATCTGAAGAAAGACATTGTGTTCAGAGAACAAGTATGCTATTACCTCTTACTTACACCTGCATGTCCAAAAACAAGGATCACTTAGAACCTTTGTAAGTTGGACAGATGAACACAGAAGGGAGAACAGCCTACCTAGAAATCTGTAAGCATTTGTTTTGGAACAGTGATGCTCCGTAACCCAACTGACAGTAATTGAAACAAAACATAAATGCCAAGTGTAACAGAGATGCTGATTGATGGTCAGCACTTCAGGACACTCAAGACTTTAACTGTTAGCCTGCTAATGCTATAGGTGCTTATACTGGAAAAATGTTGCCTAAGACCCATTATTAAACATATTTTCATTTTAAATTGAGAGAGAAACTTAACATTATTGCTGCATTTTCATGTGGAAAAAGCTGCCCTTGTAAGCCTCTGTAACATCATCCTCACTAAGTATAGAGGGTGTCTTAAAGTTTTTATTTTTTAAGATATTTGCTAGCTGTTTCTTTGGATATAGGTTTGTTATTACTGACCTGTCTTCCTTGTTCACTGTCACTTTGCACAGTGGTTGGGCACCAGTGCATTGTGTCACTTTAATAAAAGATATCTTGCATGCTTCCCAGGTGTCTTCAGGGTAGATCTGCTGGCTGGCAGCTGATATGTCATATGCATTCTAATGAATTCAGGGCAAATTTCAATTAAATTTTCCTTTGCTTTTGTGTCCCTACTCCCCGAAGATAAATGAGGGTGTAGTGTGGAGTACCAAACAAATAAAGCAGATACTGTTCCACATGCGGAATAGTTGTGTTTAAACTATGTACTATACTGGTTTAACACCATAGGTAGCCAACTATTACACAGCTGCTCTCACTGTCCCTCCTCTGAAGAACTTGTCTGTTTGGTAAGGACAAGGGGTTTGGTCATCAGTTGTTGCAGACATAAGAGGAAGATTTGTTGCCAGTTAGTTACAGTCTAGAATAGTAAGAACTAAAAGCAAATTAGAAACCCTTTTCCCTTCGTCTACCTTGTACCTCCCACCCTGTACCCAGGGTCTCAGGGGAATGCAGATTGTACTCTGTCCATAGTAATGCTTTGTTGTTGCCACTCCTTCGTGCTCATTCTGCCTTTGCTCCATGTAGGAGCATCGTCCCATAGGATGTCATCCTTCTCAAGTTGATCCTGTGTGGGTTGGCTTCTCAGGAGCTGCAAGGACATCATGGGCCTTTACTATGGGGCCCAGCATTCAGGGGTGCACCACTCCAGCATGGCTCCCCATCGGTGACAGCTCCCCTGCAGGCTCCTCTCCATGGGCTGCAGCTCTGGCCCATGGTCTCCTTCTGCAGGGGCTTGCCATGGACTGTGGGCTCCTGCATGGGTTGCACGTGGAGATCTGCCTGGGGCACCTTCTGCCCTTCTTCACTGACCTTGGTATCTCTGGGATTGTTTCTCTCTATATTTTTTTCACTCTTCTCTCTGTTTCCCCACAGCAACTTCTACCCTTTCTTGAGTATCCTGTTGTAGGCACCACCGAGTGTTGTTCAGTGGCTCAGCTCTGGCCAGCAGCAGGTCCTTGCAGGAGCTGGGTGGAGCTGGCTCTTATCTAACTTGGGGCCTCTCACAGAGGCCACTCCTTCAGCCTCCTTCATAGCAAAATGTTGCTGTAAAAGCCCAGTGCAATACTAAGCAGTCTTACAGTGCAAGTTTCATTATGGCTAGATGAATTAAATTGAATGTACAAAGTGAATCTGGTGTTTGTTAAAATGCTTTTTCTGCAAAATATACAATTTTTTAGGGAGGAATAAATGAGTAGCTTTTTTAGTCCTGCGTTCTGACTTACATTTAAATCAGATACTTTAAGACTGTTCATTTACTTCAAGACCTCATTGGGACAGTTCAGAAACAGAAAGCTCAAATAGCTTCTTGGATATTTAAAAAAACAAGCAAGCAGATGTGTATCTGGCCTTTGTAGTATCATTTCTTAAATTGGTGTATGTCAAGACTTCTGTAGCAAGAAATATATAATATTGATAGTAACTGCAGCACTATTTTTTACTACTTTCAATCTTTTTTTTTTTTTTTTTTTTTTGAAAGTACAAAGTTACTTTTCAAAGTAGTCAGAGCCACTGGAGGAGTAGATGGGTAGTTTGGGGTCAGCTAGTCTTCATGAGTAGAGAAATATACTTAAGTAGTACCAGGAACTTGTGTTTTCCAAAAATATTCAGACATAGTTATTGCTGCAATATAAAGGGGCTTAAAAATAGCCAAAATCAGAGTCTTGGATAATAGCATTTGTCTGAAGTGTCATAAATGAAGAGTTTGCAGTTCACATTAAATGAATGGAAAAGGAAAGCATAACTTTTTTTCAGTAGTATTATTCTGAAACGTGAAAGCTGGAAGGGTTAAGCACTACATTAAAAATACAGTTCAGTATTCTACTACTATTACTTACTCAGAGTGGATCAGAGCACAATCTCTGAAAGAATGCAGTTGGACAGATAGGTCACATGACTGATCATACACTTCATAAAGTAAGCTGAAATGCAAATACTGCTGTGGAAGTAATGCCTCCTGTTTTTTGTTATGTTGGCTCATGATGTCAGAAGAGAGTTTGGTGGTACTTCCTGCCGGTGTTCTGTTACATTTTGTTGCCATGTGACAGATGGTAGCAGAGGGACAAAGGGTGTCTGGCTTGGAAGTGCAAATGAAGTAAAGGTGTGTCATTGGATTCCTGCGTGTGAAAAACTTATGTTCATTGATATTTGCTGAACATTTATGGAGACCAAACAGTGGAAGTGAGCACAGTGAAGCAGTGGATGGTACATTTCAGCAGTGGTGACAGCAATGTGAAAGACAGGACAAGCCATGCGTATTTTTGTGAGCAAGGTGTGCAGGCCTTTGTTCATCACTGGTGAAAATGCATAGCTAATGGTGGTGCCTATGTTAAAAAATATATATATATTGTTTTGTAGTTGAGAATTTTGTTGAATAGTGCTGTTCTTGTTTTCATGGTAATAAATAGGAGGCATTATTTTCGGATCAACCTACTTAACTAAAAGGCACCATAAAACTTACATATATATTGTGGAAGTGGATCCTTTAGCATTACAAAGCTTTCTGCTCAGTTTTCTGTGTAATCCTGGAAAACTCCTTTCAACCTAAGCCATTCTGTCATTCCATTATTGCTGGCCTGGTGAATATCTCCCTGCTTCCCACTGCAGCTGGCTAGAGCCATCTCAGAAATGTGCTGAACAAGGAACAAAAATGGTCTCTGCTTGTTTTTATCAAAATAAAGCTAGTTTCACAACAAATGCTATTCAGGTTTTATTTTTTTTTTTTTAAACACTTGAATGCATTTACAGCAAATCTCATTTCTAGGAGTTAATGCAGAAGTACTGAAAAGCCTTTTTATGTGTGTACTTCTATTATACAGCTTGTTCTCTGGCAAAGAACAGAACAAGCAGAATTGTAACCAGAATATCTAAACACAGAAGCAGACAAGATGTGTACTGTGGGTTTGGATTTCAGAACTAAATTAGTTATAGTACGTATAATTGTGCAGTTCTTAGTGTAAGAATAAAGAAGAAACTGGTTAACTTAATTAGGAATAAAAACCAGTTAATTTATTTTAAAAACATTTAGATTACCTTTCACATGGAAACAAATCTAGAGTAACAATACTGTTGTTCAAGGATAGTAGAAAATAAGAGAGTAGTTGAGAATAACTTCTATATTGATGTACTTTTAAGACAGTCTCAGTCTTTCTTTGCAGGATCTTTCCATAATCTGAGACAACCCTCTGTTCACAGGAACCAGTGCATAAATCTTGTTTGTGTATCTGATTATTCTAATTCTCAGTCTTTGAATGTATAAGGAAGATTAGAGCATTGTAAAGGAGTTTAACAGATTTCCTTCAGTAATAGATTTAGACAGGAGCTCTGATTCGATATGCAGAAAAAGCTAACGAGAAGCAAAATCTTGAAAAGACTTCATTGAAAGATTGGGAAGTTGCAAGAGGTGTATGCCTTCTGAGTGTCCTGGAGGAACTTCAAAGTTAAGCTGAATCCAGCTGTTGCCAGTGTATTATAATATCTTATTCAAGTTTTGTGTTGGATTAGAGCACTAGTCAGCAGTGAGCTTACGTTGGAGGATGAGAGACACTAGTTATGCTTTAGTTTGTAGAACTCTGTTTTAGATTTATTCCTTGTTCAGCAGGCTGAGGACAAAACAAATTTTATTGGGGAAAAATGAAATTCCATCAAGGGTTAAGGAGATCTGAATGTCAGAAAGGTCTCTGGAAGTCAGACTAAATTCATAGTCCTTGGGGGAAGCTGTTGAAGCCTTAAGTGGTCAGCTGTACTTCCCCATCTTGCTGACATTGTTTGCTGCTGACTGTATGGAAGTCTGTTCTTCGCTATATTGAATAAAGTGTGCCTTTCTGGTCAATTTGTTTTCATGAGTTTGTGCCGTGTGTCATGTCGATCATACTAATCACCTGCTATAACTCATGGTTTTCTCACTTGTGGACTGTCTTTAATTGTTACTTTGTTCTCTGGGGCTTCCTTTACTGCTCTGCAGCCAAGTCTCCTCAGTATTTCCCTTTTCTTGTTCTTTACTTCTTATGATAATAGTCTCAGCTTTAACTGTGTACTTTCTCCTCTAAACTTGGCAACTACTCTATACTTCTGTTTTGATCCCATACAGCCCTAACCTCACCAATTCAGTTCACGCCCTGTCAGCCTAAAAGGGAAATGCCTGTTCTGTCTATTAACTACTGTGGATAATCATTTATTTTCTTTCCCTTTCATCTCCTTGTACTTAATGAAGCTGCTTCTGAGGGCCTATGCAAAAGCATCAGGCTTCTCTGAAGCTTTTACCCAGCCTCCACTCTTCAGTTCACTTTGCGTGATTGTCCTGGACTTTTAAGGTGAATGACAAGTCCATAACTGAGTCACTTTGCTTTCAATTTGTCTAATAGTCTCCTGTTTTCTTGCACTAGTCTTTCATGCAGTCTCAGGGTATTTCATAGATCCTGTCACTGCTTTTATTTTTTTTTGTGTGTTCTTGTACTGCATGTTAAGCCTTCCATTCCAAGAAGATAAAGATGATGACTCAGTGAAATTTCTAACTGCTTACTCAGATCAAATCCATGTAAAGTTCCAAGTTCAGGCTGTTCCATGCAACTTACTGCTCTAAGTGCTTGTTAATTGTTTTCCTCTTAAGAATATAACTCTTCTGTCTTCATGCTTTTGGTGGTGCAAATTTTGTAGTTCTTAAACTGTCTCCAGTTGTATCTTCGGTATATATTACATATATATACATATACGTTCAGTATATATTACATCTGTGCAGGGGGAATGGACTAACCTGGTAACTGACTGCGTTGCCCTGCATGTGTTCCCTTCCTGTGAGTGATCTCAGATCTCCAGTTACTGGCATGGCAGTTAAAAATGTGTGTACTTGCCCTGGTAATTTTTTCAACCTGTTGAATTCTGGGATGTATCAGCTCTTAGCAGGCAAGCAGTGAAAGGCCCGCTGGCTCACTATTCAAAATAGCAAACACATTGTTTCCCTCTTCACTGTCCTACTTAATCGTTTGGTCTTGCTAGTAAACATTTATTGTTTAGAGCTGTAACTCAGAGTAAACTTTTTCTTATGCCAGAGTACATACCTCTAAGATGTGTCAAAATCTCACACCCTTCCCTTCAGAAGGGAAGAAACCAATTCTCAATCATTTAAATGTCATTGTATCTTTTTGGTACTTTGTAACACTTAGGCATTTTGGTTTTATGCCTCTAAACAGGCTATTGTTTCTGTTTGTTGTTGATCAAGCTCAGCACTTTAGATTTTTCACTATTTGTTGTTAACAAAATGTGTCACCGAAATTAACAGATGTTTGAAAATACTTTTCACAATAGGCGTCACAGCAATTATAGCAAACGAACAGAGAACCTGGTAAGAAAAGGGTTTCTTTGTGCAGGTACTGTGAGTTGTTAAGGAATAGAAAGTTTGTTGGAACAGTCTGAGCAGGCCAAGTGCACTGCAGAGTCCTGTATTAATGAAAACTAATCAGGAAGAAGATGAGCATTGCTGTGGCTATTTCCATTAAACAAAGGGTATAATCCAGGAAGTTCTTTATGTTTGTTTTACAAAAACAAGTTTGTCTATTGTTTCAGTTCTATTTCCTGGGTATGACAATATGCAGTTTTGCAAAATTCTGAAATGGTTTAGATTTCTTCCTTTGCAGAGTGATGGCTGTTCAGATTGTTTTTTTTTGAAAACATGGAGCTCTGAAAATAACTTTTTAATTATCACTTGCAGATAACTAAAGGATCGGTTACAAATGTTTGAGTAACAGGAAGTGTTATTAGAAAACATTGTTAGCTTGAACTGTGCGTTCTCTGATAAGATTGAAGGATATTCAGTGAAAGTATGACACCATGTGAAATCAGTAGAGGCAGTATTTTTACAAAATGCGTTTTAAATTGGAGATGTTGCTGCTATGGATGTAAGGCTGTTGTAGGCAAAAACAGTTCACAATGTGCTTACCTATTGCATGGACCAAATCAACTTGTAAACAGTGAAACTGCTCATAGGCAGGTGGTGCATAGTTGTCCGTATAGTTTATGTATCATGAGATTTTAGCTTCTAACATAAGGTAGCATGCTGGCAGAGATAGGAAGTTGGAAATACTCTCTCTAAAGGGAGAAAAGGCCTCCATGCCTGTTTTCACTTCCTTCAGAAAGCAGAGCTGTTTCTTGTTTTAATGTTGTAATCTTTTCTTCCGAGATCAAGGTGTGATTTTGAAAGTACAGAGATGATTCTGTGATATTAGTATTCTGTACCCTGTCCAGTGAGCTTTTTTATAGTATTACTATCCTGATTTATGCTAGCAGGCAGTACTTATGTAATTCTGTAGAGTTATTCATGTATAGGGAGTGGTAAATGAGCTACATAAACATTTGAAGTGATGATGATAAACTCTTTTTTTCATGCCAGTACGATGAATTGGTTCCTGCATCCCTGACAACCAAATATGGAGGGTTTTATATCAACACTGGTACCCTGCAGTTCCGCCAGGCATCTGACTCAGAAGATGATGACTTTGCAGAGGACAAAAAGCATAGGCCACCAAAAGTGAGTGGTATTAATTATGCTTTTTATACAGTGGGCAATGAATGAGGTGGGCATCAAAATAGATTTGGTATGCTTAAATGCTGTAGATGAAGAGACTGAAAGCAGAGTGATACACGGTACTGCCTTATTGCAGTCTCTTTTTGTGGCTGTTGCATAAGCACTTAGGAAATAAGTCAGGATGCCCATAGACTGTTCAGTCTTGGAAAACTAATCACCTGTTCAGGCAGGCTTACAAGCTGTGTTCATCCATCATAAGTAAGTGACAGATAACTACTTAATTTTATAAGAATTTTATTCCCTAAGATGAAAACATAATTTTTTCAACATTGCTTTTCTAATTCTGTAGAAAATAGGATTTGAAATGTTCTTGATACTCAGAATAGTACTTAAAAGAAAATGTCTGTTAAAATAAATTCACAACATAGAAATAGCTGTGTTAAAAGAGGTGTGTGTACGTCTGTATGTATATCCTGCATGTTTCACAAAACGCGTACTGTATTGTGTGCTGAAAATTTTTTTCATACAAGCCCTTATGGTGCTATGATTTGTATTTGTAACTTACTGCTGTGCTGATAAGGCAGCAGTATTTTGACTATTGCTGCATAACAGAACAGTATGAAGAGCTTTTCACCCCCACCTTTTCCCTCCACCATTCAGCTTTCCCAGTCAGCCTCAGAAAGTAAGCTAGGGATGGCCAAGTTTGGAGGGGAGACCACTGATCTGAATAGCCAGAAAGATATGCCATATTGCACTGTACTTAGCAGTGCGACTGTGATAGCAGAATAATGGAGAACTTGGTCTTCCAAGGTGGCTGCTACACAGAGAGGCTATGTGGCAGTCTACTTGTGCCTCAAAAAAAGTAGTGTTGGAGAATTATCAGTAACTGCTGCTGTGAATCCAGTTGTACTGTTGGCCTTCACACACATCAAGATATTTTTTTTCTGGCTCCCAATTGGAAAGTGTAAAGAAAATTAGATGTTTCTTGCTATAAAAATGTTTTTTGATGGAAGAATCTTTGTCCTGTATTAAATTTGTTTTGTAGATAGCAAAGTTAAAAGAAAGTGAAGATCGTGGAATGAAGAAGCGCAAGCGGAAAGATGAAGGGATGGAAAAGGAGAAGAAGCCTCGGAAAATGAAAGTTCCTAAGCAGTTGGGGTAGGTTTCTTCCTTTAAATAAAATGTTGAATTGTATACAAAGTATGTTTCTGAGATTTTCATGCCATAGTGAGATTAACACAGTTGTTTAGGATTTTGTATTGTTAATTCATGTCTCATAGTTAATAGATTTTGGTCTGGGATGTTTTTTTTTTTTTTAACATAAACATCCTCCAGGCTAACTTTCAGAATTTTGGGGGATAAGAATGAGGGAAAAAAATCAAAGAAAAAATGAATTATGGAAAATATAGAAATTTTGAATCTGTGAATAGTATTAACAAACATTCTTCTACCCAGAGTTTTCTGATAGTAAGAATTACGTCTTTGTTTTCTACCTTCTAATGAAAAATAGCTTCCTATCCCTAGATTTCTATTCTGGGAAACTGTAAACATAGCTTGATTATTCTACATATTTCTTACTAATTTTTGTGTACTTTCCTGTGTTTTGAGGCTAGCATGGAAGGGTGATAGCCTTAAGATGATAGGATTTTTAATTGGCTTCTGGAAAACTGTCCTTGAGTGAACGTAGTCTTATTGTAGATATTCAGTTGGCATTGAAAACCTGTTGGTTGTTTTTTTTTTTTTTTTTTTTTTTTTTAAATCAAGGACAAGGATTGGGGGTTAAACGTTCAGTTTGAGTGGCATGTAAATGTTGAGTCTGCATGTAAAAATACTTACTGGAATGAATTTTTTACATACACGTGGTGTGCCTAAACTTTAAGTAACCTGCTACTGTTCTGGAGTCTGATAGGCAAGTTTGTGTTCTAGCAGTGTCAATCTAACTGTAAGTCTAACTTCAAGTTGAGAAGTGTAGATGAGAAGTGTAGCGTAAATGAACTTTTTCTTGAGGTATATGTAACATAGTTAAAAACAACAACAAAACAGAGCTTCAGTTGAAGATTGTGAAATCATATGACAAGCAGGAGTTTGAGGTAACTGGTGGAAGAGTCTGAAGATGGAAGCACTTGCTTCCATCTGCTAATTTTTTTAAAAAGTTCTAAACTTCCAGTTTTTTCAAGGCCTTAGTTACCTTTAACAAAGTCACGTGCCATTCTAATGAAATATTTCTTTCCTCTACAGAGTAATGGCCTTAAATTCACACAAGTCTGAAAAGAAGAAAAAGAAATTTTATAAAGACTCGCTCTCTCTGGCTGCCATGATCCGTAAATTTCAAAAGGAGAAGGAAGCCATGAGGAAGAAGGAATCTAGTCCAAAACCTCCAGTGACTATTGCGACCTCTACCCCTAGTAAAATTCCTTCTTCCTCTGTCAGTGCAGGAAATGATATCTCTGACTTGAATCTTAAGATCAGCGACCCTGTCCTCTCCATTTTTGGTAGCACAAATGAACGTGATCTCCTGCAAGAAACTGAAAGTGCCCTGGAGATGTTGGGAGACATTGACTTTGACAAGTTGCTTGATGGCACTTCTGATGGCAGCCCAGTATCTGAGCTGTCAGGAGAAAATGGAAATGTCACTCATGCAACCTACACCTCTCAGGTCATGACACCCAAGCAGGTGCCTGCCCTCCCAGAAGGTCTGCCTATGCTACTTGAAAAGCGCATTGGAGATCTTCGAACAGTAAGTATGAACTCAGTAGTGACGGCTTGCAGTCAAGAATCTGAGAGGAGGAGGAAGAATATTTAGGATCTAAGTTGTCATCCTTGAAATGCTGGTTGAAATGCTAAAAATGTAGCATTAATGTCAGTGGTTGTATTTATACTCAGATAAAAATGGACCTAGAGGGGATGCAGCTCAATAGTTGAGGTGGTGTTTGTTTCACGGTGGAGACAAGGTTTTCTACTGAATCTTAACATGTTCAACAAATTGTAATGTTTTATTCCGTAATGGGAATATCACTGTTAATTTTGACTTGAATTAGTTACTTAAATTATTAATATCTATGAGTTTATGCTTCCCCACCAGTTTTAAAGAGGAAGCCTTGAAATACTGTTGTAGTTTACAATCTAATTCAGTCTGGAATTCTGCCTTTGTAACACAAATTATGTGAACTTCCCAGTTTAAAAGGTGGGAGTGGAGGGGTGGGAACTGAATGTTTTTTTTTCTGAAATGTTGCAGTGGAGTCTCAAAAAATATTAACCAAAAACGATAAGTTCCCAGCTTACAAACATCCCCACAGCTCACTGAAAGGGCTCAGAGCTGTTAAGGTATTATATGCTCCTTGTTTCAGTTGTGGATGTTATGTGAATGTGGAGAAGAAGATTGTTATTTGATTGTCCAGATTCTGATCTTACCTGTGCAGTTTTTCCTTACTCAGAATAAAGTGCAGCTTTTCCTTACTCAAGAGTAAGTTTTATAGTCGTAGTTAAACTGCAGTTTTCTACATAGTGACAGACAGCAGCAGAGCTTGCTTTGCTGTTACTTAAATGTCATAGTTATCATTACTCAATCTTAGCTGTATATAAACGTTAAAGAATATTCTTAGTTGTTTTAAAATGTCCAAAGCTAAATATGAATAATGTGAGTGAGAGGATTGTCAGCCTTCAAATTTTCAGGTTAATTTTTCAGTAAGTTTTTAGCAAAGCAGCAGTAGAACTGGGTTAGGCCAAAATTAAGGAAGTGTCAGCTGCCTGTCCCAGCTTCACGCTATTTCATTAAAAAGCCCCATTCAGTTGGAAGAGAGGTTTTCCAAGAGAAAACTGAATTAAAGTTAATTCTGTGGTCATCTACTTGTGTTTGTGTGCTGGCTGAGCAGAGCAATACTACATGCAGACTCGGGGAAGAATAGGCTGTGTATTGACTTAAAGACTGCAGCTTCCTTCCCTTCTACAAATTGCCATCAACTGACATGTTATCAGTGACAAAGGAGTTTAAAAAAAAAAAAAAAAAAGAACTCCTTTACAGTTTTTTCCAGACATTTATCAGGTTCACATATTTAGTGCTCTTTAATGCAAAGAAAGGTAAGCTATGTTCCATGAATGGAGTTATGATATATCTAGGCAAGAGAGTAAAAAGATTTAGGAAGCTGCTGACTATATACAATGAAAGCTTCCTGATCTTCTTGTGTAAATTAATGTCTTCTAGTTCCCTAATTGTATAATTCTGAATTACTGTGGCAGAGGACAATATTGCACACAAAGCAGGGAAGTAATAAAATGCCTGTTTTCTGTTATGATGGTAACTGTCAAGATAGTCCATCTGTGGAACAAAAAATCCCAACATTGATAGCAGTGTTTCTTGACTGCTGATTTCATCCTTTTCAAAGACCAGAAGCACTGTGAAGTATGATAACATAACAATGAAATTGTTCTAAGATCTCTCGGGACTGGAAAGTCAAAACATCTTTCCTGCCACTTTATATAGACTAGAAGGTAATAACCTTGTGTTAATTATTCTTAAAGATACTGGATCTAAGACTTTCAAACTTGTCTTGTTGGTATCTTATCACTTGTAAACATCTATAACTTTTCTTGTTTTTTAGCAGAGAAACTGCTTCAGTAATCTTAAAACAGATAGTGCCATCCCCTCAGCAGATGACTTTACAGTAGGAGGTAGAGAGCGGAGTGCAGTCCTTACAGGAGCTAAAAAGCCTACAGTATATGTTCATGACTGAAATGGTAAACGATGAAAGACAGTTGTCTGCTTTACAGTTTCTGATGGAGTAACAGACTCTTATTTTACTGTGCAATGTAGATTTCACAATCTCAGAAAATATTTTTTCTAACACAAGTGGGTCATTTACAAAGAGGAAAAACAGTAAGTATTTAATAGTAATGAAGGAATTTTGTCAAGTTAACACTTGCATTTATTTATAATATGGACCTGTGTTGTCAGAAATTGCTAACTAAAATTCTTTAAAGACAAATTAGAGCTTTTCTCATTAGACTGCTAGCCACATAGCATGTTGACTGCCCACAGTATTTGTCAGACAGTATGGTGATAACGTATTTACGTAAATTTCTGTAAGGATGTACTTTTTCAGCTTCTTCAGATATTCACTCTCAGGTCCCATTGCTAGAATGTCTCAAGACAGTAAGCATTGCAAGTTGTTTTTTGTTTTTTTTTCTCTTGACTTCCATAGATCTTTAGAATGGAAAAGAGTAGAGAGTTTTTACTGATTTTTTTTTTTTTTTTTTGTTTTTGTTTTTGTTTTTGTTTTTGTTTTTGTTGAACAGTGCAGGGAATTGAGTTGGCATTTTTGTGGCTGCCATAGTTTGTGGACAGTAAGAATCAAGGCGAAAGAAACAAGGATAAAGGAATTCTACACAGGCATTCCTGAGAGACTAGGAAAAACTTCTAATGAAAGGAAATGCACACACAAGTTATCTTGCTTTTTTCCTTCCTTCCCAGACAAAAATACTAAAGAGCTAGTAGAGAAGATTTTCCTGTTTTCACGCCCCAAGTCAAAAGTTGGAGACAATGCTCAACAGCACCAGAAAATGGGGATGAGACTTATTCATAGCATACACAGTTCCGTTGTAGAAATCACATGGAAGGGTTGAGATGGATCCAAGAAAGGCTAGAAAACTGTCACTGGGCAAGGTACATAAACAGAGGAAGAAACTAGGCCTTTTATACTTGGACGATGGTGATGTGTTGACAAGTCATACAGGCAGGAGCGTCAAGCAGTGCTGCTTTTTTTAAAGCCATCAGTACTACTGAGATAATAAAACTGCACTCCTTGTGTGTTTTTTTTAGGGTTATTGAAAAAACATCAGCAATCCAGGCAGATTCTAAATAGAGTGATTGTGTGCACTAGAACAAAGAGTTATTTGAGTACGATTGTAATCTGCACCTTTTCTAAGTAGTTAAGAATAGTGGATTTTTTTCCCTAGCAATGCTGTTCACTGAAAAATAAGAGTATGATATAGCTGTAAAAGTAAAGCTGCAAACGTTGAGATTAAAATGACATCTGTGAACTTCTGAATATTCTTTTTTGCTGTATTTTCAGGCTGCCAAGATGTTTGATGAGGAAGGCAGGAAGAAGTTTTTCACACAAGACATGAATAATATTCTGCTGGAGTAAGTGCTTATCTGTACAACCTTTCCTTTTTGGAAATGGGGTGAAAGGAAAAGTACAGAAGAGGAAGTATTGTTGAGTTTGTTCCAACAAAGCCCTTAAGAGTCAATGAAGGTAGATCAGTCTGAGCTAGTGATTAGGTAAAGAGACTTATATATGATACAATTCCTGTCATGACTATCTGTCTGTCTTTCTCCACTGTAAAGTGTTTTGTAGTGCCCTGTGTCCTTGACTTCATGTGTAAAATTCAACAAATTTGCCATTTTTTTCTTGCTGTCCCACATCTTCATAAATCAATACACCTTTAGCTTTCATGAAGAAAAATGCTGACTGTTCCTATTCTATAATCCTTCAGCTAAGCATTTAACATACAGGGTTTTATGTCTTTAGTAATATTAAGTAATAAAAAGAAGTAATCTCTAGAAGACCGGCAGCCAAAATATTACCAATATTGATGTGAAACCGCAGGAGTAAAAAAAATTCGAATAGCAGCATTCAATGTTGCTGGGGAAGTATGCATCTGAAAGTCTTTTTTTGGAATGGTTTCTTACCATTAAGACTACTTTTTTTCTGAAAAGGTCGTTTAACAAATCTGACAATATATCCCAGGCTGCTATTTGAAGTATGCATAGCTAGAATGTTATGCATACAAAGCTTCATTAGGTTTTTGTTCAGTTGTCATCTTCATCTTGGAGTACCTCACTGGTTGGCTGTCTCTTGTTTGTTTGTCAGTATTGAGCTACAGTTACAGGAGATAAATCCTGCCATCCGCAATGGAGTGTACTCTCACCTTGAGGCTTTTGTGCCATGCAATAAGGACACACTGATAAAGCGTCTGAAGAAGTTACACCTCAATGTCCAGGTAACGGGGGGGAGAGTAGCTCCAGTGTGACTCAAATATGTAACAGTAAGGATAGAATGCAGCAGGGTAGAGCAACAGCCATTGTCTCAAGTAAAGGAAAAGATTCTGTATCAATTGCTAGATCAGCATGAATGCTTTTTTGTCTGCTCTTGTCACTACTTCAAGGACAAATATTTTAAGTATTTTAGATTTTCCTATTTTGGGAATTAAATGCTTTTATATTGAAAGCTGGATAGTTTTACAGAGTAGATAAAGAGCAAGAGAACTAGAGAACCACAATTACTGTGGTTATGACAGACTAAAAATTACTGTTGTGTTCATTTTTGTGTCAGGAAAAAAAATGAGTATATGGATTATAGATGACCAGCCTGTATTATTTGTGCATGTACGCTGCTTTTAAGTCTTACAAGTACTTTGCTTCATTTGCAGCTTCCTTCCTCTTAAAGAGTGTGTATTTATTTTGAATTAAAAAAGGTTTCTATGGTCTGAAGGGTCTTTACGTGGTTCTTTAGGTGAGATTCAGAGCTAGATCTTGCAGAGGATCTGAGGATGTGAGAATTCAGAACCTGCTGAGTAGGAAATCAATTTCGTATGCTATTTCTATACTAAGCTTTAAGATATAAGATATAAAACAGGACTGAGAACACAAAGTTGGAAGATTATAGAATCATAGAATGGTTTGAGTTGGAAGGGACCTTAAATATACTCTGCTTCCAACCAGAATGTTCCAAGGTATGGAAACGAATTTAAAATGCAAGGAAGTACATATTTTTATTTCAATTTAATTTTTGAAATTCTTAATATCTGGAGACTAATTTAAATTCATAGTCCTTGCCTTTCAGGCTCATAAAAAAATTGCTTCTAGTAATAATCTAATACATAGGCAATTGAATACATAGATTTTGATCATTACTGAAGATATTCTTATACTACAGAGTTTTTGGAGACTTCATTCATCATATACTTTTTAAAAAATGTAAGTGTTCATCAGTCAAGTCATTTTGCTTTTTCCCCGAGGTTTTATTCCATATTTTGATTTGGAAGGATTATTAAATGAGATTGTTGCAATGTTTTGGGATGTTCATGACTTGTTTCCTTGTGACTATCTTTCATCGTTTCTGGTCTCAAGACTACATTAATTGTATGAGAAATTTCAAATGCATGCATTAGTATTTCCAGTGTCAACTATTGCCTGCAGCAGTACTTTCTATGTGATGCTTGAATCCTGTTCTGTGCAACAGTATAGCCTATTGGGAGTGTGAAAGAAACAATTTCAGAGAAATTATCTTAAGTTATTTTTATATTGCATCTGATAGGACTAATTTGGTGTTTCTTTTATGGCAGGATGACCGCTTGAGAGAACCACTGCAGAAGTTGAAACTAGCTGTCAGTAACGTCATGCCTGAACAGTTATGCAAATATCAAGAGGATTGTCAGGCCCGTAACCTAGCTAAGAATGCCAAGTAAGTATTTCTGGGATCTGCATGTTCACATTTTAGAGTTTACCTGTCAGCATGCCTCAGTGTCCTTCATTCTCTGAGCTCAGCAAAGCATTAAGCACTAGCTGAGTTGTACGAAGTATATGGTATTGTTTCAGTGATGTCATCACCTGGCTTCAGAAAGAAATTTCATTAACTGAATGAAATAGATTTTGAGAGAAAGAAATTGTGAATTGTGAGAAGGAGACTGGGCATAACCAATGTGCTGGGCTAATGAAAATAGGAGCATGTGTTCAAATTCATGATTCTTCTGTTTTTTTATATTTTAGTTGTTTCCTGCACAGTTAACTGATTTAGTCTCAGAGAAGCATTAGCAGATTGATCAGCATCTCTGCATTTCCCAGGAGAAAGCACTACATTAAACTTAGAGTCAGCATCCTTGGCGGGATCCATACAGTGTGTCGTCTTCACTTGTATTGGAAGATTGTGAAGCAGTGAGGTGTGGGGATAGATAAATTGTTTGCCCTTTTGGGGAGAGTATAGCTAGAGTGTGAAGATAGATCCCTTTTTTTACTTAATGTCTAACACAATGCTTCTTCAATGAAACATTTTAAATGTTGTATATTTATAAAGAAAGCAACTGTTTTAAATGTAGGTTGCAAACAGAAGATGAACGAGAGAAAAATGGATCAGAGGAAGATGATGATGAGAAACCTGGAAAGAGGGTTGTGGGGCCCAGAAAGAAGTTTCATTGGGATGACACAGTAAGGTGAGAAACTACATTTTCCACCAAGATTTTTTCCTGATCTCGTGTTAAAGTCTTGGCAGAGAGTGTTGTTACATAGCATTGTTTAATAAATAATCATGATCAGAAGTACATCTTTTTAAACATTTGGGGAAATGCTAAGAGGCAAAATAGGCAAGCTAAAATGCTGCACTGTAAACATGCTTTTTTTTTTAACTTGAAAGGCAAGATCATCCTGTGCCCAACCCTTTTTTCATTGCTTGCTCATGTACTTTATCCAAACACAGGAGAATTGTCCTGGACACAGAACCATGGGCTTTTTGAAGCAAAGAATAGAGGTATAAGCAGAGTTGCACCTGCTTATTCAACCATTCTGGGGGTGTCACAAAAAGCTGTCACACAGCGAGTGGTAAAACTTGGGCTACAATAGAACAGAGAGCCAAAATCGGGTGTGCTGTTTGGGCAAGTTTCCCAGTGCTTGGGAAAGCCAGCATCCAGACTGTGTGAATCTTAACCCATCCTGTCACGTTAGAACACAAATTCTGTAATCTCTTAAGAACAACACACTCATCTGAAAGGCTGAATTCTGCTTTCTGTTTCCCAGAGTAGCTTTTACTGAAAAATTAGATTATTTGAAGAATAACAGGCTTTTAACCAGACAGATCCCTCTAATTTACTTGCTTATGCAAGTTCTAAATTGATTTTTGAATAGGTATAAATACTATTAAAGGGGGCTGTTGAACTTCTCACTTTGAATCTTTTTTTTTTTAATCTATATTATGTTAAGATAACAGGGAAGCAAGTTTCATGGAATATATTATGTATACTATATATTTTTATGGGTACGTTTTGTATTATATATGCTGCTTTACATATATATAAACACAGCTCTAGCTGACCTGGTGCTGTGATTTAACCAGGGTACTTGAAGGGATACTTAAAAAACAGATTAAAATTCTCATTTTTATTTCATGAGGCTCAGAAGAGTCAATGTTACTTAGCTCCGTCCACTTTTATATTTTTAAGGACAGTATCCATGTCAGAAAGTGTTCTGTTGAAATAATAATTCAGGGCGGAATAGATTTCACGTGCCTTCAGACATTATCTGTCTTAAATGCGATCAAGATTATTGTGAGCAAAGTGAGAGAAGATTTTTCAGTTATGAGGAAACAAAGATGTAAAACTAATTACAAAATGATAGAAGAAATGAGCTATATGGTGTGCTGAGAGGAGGAGAACAGTTGTGATAGCAACTTGTGTGATCATTAATTTTTTTTAATTGAAGTTAGTTGTTTCTATGGAGAAAAAATTGCTTGTCAATGAACAGCAGCTGTACAGTATCAGTGTTCCTCATTCTATTTGTGCTGAGCTGTTGAAACGTTGGGTTCAACATATTCATTGTATTCTCTTCTGCAGATCTTTGTTGTGTAATCTTGTCAAGATCAAGCTGGGATGCTATGAGCTAGAGCCAAACAGAAGTCAGTCTGCTGAAGATTACCTCAAAACCTTTATGGAAACAGAAGTGAAACCACTTTGGCCTAAAGGCTGGATGCAGGCAAGGTAAGATACCTGCTTTTTATATCTATTCCTTTCGATGTTATTTTATGAACCTTATTTATTGTGATGGGTTTAACTCAAAAGTGTATTTTTAATACTTCAAAATTGTCCATGGAACTGGTATATTTTAAAAGAATGAGTTTCTTTAGAAATGAAGTTTCTATTTTTTTTTTTTTTTTTTAGCTCCCAGTCTTGCAAAGATTTTTTTTTTTTTCCCTTGGAGATCTGTTTACTTTTGTCATCTGCTGGAAACTGTATTTGCTGAAGTTTGTAGTCCCTGATGCTCCTTTTTCTGGAGAAATATTGAGAGAAGAAAGAATAACTGTTTGGGAAGCTTTACCTGTGACGTAAAATGATAGAGAAAGCAGTGTTGCCTGTATGTTTTAAGCAGTCTGATGAAGCAGTGTTACAAAAACTTTATAAGTTGGAATTTCAACATCAGATTTTTAGAAGACACTTAAGTTGTTGTGCTCTTATTTCTTGTATGTTATTGGGATGCTTTATGATGATGCAATTCAAAATATACCTATCTCTTGATCCATACTGACTTGAGAGAACAACTATGCAAAGGGATAGAAATGAAATGAGAGCAGTACCAGTTAATGTCAAATACAAATTTGACAAAGTTCTCAGGCATTATGAAGCGCAAGAAGAGAAACAAACACAGATGCCATGTTCTTTCCTTCTGAAGCACATTGCAGAAGACAATCTTCCCTCAAATCTTGACCTAATTTTCAAAGCTAAATAATAGAACTGCTAACAGATTTGCTGAGTAATACTTTAATTGCAGGTTAGTCAAATCAGCATTGAGTTGTGAAAACTACTTAGATGTTTTGTAGAATAGTCAGTGTAGAAGATAAGGGTGCAATAAGCTGCTTGTTAAGTACCACTGGAAGGAACAAACGAAATCTTACACTCCATGGCATACAGCTGTTTTATTTCTGCTCAGGAGTTTAGCTTTATGTGCTAAATTTACTGATAAATATACTGGTGAGAAGTCATCTGTTCTGGAGATTTTATTTAGTTGAGATGTGGAATCCTGGTTTAGATCAGGACAAGATACAGGGAGATCAGTGGTGTTAGTAGTGAAGCAATCAGATGATAGTGTGAGGTCATCCCAGAATACAGTGAAGCGTGTCAGAATTGTTAATTTGAAAGCCATAAATGGTTCTCTCCTATTCATGGAATAAGTGTGCTGTAGAGTTTCATAAGATTTTAAACCAACTGTAAAAGTGGTTTCAGTAATAAAACAAATAAACTGTCACCCCTCCCAAACAAACAAAAACAACAGAAAACACAAGAGCTGCCTTAACACCAGCAAGAGTTAATTCAATTCACCAATTGTGCTGCTTGGATACCATAATTTTTGTGTTTACATACTGTTTTTGCTGTATTTGAATTGAAGGATTGCTTTGAACACTGGTCATTGATTTTTTTTACATCTAAATGTAATTTGCATATTACCTTCATGATTCTGCTTGATGTCTGAAGGAAGTAGTACTTCTAGTTTTCAATCTTTGTATGTATGTATGTATGTGTTCTGGAGCACAGGAAGTTCCACACGAATGTGCTCAAGAACTTCTTTACGGTGGGGGTGACGGAGCACTGGAACAGGCTGCCCAGGGAGGTGGTGGAGTCTCCTTCTCTGGAGATGTTCAAGACCTGCCTGGATGCCTACCTGTGTGACCTGCTGTAGGGAACCTGCTTTGGCAGGGGGTTGGACTCGATGATCTCTGGAGGTCCCTTCCAACCCCTACAATTCTGTGATTCTGTGATATTCCCTACTTTGATCATAATGATAAAATCTTAATTCCAGGAAAGTACTTTCTGTTATTTGAAATCTTTATCTTGCTGCCTAAATAGGCTGCCACAGACAGTGACTGAACTGCACCAGTCTCAAAGCACAAATGTCAGCCATCTTGTTAAAACATATTAAGCATAATGGTTAGAACTGAAGCATTGTATCATCGCTTCCAGTACTTCTGTCAGAAAGTTGCATGTTCTGTGTGTTCATATATGCCACGGAAAGCAAAACGACTGCTTTTATTTTCAGTTCTCAAGAAAAATAAAAAATAAAAAACAACAAGGATGTGTGTGGTGTGCACCCAGTGCACAAGCTCTTAAATGGCTTCTGATAAGGTTAAAATAAGTGTTTGCATAATGTGTGTGTTCATATCCTTATGTATATAAGTATATCCACACAGAATGCCTTTTACCTTCTAAAATTGAAGTTGCTTTCATGGAATGGCTGAGGTTAGAAGGGACTTATGGTGCTCATTTTGTACAACTCTCCTCCTCGGATTGGACAAGCTAGAGCCCAGGATCATGTTCAGATGACCTTTCCACTGCCTTTCTGGGCAGTTATGCATGGAAAAAGGAAAAGCAAATATTTCTTGTAGCATTCAGTAATAGTTCATAATGCAGCATCTCTAGTTCATATGCTGGATGAACATCTGAGATGTTGGGATAGGGATTCTCATGCTGAAGTTTTAATATTTTTGAATCTTTATATCTGGCCTTGAGTGAGAAGCAGCTATATAAAACAGGTAGGGGGAAGGTATGTCATGTTAACAATGACCTACTATGTATTTTATAAAGAATACTTATTAATCAGGGTAGGGCTATAGCATAGAATTTTGTGGGCTTAAAATGAAGGAAAATTTTTAATTTTCAAAGTCAACTGTATTAAGTAGTTTGCTCTGAAAGTAATGCCTCCTATTCATTTCCATGGAAAGTACAACAGATGCAAAGACCACAATAACTCTATTTGATGGAACAAATTTGCAACTACAGAGCAGTATTTTTCAACAGTCACTACTATTAGCCAATTTGTGCAGATGGGCTGATCAAGATGTTCTTCATTTTGTGGTGTGACAGCTGGGCATGACCATCCAGAATGTGGCTAGTCCTTCATGTTGGTGTTGTCACTGCTGAAACACACCACCCACTGCCTCACCATGCTCACATCCATTGTTTGGTCTCCATAAATGTTCAACAAGTATCTTTGAATGTCAGTGGGTGCATTTTTTTCTGCATGGAGGAATTCAGTGATACACCTTTGCTTCATAGACACTTCTGTATCAGACACCATTTTGTCAGCCTGTTTCTCTGCTGCCACCTGCCACATGGCAGCAACATGTAACAGAATGTTGGTGGGACGGTTCAGCTTCTACTGCCGTACCAATGGCATCTGCCTCTAGTGTCATGAGCCAGCATGGTATAACAAGGAACATTGGTTTCGGAGCAGCCCTCATATGTTCCCCATTGCTCATTGTAGAAGTATGAGGTAAGGTATCTTAAACTGCACCATGTTCATCTGTTGATGTGTGTCGTAACTACGGTGGTTCTTTCTCATATTATTTTTCTATGTGTAAAACTTCCATTCTCTACCCGATGAGACTGTTTTACAGATATTCATGGATTTAGAGAAATTCTTTTTATCCTTAAGGACTTCAGAGCCTTTTCACATAATGTTGATGTAGTCTGCCTAGACTTTAGCAAAGCCTTTGACACTGTCTCCTACAGTATTCTTTTGGAGAAGCTGTTGGCTTATGGCGTGGACACGTACCCTCTTTGCTGGGTAAAGAACTGGCTGGATGGCCAGGCTCAGTGAGTAGTGGTGAATGGTGACTGGTTATGAATGGTGTGTCAGTACCTTTATTGATGAACTGGATGAGGGGACTAAGTGCACCTTCAGTAAATGTGCAGATGACACAAGTTGGGAGGAACTGTCAATCTGGCAAGGGGTAGGAAGGCCCTACAGAGGGATCTAGATAGCTGTGCTGAGGCCAGTGGGATGAAGTTTAGGCATGAGGAAGAACTTTTTCTCTCAGAGAGTGGTCAGGCACTGGAATGGCTGCCCAGGAAGGTGGTGGAGTTGCCATCCCTGGCAGTGTTCAAGAGGCGTCTGGATGAAGAGCTGCGAGATAGTGCTTGTGGTAGCAGTGGTAATGAGAAGACGGTTGGAGTAGATGATCTTACAGCTCATTTCCAACCTTGTGATTCTATGATTCTATGAAGTTCAACAAGACCAAGTTCTGAGTCCTGCACTTTGGCCGCAGCAACCCCAGGCAATGCTACAGGCTTGGGGCAGAGTGGCTGGAAGGCTGTGTAGAGGAAACAGACATGGGATGGCTGGACATGAGCCAACAGTGTGGCCAAGAAGGTCAGTGGCATCCTGGCTTGTATCACAAATAGTGTTGCCAGCAGGAACAGGGAAGAGATCATCCCCCTGTACTCAGCTCTGGTGAAGCCACACATTGAGTACGGTGTTCAGTTTGGGCCCCTCACTACACGAAAGACATAGAAGCCCTGGAGTGTGTCAGAAGGAGGGCAACAGAGCTGCGAGTGGTCTGGAGCACAAGACTTATGGGGAGTGGCTGAGAGAACTGGGATTGTTCAGTCTGGAGAAAAGAAGATACAGGGGAGATGTTATCGCTCTCTACTACCTGAAGGGAGGTTGTGGTGAGGTGGGGGTCAGTCTCTTCTCCCACATAACTAGCAATAGGACTAAAGGGAATGACCTCAAGTTGTGCCAGGACAGGTTAAGGTTGGATGTTGGAAAAGCTTCTCTGAAAGAGTGGTCAGGCGCTGGAATAGGATGCCTGGGGGGGCAGTGGGGTCACTAACCCTGGAGGTGTTCAAGAAACACTTAGGTATTGTACCGAGGGACATTATTTAGTGAGAGATGTTGCTGATAGCTGAACAGCTGGACTGGATAATCTTAGAGATCTTTTCCAACCTTGGTGATTCTGTGATAATGTAACTAATTTGTTTGTAAATGGATTGCATGCTGATTCCATGTCCTTTTAAAGATGTCTGTAATATAAATATGTGCATGCTTAAAGGAAGTAAAATGATCAGAAAGTCTTTCTTGGAATTGCCAAAGTTTCATCTTCTGAGGGATGGTCTTGCAAGTAGTCTTGCAGCACACTTATTTCTCACAGGTCAAGCAGTACAGTTGAAGTCATGTCAGAGAGGCAATGTCATACTGACCTCTCTCATCAGTTGTTATAGCTAAATATACAAATCCAATGGACAAACTGTTTTCTAAGCACGTTCTTGCTGCCTTTATTTGTACTGGATCCTTGACTTCTGTAACAGTGGCAGTTAAACTTTGTCTTGAGCCTTTAAGGATAACACTGCAAATTACTGGTGTCTCATGTGCCCCAAAATGAAAAAGATCAAGGAGCAATCAAAGCAGTGGGCAGGAGGCACAAATAGAAATGCTCTGGAGAAGCTGGATAATTCACTGAAGCATTGAATAGGGAATGTTCCTTTTGTTTCCTGATGTTCTTCATAGACGGTGCTGTACAGATTTGGAGGTTGGTATGGTGAATGAAATGTGAAAACTGAATCTGAAAAATAAGCCATTGGAAATGTAGCAAGATTGTGTTAATGTCTTCTTGCCAGATTGCATGAGATCTGTGGATACTTGGATTTTTCATAACCATTGCAGCTCTACAGGATGTTTTCAGTGGTGAAAAGCTCTTGTTTAGACAGCTGTTCATGTTGTTAGTGATAACATGATGAAGTGATGTAGAAAAACTAGTGTCTAGTTCACTGAAGCAAAGAGGAAGGAGTTTTTGTTAACTCTCTGTTTATAGCTGCATTTAAGTCACGTGTACAGGGAAGGAATTGTTCTCACTTCACTGAGCAGGAGTCGATCGTGTGGGAATAAAACCACATAAAATGTTAAGATTATCATAGCAGCTCTAACCTTCCATGAAGCTGTGTCAGTGACTGTGGTAAAATATGAGAGTAAATGCAGAAGTCACAGGAATGGTACACAATGGCCAGTACAAAATATTGAAGGCTAATAGACACAAGCTTGTCTGTGTTCTGACTTCTTTCTACATTAAAACAAACGAACAAAAAAAAAACCAACAAAAAAGCATTTAAAAAAAAAAAAAAAAAGCAAATACAAAACTCATACCTGTGATCAGTTTGTGGACGTGCAATGAGAAGAGTGTAAAATAATCCTTTATTTGATATTTGAAATAGTCTGCTAGCTTTTGAGGTCTGAAAAGTCAGGACTTCTTTCCTGCTGGAGGACATAGTACTCCATTATTCCACTACACTTCTGCTTGGCCATTGAACAAAGTATTTTGAATATAAACATAACCATTTTTTTTATTTAGCATTTGTTTTTTTATGGCTGCCAGCAACTGCATTTTGATAGCAGTACAGATAAAACCTACCAACCAACTGCTTTACAAACCAATAGTAAAAGATTTCTCTGAGAATACAAAGGTACTTGAGAATTAGCTGGTCATGTTCTGTCTGTCCCTACAGAATCATCATGTTTCTTTTCTCACTACTCTTGCAGGATGCTTTTTAAGGAAAGCCGGAGTGTTCACAATCATCTCACTTCTGCTCCGTGAGTATTGACAGCTCATGAACAGCTTCAGTACACAGTATTTCTTTATGCCACCTCTTCTGGGGAGAGAAGGGAGATATTTTGGGATTTGTTTGAAGACAATGTTCATAAATGTTTGATTGTTTAATTTAAGTTTACACTTGAAATACAGTATCACAAGAATGTTCTAACTTGGTTTTGAAGTGGCCAAATGACTTATGTGGATATTTGTGGACTAACACTTTTTCCTTAAATTATTCCAAAGCACTCTACCCAGCAAAATTTAAACAGTGTAGCATAGTATATTGTATCCAGTAATTTTTTGCTCTTTCCCTCATAAGTCTTTGTAGTCACAGTAGGTTTTGTATCTTAGTGAAATTTTACTTTCAGCATTTTCGGACAGTGCTGTGTCCTTCTTAGGAGTTCAGCCCTCATTCAGTAAGAGCTCAACCAATTATGGCTTTGAATACTACCAAACGATAACTCTCATAATATATATGATTACGTAGAAAACATACAGTGTTAATGGCAAAACTGAGTCAGAGTCCAGCTACAATTTTTTTTTATAGTTGCTTAGAATAGGAGAATAAGAGCTGTGAAGCGTTAATCTGTTAATCTTTTTGAGGAAACAGAATTAGACACAATTTGAAACGTTGAAGCAGGCAACTGATAGTCCTCAGTACTGTCTTTGCATGCATAAACTGCCATTGGTGCTACAATGTCCATTTGCACTGAAAAAAAAATAATAATAATAATTAAAAAAAAAATAAAACACCTGAGAGCTCATTAAATGGCTCATTGCAACAAAAAGTAGTTCGAACTATTTCACAGTGGACAAGCCATGAAAGCCTTGGAGGAGAAAAAAACTGGTTTTGTGATTTGAAATACAAATGGGAACGTAAAGTAAACTACTGCTTTGGTGACAAAAATAAACAACTCAGCAATAAAAAGTGAAATTTCATAACCTTTATCCTTTATTGGTGATTTTCATTTAGATAAAGCTCTACTGAAAGAAGCTCCTGAGATTGTGAGGGACTGAAATGCCCTGAATTGAAAAATTACAAAAAAAAATCTCTTAAGTTGATATACATCAGGTTATATCAGTAATTCAGTAAGTTTTGCATCTAATTTACGTACAAAGGCGACAACAGTAGTTCAAAGATATTCTTGTTCTTTCCCCAAGTATGTTTTTAGAGATTTTCTGTTTTAAGAGTGCTCTATTAAAAAAGCTGGAGCCAAGTAGTCATCCTCTTAGTTTATTGGGATATAATCAGGGTGGCACTAAAACTGTTTGCCTTTCTGTCTTCTGATGTGTGTTTATTTCCTCTGCTTTAGGGCAAAGAAGAAAGTGATTCTGGCACCTAAAGCCAAAGTGAAGGTAAATGCCTTTTTACATATCTGATTTCTATATGACCTTTTGGTACAGCCAGTTTTCTGCCTCTGATCCAGAAAAAAATCTATCAAAAGGGTTCAATCAGAAAATCCTACCTTAAGGAAATGCTGTTAGAACTTATTGGCTGGTAATATGGGCTTTAAACCATAAAATACAAGAGATTATCTGCATAGCTTCATAATATTAAGCTATATAGCTTTTTGAAAATTGATTATGAAGAAAGTAATAGTTCTATTAAAGTTCTAGCAATTTCTGCCCAGTGATCAAATTAGCATTGCAGCATAGATTGTTCTTAACCTTGTAACGCAACAGTGTGAGATTTTAAAATACAAATATTAAATTCACACGCAAGGCATCAGTATATCATAGATATCCTAATGTGAAAACTTCAGTAGTAGATTTTAGGTTCCTCTGAATGTATAGAATAATAGTATTAAACTAAAGAAGACTTTGAATCTACTCTAGAAAGGCTGTTAAACTTTTCTTGTTTTTGTTCTTAGGACTCTAGTCCAAAGAAAGAACAGAAAACCTGTATATCTTCAGTTAATTCAAGTTGTGTTACTGCATTGAGTGCCGGTGCACCTGTCTGCACCCCATCCAGCTCTAGCTGCACACCAGCTCCAGAGACTATCTGCTTGGACGACTCACTGGACGAAGACCTTTCTTTCCACCCGCCCTCGCTGGACTCTATTTCTGATGCTCTTGCAGTTATCAATAATGGTGCCAAGGGATCTCCTCTTGGGTCTGCTATAGAGACACCAACATCTAGACCTCGCCCTGGGCTGAGGGAAGAGAAACTGGCAAGCATTATGAGTAAGTTGCCTTTGGCAACTTCTAAGAAAGTAGAGCCCCCTCAAACACCCCACTCATCAAGTCTTATTGCTGGTCACACAGGGCCAGTACCAAAGAAACCCCAGGACTTAGTTCACACTGGTATCTCTTCAGGCCTTATTGCTGGATCTTCAATTCAAAATCCTAAAGTTTCCTTAGAGCCTTTGCCAGCCAAGCTACTTCAGCAAGGACTACAGAGGTCAAGCCAGATCCAAGCTGCTGCTGCTTCTTCACAGACTCATGTTTCTTCCTCTAAAACCCAAGCAGCTATTTCTACCACCTCTCAAAGACCCAAGGATGCTAACATCTTGGTATCATCTTCTGAAGTTCAGGGTGGTTCTTCAACATCACAGATGACAAAGGTGCACCAGCATTCAGCTGTACAGCAGAAATACGTATCTCCTTTACAAGCAACTATCAGTAAATCACAGACCAATCCAGTGGTGAAGTTGAGCAGTAATCCCAAACTGTCTTGCTCATCGCCAGTCATCAAAGCTCAAGAGAAGTCTGTAGTGTATCGCCTGCCTTTGTCTAATCCCTCATCTGGAAGTGGCTCTCAAGTATCTCACCCACTGGTTTCTCGGACAACATCCAGCACCTCTACCTCTAGTAACTATTTAGCCAAGGCTATGGTGTCGCAGGTTTCTTCCCAGGGTTTCAAGCCTCCCTTCTCCATGGCTGCCTCTCCCAAACCTGCTGCCTCTCCCAAGCCCACTGCATCAAAGCCCTCTGTGACACCTAAGCCCAATGCATCCCCTAAGTTTTCATCTAAGTCCACCTCATCCCCCAGGCCTGCAGCAACACCCAGTTCTTCCAGTTCAAGTGCACTAGTTTCCCAGAGTAGTCACTCCAGCAACACTCCCCTACATAAACAGACCGGTGGTGTAAATATCAGCAGGCAGTCTCCCACAATGAATTTGCTGCCCTCTAATCGCACCTCAGGCCTTCAGCCTGCAAAGAACCCTCAGGCTTCTTCAAAATTACCCAACTCTTCTCCTTCTGGAACTGTTGGTAAAACTAATTTGGGTGGAGTTGGAATGAATGTACCTGCCAGCAGAGGCAGTAACCTTAACTCAAGTGGAGCTAGTAGGACTAGTCTGTCTGGGGGAGCAGGAAGTGGAACACAGGGTGCTACTAAACAATTGTCAACTCCACACAGACCATCTTCTGCCTCAGGGTCTCCAGTTGTAGCAGCCAGTGTGCAGGTATGCATCTGAGTTTACATTTAAATCTGACATTAATATTTATCACATGTTGTAAACATTCTTTCTTACAATATCTTGTTTTGAAAATGAATCGTAAACTTAATGCTGACACTTCACTAAGTATAAATGCTAATACGGATGAAGCATTTTCACAACAGTGAATGGGTATTTCCAACTGATGTAAAATTCAGGGATGGGATGGAAGGAATCCTCAGTAAAAAAACAGTTGGTCTGCAGTAAGAAATAATTTATTTTTCTTTAAGAGAGCCATATAAAAGATGAGCTTTGTATGGCCATATTTTCAGGGTGTGCAGTATTGCCTTGCATTATTGAATTTCTGTATTGTTGCCTACTTACCTGTAAAGAATGCTTATAAAAGTCTTCTTAGACAAGCCTTGTGATTGGTTTACAAAGCTGGCATTCAGTTGTTTGTGGTTAGACTATAATGCAAGGCATGTATTTAACAATGTAGAACCTTTTTAAGCATTTGTGATTATTAAATATGTATTTTACTTTGTAGGATCTAATCAAACTGAACTAGAGGTTTATCTATATGTAAGGATAATAGAAAAGACCTGAGAGAACTTGTGCAAAACTTCTACACTGGAGATTAAAAAAAGGAGGAGTATAATATGAATGTTTTGAAAATACAATCTTCTAAAACCCATGCAAACATATTATTTGCCCAGAAAACAACCTACTTTATGCATTCTTCTTACTGGGAGTAATTTAATTACTGAGATGATTTGAAGTATTCCTCTTTTTATAGTGCTCTCTGTATTGTGAAGTCTATGCAACTTCAGTTGAGAAAGATGATATCAATGTAAATTAAAGTCTTAGTCTATAGCAAGCTAGAAAAATGATGCATTTTTCTGAATGATGTACATAGCTATTGCATGGCAGTGGTACGTACTCAGGTTTTCACAATGCTTTATAATAATCTTTTAGCTCGTTATTTTTTCTTAATGCAGCTGAAAAAGAAGAAAATTATTTTTATGAGGTATTTCTGTGATCTTTTACCCTGCCATACCTTGGAGCAAATGGGGTGTTTGACAGATTCTGATACAGCCTTCTCCTTATTTTTGGGTACTCTGAATGGAGGGGAAAAAAAGAAAACCCAGCCATACATGCCCTGTATAAGGTCCACAGAGGTACCACAAGCAGTTTAGAGAAGAGCCAAGCTTAAATGTGGTGCAATTTAGGTACTCTAGAAAGTGCCTGGACACAAACAAGGCTGTATTGTATGGTCTGGGGATGATTTTTTTTGGTGGAATCCACAATATCCACTAGATTCAGTTGTTGTGGTGTGGAAGAAATTGCGGAATGGTTGTAGTCGTTCTTAAAGTTGATGGACGTAAGAAATGAGTAATATTATGTGAATTATGAGATCAGTTTCTGCAAACCTTGTGCAGTTTTAGGCAAATCGTTATTTTTATAGAGACATTGATGACTTGGATAACGAAAAATGCATCTTGGCAGACAGTGATGTTGAAGAGAGAGGCTGCTGGGAATGTGGTGGATAATCAACATGAGTACATACTGTAATACAATAAAATAAAGTGTTCTGGCATATAGAAGGAGGAAATCAGCTAGAGGAAGTGAATTACATATGGCATTACAAAGTTAATAATTGTGACTTCACATGTTTTGTTTTGTTTTTTTCTTGACACGTTAGAGGGTACTTTGGTAATGTAAAAAACTTCGAGAGAGTTCTCCAGAGGAGGATAAAACATTCACTAAGGGTTCCTTCGGTGCAGACTGAGGCTCAGTCAGTGCAGTATATTCAAGAGAAGATGATAATCAAATAACTACCCACTCAAAGTACACTGAAGGAAGAAAGATTTGTGATAATAGGACTTGTTTGGCCTTAAAGACTTGCTGGGTAATATGTAGTAAGAACTTAGTTACCCTTCTTAACACATTGCAAAAGACTGAAAGTGAATTTCCATTAAATGTTTAGGTATTTCATTCCTGTTTAAATCAGATGCTACTGATCTGTCAGATGAGGATAGTACAGAAGTTGCTTTTTAGAATACCCTGGTCTACTTGCATGGATGATCAAACTAATATGATTTCATGTGATGGCAAAAAGGTGTTTGTAACTAAGAAGAGTTTCCAACAAGCATTTCCCTTCTTTCCCACTTGATTGGTACAGTTGCTAACTTGGATATAAACTTGCACCTGCTGTAGCTCCTCAAAATTTTAACAAAGTATGTTATGTTGTATTTTGAGAACATAAAGACAAAATAATGTGAAATTGAGCAATTATCTTATTTCCTGAAGCTCTACCTATCATTCATACACTTGAGCAGAATACTGCTTAGATTTCTAAGGGTATTACTGACTTGAATTTACATGACCGAGATGCTAACATAGTTGAGATGGCACTTTAACTGCAGCTCCTTTATAGCACTCTCTGTGAGTACTTTCCCTCAAGTAATCAGGTTCTTGACAGAACATGCTAAAAAGCTCCTTTCTGGTTTGAGGTTTTTTACAAAAGCAGAACTGTAAGAGATTGCTGCATGGCTTTTATTTTGTTGAACAGTGAAGACTACATAGTGAACAGTTGCCATTTTGTTGTACACGGGCTTAGTGTGAAATTAATACATCTAAAGTGACCAAACATGTATGTTCTTACAGTGTTTTCATCCACGGTTTTCTACTTGTGAAATGAAGTCTTAGCAGCTGTCACTCCTAACATAACCAATAGAAACATTTCTTATCAGAGTCTGCTTTGTATTTGCTTGCTTTCACAAGGATACGATTTTAAAATGTTGTCTCAAGCAGCACTAACCTTTCTTTAGCAGGTTTCATGTAAACATCTTAAGACCAAATGGTAATTGAAAGTGTTTCTCTTTTAGTACTTTTCATCACTTTGCTATTGATGTAAGTTGATATTGCACAACCTAGGGAAAAAAGTTTTGGGTTTAGTTAAGACATACGTGTCCAAATGCACAAATTTTGAGCCTTGTTCAGTCTCTGAATCTTGATAGCTCAAACATCTAAATATGTGAGTTTGAGTCTAATTCAAAATGCTTCTCTCTGTACTTACTGTTTTTTAATAGCTAATTTGAGAACTGAACATTACTTTGTGAAATTATTGTAAGTTTAGTGAATGAAAGATTGTTAAGTAAGAACAAACCAAACAGTTTCTAAATTCAGAGGAATTAATGTAATTTCGGAATAGTTGTATCTAAAATATTCTGGTTAATCATGCATTTTCATTTTTAAACTGAAGTGAATTTAACTTGTGACATATGTGGGGTGGAGAGAGTTTTCATTTCTTGCCTCTTGCTTTTGCCTCTATGCACTTGTGTGTTTGTGTATAAACATTTATATGTATATATTTGTATGTATATATATATCTGCATCCTGGTAACCTGACTTCTCTTGAAGTGTGGTGGCTCTTAAGTATGGATTTGAGTTTTCAGAAATTCTTGCTTTGAATTAGTCTCTTTAGAAATATAGTTAGCATTGTGTTAAGGCCTGTATTTGGAAAGGAGAGAGGAATAATGTGCTTCTAAAGATCTTCAGACGTGTGATAATTTAAAGGAAATCATCTGCAAAGCTGGCAAGAAAAACAAGAGGTGAATCTTGCATGTGTAAATCTGACATATGTTTGTGCTTGTTTAGTAGGTGAACAGTGGGAATTGCTCCTACATGGCTAAGGGGATATCTGTTAATAGCTTAATGTCCTTTTTAACCAGAGCACACTTAGCAGTAAGCAGTTTTTATCTCCCTAGAGGGCACAACTCAAAGCTTCTGAATGTTGAAGTACTACTTTTCTTTGTACAGTCAACAGCAGGAGCATCATTACTGGCTAACGCCTCACCTCTGACTCTCATGGCATCACCCCTGTCTGTAACCAGTCAGAACGTGACATCTGCACCATTAACTCCTTTTGGGATGCTGGGTGGCCTTGTTCCTGTGACTGTGCCCTTCCAGTTTCCCTTGGAGCTGCTTGGCTTTGGGACGGACACAGCTGGAGTGACAACCACCTCGGGATCTACCTCAGCGGCTTTCCACCACAGCCTAACTCAAAGTGAGTGAAATTCCTTATCACACTGCTGTATGGAAAGAGGCATCCTGAAAACAGAAGTTAAGAAGGGAAGTGCTGTAGTTCTGAGGTAATGAGTACAAGAGAAGAAATGTGATTTCTTCTCTGGTAAAACTTTTTTATGTGATTATCCAAATGTTATGAATCACATTTGATAGGTAATAATAACTTCACTGTTTTAGTATAGTTGTTTTTTATCATGCGTTTTTGAGTTAACTTGTTTTCTTGTCTTTAGAAAGAAATGCCTTAATATTCTCTTTACTTCACAATACAAACATGAGACCTGAAGTAATGATTCATTGAAGTATCCTTAGCTTAGACCCTCTGGTGCCAAACCACTTTCTTACAAGAAACATGAACTAAGATAGGATTTACTATTTCTGATTGCTTAAGAGAAATTATTTAAGCTTTTAATCTGTATCAATTTTGGCCTTTGTGCCAAAGGAAATAGTATGAAGAATTGCATCCCAGTAGTGAGGCATGAGCCTTGCTCTGACTTTCATTAATTAGTTGTGAACAGGTATGTTTTATTGGCTTTATATATTTCTATATATTAGAATACTAATATGTATTTATATTTGTTGTTGAGATGTCTTCAGAAATCTATGCAAATTAGCACACTACTACATTAATTTCTGTTTCAAATGCAAACTTGGTCTGTTATTTTTCATCCTTGCTTTTCTCCTTGTTTTTTTTTTTCTCAGACTTACTGAAGGGTTTACAGCCAGGTGCTCAGCACGCAGCAACGTTATCTCACTCACCTCTGCCTGCTCACTTGCAGCAAGCTTACACAGGTAAAGATAATATTTCTCTTACTACTTTTTATAACTTAAAAAAACAAGTTATATTTCTGCTCTAGATTGAAATAAAATGTACACTACTTAAAATTGGTTTAGAGAAGACAGGAAAAAGAACAAGCTTTGGTAGCAGCAGGTAGTGCACTTTCTGTTACAGCAATAGTTTTAGAAATGGAGCAGGTTTTCTTCTGTTTATGTTCAATGCCAGGAACAAAAAAAAAAAAAAACACCTCAAAAATATCAATAATACTTTATTATAGCAGTTGTAGAAACGTAAGCCTCCAAATTTCACCAGTAGAAAAAGCTGTTACTTACTGGGTGTTCTCATGATTGTTTACAGTCTGTGTTGTCTACACTGGAAGGAGATTGTTTTTTCCACTGCTTCTTAATTTCTCCTTTGGAGGACAAACTGACCTTCACGCTTAGAATCTTTTTGATGTTTCTTGCAGTTCGTGTGCACGTGTGAACAGTGTGATACATTCCTAATGGAACACTAATCTTCCCTTGGAATTTTAACATTGATAATAAAGCTACATGTTTTGAGAGGAGAAGGTTGAAGTAGAATATTTTTTTATGCTTGTCAAGCCTACTGCTGAAAGGTCTCAGTGGTGCATTAGTAGGGATTATTTTTTTTTGAGCCAGGAAGGGGAACATGAAAGGTACCAGTGTCTCTGTGGATTCATCATCCTGTTTTTTGGAGTACTTGGCTCCAGAAACTGGGCAGTGTTGTGTCAGGGCTCTGAAAATAGACCAATCACCTGTATGTTGTACGAACTTCAATTTTCCTGTCACCACAAGGGCTTTGGAGTGACCTACAATTCTTAGAAAGTAAAGAAAAGCTTGATTTTTCTTGGTTTATTTTTGTTTTTTTTGTGTGTGTGTGTTATTCAGAGCTGCAACTTACCTTTAGTGAAGTGGTATCTTTAGGTATATAGCTTGATGTCTTGGGTTTCAACAGTGCTATTTAAACCAAAATAATAAAAGATCTATAGAAAATATGTGAAGTCTTCTACACTATAAAGAATACACTTTTTGGTGATGTTAAAGATGAATATTCCAAATATGTTGTAAGTTGTAAATTTTGTTCATGCTTTTATTCTTTCACTTCTTTTCCTGTCTTTCAAACTACAGATGGAGGCCAAAGTAAAGGGGACACTAAGTTACAGCGGAAAAACCAGTGACTTCTGGACAAGCAAGGGAGCTGAAGCAGTTCTGGTTGGCTGACAGAATCTGCCCAGTTGGGGAAGTGCTTATTTGTCACAGGGCTGCTGTTTCTGTCGATGTTTACATATTCTGATCCCAAGCACTGTGGTGAGAGGAAGAAGAAAAAGAAAACAATACTTGATCAAAGAGAGAAGGAAAAAGGGAGGACTGGTCCTCCTCCTGGTCATGCAGACTGGTCATAGTTTGATCTCGCCTAAAGAAACAAACTTTTTTTCATTGTTCTGATTGGCTTTTAAAAGAAATTGATTGTCAAACCCACAGCAGCACAAACATTTTTTTTTTTCTGGGTAATCTTCAATAAAGAGTTAAAATAATGAGAGGAGCTAGAATAGGTTTCTCCATCTATTGCATGAGGTGAAGTCATCTACTTTATTAGTTCCTGAAGTGCCCGGTATAAGACTATATGTAGGTCCTGAGTGTACCATATGGCTTTGGGCCAAAGGTTGTGTAGAGTAGAGGTGGTGCTGGGATACTTTGCATTGTATTTAAAAACTTACAGAAATGCAGGTTCTGATGTGGGCATTCTTCCAGCTTTACAAGGTTGTTTGGCTATAGAGAGCCTACATTAATCCCAAGGAGCTGTCTTCAAAAACAGATCTCCTGGTACATGAGATGTGAGAGACTACTAGGAAACCATTTGATCCTTGCTTTTTTTTTTTTTCTTTTTTTAACATAATAATTCTTACTCAAGGGAGGAAAGATGTTTGGAAATTTTTCATCTTACAGAAAAGGAAAAGCCACATATTATTGGTCAGGCTAGCGTTTCTTTCCTACATCTGTTTTTTTTTAAAGGCATTCTATGATTATTTTTTTTTCTGTCTCTCTGTTAAACTTTTCCTTTCCCTTTTGTTTATCCTACTAAAATTAAGTAGTGTTCTATCGCATCTCTTATGAAACATGGTAAGTTCTTTACCCATTTTAAATCTTTCTCATCTTTTGTGCAACTGCTCCCAAAAGCCATGCATTATCATGATTTGCTGGTAAAGGAAAGCGGAATGTGACTTACTCCAGAGCCAGGTTGATATTGCTTCAGGCATTAGCCAAAGAGGAGTCGTTCAAGAGCGACCAGAGGTGCCTTCTCTTCCGGGGGCTGATTGGGTTGCCTCCAGCATTTCTAGCCCCTGCTGGCCTGAAGTTTCCAACCTGAACTCTTCCTTACATGGTAGCACAAGACGGCAAAGCTGGCTTTTTTTTTTTTTCTTTAATAGCAATACATGGACTGGTTCATTTGTAAGGTTAGGAGGTATCCAGCACATGTTGCACTTTTGCCACTAGAACAGACTTATGCTGTTGAGTCCCTTGTGCTGTCAGATGAAAGGTGAGAATAGCAGAAACTAAAATAAACCATAATAAGAAAGAAGCATCTAAAATGGCATTATGTCCTTCTCCTTCAACCCTGAAACATTCCTTTGATCAGAGATGCTGAAATTCTTAATACCTAGTCTTTCCAGTAGTTTGAGGTGAGTTTGAGCCAGTGACTACAGGTTGTCTCACCTTCCAGAGATACTTTGACTCACAGATAAGGAATCTTCAGTGTTTTTTGCTAGATTAACTTATAGCTTTCAGGTTACTTGTACATGTGACTTATTTTTCTTAGACCAGAGAACAATTTCTTTTCTATTTAGAGCTCATTTTAATTTTATATAAAAATATATATATACATGAATCTAAAATAATATATATTGTGTATTTAGTATAAAAATGTTGGGTTGAGCTCAGCAATAAATGTTTTTGCACAACACTTCTGTGAAAGACACATTGAATTAAAATAAGATACATTAGTTCTTGAATTTCACTCAGTAGCGTCAGCCAATTAGATGCTTTTTAGCTAATGTTGATGTTTTGTATGTGGCATGTTGATTAGATGAGCTTGCATCTCAGTCAGGGTTATTTAGAGTTGAAACATACAGCTACATAGACTCTTGCATTCCTAATAATGTGCGTATTCTGTTGAACGTTAAATCCCACAAGCTATCTAGAGTACAACTTTATCTGATTTTCTTTCTCTTCTCCAGGAAGGGTTGAAGGAAGAGAAGTTTTTGGAAGCCTAACAATGTTAATTCTCTGAATTCTGTCAAACCTGATACATTTTTCATAATGCAAGTAGCTAAGGGAGTTGCAGCAGTGAGCCATCAAGCAGCAATATATTAAAAACAAATAAAACACCATCACAGCAACAAACCACACTAAAAACCAAAAAACTAACCAAACAAACAAAAAAAACAACCAAACAACCCTGTCCTAAGAGTTCTACCTCTTCTGTGTTTTCTTCATCAAGGCATCTCATTCAAATTGGCATCTTTTGTCTTCATAGTTGCTTCATGAAATTTTCGACTGGGAGACTTATAATAACAGCACAAATTTCCTTTCAACATCCCTCTCTTCCTGGAAGTATGCCTCACCTTCAGTTGAGGGGTATCTACTCCAATCTTGAGGCTAGGAAGTGACCCTGTCTGTGTGGCCTATTGAGTCTTGAGGAATGAGCGAACTGGTGAAAATAGGTAGGAAGGTGGCAAGCATGAAGATGACCATATGTTCTTCCTGAAGCAAGTTCAGACAGTCCACTGGAGGCTAGCTGTTTTCAGTTGTTATATTCCTGAGCTGCTTGGGGTCAGCAGCATAGTGATGGAAAGGATCTGCATTGCCTTTTCCCTATTCTTCTGTGTTAAGCCAAGCAAGGCCAAATTAAAGGAAATAACAGAGCGGTTCTGAATGACCTTTGCAGGTTGCACAAACAGGATGGGGAAGTGAAAAATTTCTGCAATGTCCAAATGCAAAATTAATTTGATGTTTTACTATTTTCTGCACAGCAGCTCTCCTAAGGTCATTTACCCCCAGATTTTTACTCCTTTTTAAGGGCCTTTGGTAATAAATACACTGTAGTTGTACTTACTAAATAACCCTCAGTATTCACAAGCAATAAGAAAGCCAAGTAGAGCTGTCTTTTCCAAGCAGCAGGGCTGAACTCGGTTTGGGGTCTGTACATGAGCTACCACGTCAAGCTCACTGAAAGCCCCAAACAAATGCAAGCAATAATTTCAAACACAGGTTTTAGATGTTAAAACCCTCCAGGTAATGTTTTCTGCAACATGATCCAAAGTCCCAAAAGCCACGGTAGCTATTTTAAATCCTTTTGAGACATTTGCATAGTAAGAAAGAAGGTGGCAGGCTAGACGAAAAATGGGCAGCAGAATTTCTGATACCTTGGACTATTACTGCGGTATTCTCTCGCTCCAAGATGCTAACGGCCTAAATCACTTTGTCCAGCCTTGTCAGTTGATGCAAGACATGACTAATACTGAATTAATAAGTCACAAGTGTGGATGCTGTGGGTTTCACATCTGTTTTCTGCTAATCAGAAGTAACTTTTAATTGCCTGGGTTCTGCTTCTTGTTTGAATCCAATCAGAGTTGTCTGATGCACAGATCTGGGGGTGGGACAGGTGCCAAGAGCCTGTTTCAGTCCCTCAGTCCCATTACCTGACCCTTCCTCCACACTCCTTCTCCACTCGGTGCAAGATCCTTGAGGACATGAAAACAGAGAAATCCTGCAATCTCCCAGTCTGACAACAGTTGTGTGAACCATTAACCCTCTTGGAGTCGTCTTGGACCCCAACTAACCTTATCACATTTGCTGCTACATTCATAAAATGAACTTTTTGGCTGTATTTATTAGCAAAATTTAATCTAGTTTACAGTTTGTTTTCTTTTGAGTAGTTTTTGCCCACAAATGGATTAGAGGTGTTGGGGTGTTTGGGTTGTGGTTGTTTTTGTGTTGGTTTTTAGTGGGTGGTTGTTGTGGTTTTTGTTTGGTTTTGTTGTTGTTGTTTTTGAGTGAATTGTTAAAGGCACAGTAGTCCCTCTCCTGTTTTTGTTCTGGAGGTTGTTTTTTTGTGGGTTTTTGTTTGTGTGGTTTTTTTTTTTGGCAGATGGCATTGCAGGAAAGCCTGCTGTTAGGCCAAGCCGTGGAGGGATTCCTCCCACACCTAACTTTCATCTTTTGCTGAACTGGGGGGAAGTCACTAAAGGGACACTGGCTTTTTGTTTCAGAAAATGATGCAGAAAGTAAAAGCAGTAGGTAAATGACTTAATTAACACTTTATGCAATTTTGATTTTGAGAAAAATTTAAGTTGGTAGCTTTTTTGATTGGCCCGAGCTCTGGTGAAATGGCTGTTACCCTCCATGACTTACTTGATTCAGGCCTTTGTCCTTTGTTTAAGTGCCTTTTTTTATTTTATTTCCCTACCGTCTTTAAACTGTTCTCAGAGATCCTGAAGTGCTGGAAGGCATTTTGGAGGAAAATCTTAAGCTTGCCAAGGTGGCTTTATGCTGTTATACTATTTTTCCCTTTTGTAAAAAAAAAAAAAAAAAAAAAAAAAAAAAAAAAGAACAGAAAAAGAAAAAAAGAAAAAAGTATGTAATGTATGTGACTCATAGCTGCTGTACCATGGCGTTGGTTCTGTATGTTTGTCCTTTCTTTTCTCTCACACCTGCACACACTCACACACAGCAGTTTTCCTTAGGCTCCTGTCACGCACAGTACGCTGTTCTGCTGTCTCTGTTAATGTTTGCATACAAAGAATGAACACTTGGGCAAAGGTGGCAGTGCAGTAAAGGGGGGTGTGTGTGAGTGTGTAAACGTGTGTGAGAGAAAGGAAGAAGCGGCCAATGGGAATGGAACTTCTTGCATTTTTCTCTGAAGGTTTTAAGTTTGGGTCTTATTTAGTTCACAAATACAACAGACGACTTTAAATACTGGACCACTTCACACTATTACTGAATTCGAAGCAAATGTGTGGCTAACATAACTGTAAGGAGTGGGGAAAGAAGGTTAAAATAGCTTTCAACAAGTTTTAGTGGAGATGAATCGCAAGGAATCCTGTGTACAGCTTGTCATGTCTTTTGACACTGGATTGTGCAAGGATTCTTACATTTACTAAAACTGTCCCTTCCTACCATGTGTTATGTGTAAGAAGGAACTTGTTACAACATGCAGGAGTGCAACTACTCTGAAGTTTAACTTGACTGTACTTTGCAAGCTTGCCTAAATCATTCACATCAAGTACTTGTCTTGTAATTTTTCTTGCTGAGATTTCATTTGTTCTCTTAAAATAACAAATAATAAGATCATGTGTTGTTAGGCGCAGAACACTAAAAACAGTGTCTGCTTGTTTCCTTGTCTCTGACAAAATTAGCAATCTGTAGTAGAACTTCTAGTAATTTTAATAATTCTGTGCTGAGGATACATGTAACTTACTACTGTTGCAAACGTGTACCTGAAATTAGCAATTCATTTGTTGATCAAGTGCTAGACTTACACAAGCATCACCAGACTGCTAGTTCTGTGATGTGTTTCCACTGGGGAAGATACAGTTTTGAGTTGCAGTATGAAAAGGGTCTGTTTACCTTCTCTTTTCAGAAAAACCAGAGTGAGAATGGCTAGAAGAGTCCTTCATACTGAGGTTGACAGCCCATCTAGAGAGTTAAAATTAGGATATCAAATACAACATGTTCCTGTGGCTGAAAACAGCCTAACTGCTATATCGCGTTCAAGTGAACCTGCTTAAACAAGGCATAGCTTTTTGTTTGTTTTCCTGTTGTTGTGGTTTTGTTTTTTTTTAATCTCTACCAGTCTAATGGTGCCAGTCGGAAAGAATGCTATTGCTGGTAGCTTGTTCAGATGGAGTTAGAGTGCTTCCTTATCTGCCTTATGTAAGCTGCTGAGAGCAACTTCAGTAGTTGGCCAAATCCACCCATGGCAGTGAATTGCTCCTACTTGTCTCTTCTGCTGTTAGTTCCTTTCAGGCATGTCTGCTCTTCATCCTAGGCTGATTGGGAGATCAGGTATCCACAGCTGGTGCTGCTAGTTGCAGTGCTTTTCACACGTGGCTGTTCAGAAATCAGTGTCTGCTACTCTAGAAATCACTGCCTAAGTAAGTAGGCTGACTTGGCAACATGAAAGATTACCATTGCATTGGGGAGTGCCCTGGCTGTGGAAACTTCTGGTGTGGCTTCATTCCCGTATTCTGTGACCCAGTGATAACCCTGCTGCTGTAATAGCCTTTGGGGGCTGTGGGAAGCCCCACTGCTGCTGTGTTACGCTGAGAGATCTCAGCATGGCAAAACTGGGGAAGCACAAAGGTTCCCTAGGGCCATTTTTTTTGCACACTCCTTGTAGATGATACTGCGCTAATCTTGTCAGTAGTCAAGGACATAGTTCTGTTATTTTGTAGCCATTTTTTTGACAGCTATAGTTCTACAGAGCAACTCTAGAAGAATGACATTTTTGTGTTTTGTATCTAGAAGTGAATTTCAGCCTCTCCCCTTGCCCTCAGCTCCTGCGAATATAATAACCATTAACTAACAAGGTTTTCTTCATAGTGAAGTAATCCAAAACAAGCAGTGCACACTAACTCCTATCATGCTCCAGGATATGCAAATATATTCTAGGAACAGGTACAATTACATTTTGTTACTGTCCACTATCGAGAGAAAAAGGTGAGAGAATTGACCCAAACCAGTTGGGAGATAACACTGCTGCAGACCAGGCCAAGCAGCTGCTGACACAGCCAGAGCTCCTCTAAGACTTCTTAGATTTCACCGGTGGAGTAGGAGGTGGGAGAAGAAACATTCTTGTGTTCTCAACTTTCTCCAGATAAGGCCTTAGTTTGATTAGTAGTCACTAATATCAACTATGCAGATAAGTATTCATTACATATTTAAGTGTTACGTGCGTTCCTTCCCCCAGATACCCTGTTAACATTTGTTCAAGTTTTACCCAAAGAAAATGGAATATTTTTTGAATGTCTTTAGAACTCCTTTTGTTAAAGTGAAGAAAGAAATTTGTATATTAAAAAAGAAACCCTCTTGCTGGTGCAACACCTACTGTCAAGTCTCATGAAGTTGCTTCATGAGGGAATCTAAATTCACCTCTTGTGACAGGTTTCAGTCTGAGAGCTTCTGGAGTCGTCAGCTCTCAAAATTGGTATTAAGAAGCCGTAGTGATGTTGTTTATTAATGTGCAAATTGGATACGGGGAGAAGATAATGAGATCCTGTGTTTCCTTCCACTATCAGAAGTGAATTAAATCAGTTTCTCAGTTAAATGAAGTTGTTTCTAAACAAGGGCAGGTATGAGCTACACAGTAGCTGGATCTTCAAATAAAAGCAAAATTGTGGTTCCCCCGCTATTCCTGACTGATCTTTTAGTCTTGTTTGTAACTACAAATAACAGTTTAGCTCAGAGGTGAGAACTGTAGTGTGTGTATTATGACTGGTAATTCCATCATGTAGCAATTAGTACCATGTTCTTGCATAGTTCTCAAGATCTCTGTTGAAAATAGATGGAGAAATACTATTTTTGGACTACTATTTAAAAAAAAAAAATACGAAATTCATTACTGCTATTTTCTCCAAAAAGTCTACTGAGCAGTTATATTTTAGCTGTTAAATTAGTACCCTTGTTCTGTGATTTGTCTTTTGTAGTCTTCTTACTGAGGGTTAAAAGCATTTCATGAGTAATCCCTAAAAATGTTGGTATTTTCTAGCTTAAAGTCAGGTTGCTTATAATAAAAGGGCATCTGTGGTTATAACTTCTGGTGATATAAAAGCACGATGTTCAGACTATTTCATTGAAGATACAGGTGTGGATGCAAGTCCCTGCAGTTCTGCCTGGTGATGAGGCTGAATCAGGAGCAGAGCTTTCAAATAAATCCCTGCCTACCCAGCTAGTGGCAGCAGGGTCATCCCACTGACAGAAGTTTAGCCTCTACTCTTTGTTGTCACATGTAGGATATGTACTTTTAGCAAGTTTAAATATAATCAGCTTAACCCCACCTGACTTGCTGATCCCCGGGTGAATGAAGGAAGCTATGTGAAGTCAACAGCAGAGAAAATGGTGGGCAAAGCATTTTCCTGCCTTTCTTGGTGTAGCTTGAAACAGTTGGTCACTTGTCTTACAAACAAAACTGGCATTCTTCGTAGGCCTCTGCCCTAAGCAAAGTGGTGCAAGATGGTAGACCTCTTTGAATTGGTGATTCCTGTGATGTTCTACTCAGTTTAGTGTGAATTTGCTTCGGATCACCTTCCTGCTTTTTAATACTTGCCTGTTTCAGATCGTCAGGCTTAGTATCAGAGAATCCTCACAGCCAGGTGCTTACCTGGCTTGCTCTCCAGAGAAACTCCCCTGTGAAATGCTCCCCTCTTGTGACCGCAAGCCTGAACAACCAAACGCAGCTACGGCTGGGTGATTAGCACCACTTTCTTTTGGATTTTTAGAGAGGTGTGTTCCACTAACGTCAAGGAATACTGTATTTTAAATGTGTGATTTCCTTCCTCTCTCCTTATAAAACTGGACCTGAACACAAGTTTTGAGTTGTTGCTTTTTTTTTTTTTTTTTTTTTTTTTTTTTGGTAATAATCTCAGGACCTGAAAGATTGTAGCATTTAGTGTGTCTTAAAAATGATGTACTGTACCAGCCATGGATTTTGTAAATACACCTGTCTCCCTTTTTTGTATTTTGATTTTCTAAAAATGTGTAAGGCTCTTTGCCAGAGGAACTGGTGCCTGCTTTATTTCCATCCTGAACTGAAGAGGGAGAAGGAAGAAGCTGCTGCCACAAAAGCCTGCATCGTTTTCAAACGTGTACAGTTCTGGTCAGTTCAGTGACTATTAGTTTTTTTGATTGGGAAGCCGGTTTGTTCTCTTGCACATTCCCAGCTGTGACGGGCAAAGCCCTATCAGGGAGACTAATTAAATCTCTTGTGACTACTCTGTGTTTTCAGTCTTTTCAGATGCTCAGGTTTCCATCCCTGAGACAGGTGGCATTTTCAGAAGTCAGGGTTATTGGTTATTACTGTGTTATTGGGCTTGGGCTTCTGCAAGAAGAGCTGCAGAGCATTGCTTCTCTTAGTGCTTTGGTCCAAACAGGTAGCAGTGTTTGTGTCCTACAAGAAGCCTTGCAGGTGCCACCTGCTTCACCCATTCCTGGAAGGATTTTCCCTCTTTTTTTTTTTTTTTTTTTTTTTTTTTTTTTTTTTTTTTCCTTCTCCATTCTGCTTTCCTGAAAGCAGAAGACTTTTTGGCAGCAGTTTTGCTCTGGGCTCCATGTTTAGGCAGCAGGCCCTGTTCTGCAGTAGGAGCCTTACGCAGTTGGGTGTAGCTGTGCCCTGTCCTTGATGGCGACAGGCTTTTTCATGAGTGTTTTCTTTTTTATCTGTTACGTGTCTGTGCTGTATTAAATAAAGAGGAATGTACATATGAGCCCTGTCTCTGTGATTTCTCACAAAATAAAAGATGAAAAGTGCACCACGTAAAAGGCCGTTGGTCTGGGCTTATTATGGGATTTTCCTTTGTTATGAATTCGAGCGGGGAGCAGTTGTTGAGCCACAGAGGGAAAGGACGTCCGGGAGGCCGGCAGCACCTCAGAACCGCTGCCGGGCCGCGTTCCAGCGCCGCGGGCGAATGAAGGCCGAACGGCTCCCAGAAGGCTTCGTGGCAGGGAGGTGGGACGGATCGGTGCTGGCCAATCAGCGCCCGTCAGATAGTATCTATAAAAGGAAGAGGGGAGGAGAGAGGAAACAAGTAGGCACCAGAAAAAGTGCGTTCTCGTGGCAGCCCCAGTGGCCTAATGGATAAGGCATTGGCCTCCTAAGCCAGGGATTGTGGGTTCGAGTCCCATCTGGGGTGGTATTTTTTTTTTTTTCTCTCCTTCACCTCTGGCTGTAGCATTGCTCTCCGTTTTCTGACGCCTGGTCGCAGTGGGGCGCCTCGACGCTGAACAGGTGGTGGGTGGGAGCTATTCTCATAACAACCTGAATGCGGCTTTCGCAACCCTGCTGTAATGTAAGCCCCTGGACAAGGTGGGTGCCCACCATCTGCGGCTGAGCCGCTTTCATTAGCAGCGCTCACACCACGCGCTTCGACAACCAACCTGGTGACGCAGCGGGTTGGCGCCGGCTGCTATGGTTCCGGCGCCCCTCAACCCCGTGAGCGCGCGTCGCTCCGCCCAACGGCAGACGGGGGCTCTCGACCTTCGGCATCTGACCTCTGCTGACGGGCAGAAAACTGCGCGAGCCGCCCGCTCTCTGATTGGTCGATGCGGCGCGTCGCGGGTGCCTGATTGGCGAAGGGAGAGGAGCGGGAAGATGGCGGCGCTGGGCTCTCCGCTGCGGACGTTGCGCGGGCTGCTCCGCGAGCTACGGCATGTGAGCGGGCGCGCCTATCGCGACACGGCCGCCTACCGACACGTCCTCGCCGCCTTCCGCGCTCACCGGGTACGGTGTAGGCAGAGAGGAGGCCTCCGGGCCCTTCCCCTGCCGCCCTTTTCCCGCTGCCATCTCCGGGCCTCTGCTGCTTCTCCCCGCAGGTGACCAGTGAGAAGCTGTGCCGGGCCCAGCAGGAGCTGCACTTCCAGGCCGCCACCTACCTGTGCTTGCTGCGCAGCGTGCGGCAGCACCAGGCCCTGCATCGAGAGTACCACGGCCGCGGGGAGCGATCCCCCGAGGAGGTGGCGGGGCTGGTGGGCTTCAGGCTGCCCCGGCAGCCGGGGGGGAAGGGCTGAGGCCGCCCCGTGCCGCCCGCTGCTCGGCGCCGAATAAACGCCCTCGGCTCTGAAGCTGTCTTGTAGCTTGTGTGTTCTGTCCGCTTCGGGTTGGGGGGTTCAGAGCCGCAGCCCGGACTCGCCACCAACTGTTTAAGGAGGTATAAACTTGTTTGTTTTATTCCCCTGAACTTGTAGGTAAGAGGACTTCAGAGTTTCCCAATACATGAGGAATTCTGTACTTCTCTGAGAGGAAAGGCCCTATCTTTACAGTATCCTTACAGTTGGAGGGTGAGCACTGCTGCAGCAAAAACATTCAGTTTGAAGACTTTGACCCACAGCTGTGGTTGTAAGTTAGAGAGAATGCAGCTGAATGAATTGCTTGTCAGTGTCCTGGACTTGGGTGACTGAGACTGCAGGTCTTCTGTGTTTCATTAAATGGAGACCTGATAGCTGCTGGTTGTACTAAATATAATATGTATTAAAGTACTGCTTCCTATTTATTTCCATGGAAACTGCAGCAGATACGAAGAGCACAATAACACTACTTGTTAGAGCAAATTCTCAGATACAAAACACCATTTTTCAACATAAGCATATGCAATAGAGTTCTGCCAGTGATAAACAAGAGCCTGTGTGCCATGCTCACAAAAATCTGCATTTGGCCATTTGGAACGTGGCTGGTCTTCCACATCACTGTTGCCTCTGCTGAAACAGCACTCACCTCATCACAGTGGTCACATCCGCTGTTTGGTCTCCATAAACATTCAGCAAAGATGAGTGAATGTCACTGTGTGCCATTTTTTCCACATGGAGGAATTCAGTGACACACCTTTGCTTCCACTAGATGCCATTTTTTCTGATTGCCCTTCTGTCTCAAAGCAACAAAATGTAATGGAATGCTGGTGGGAAGGTACAACTTCTACTGCCATACCACCAACATCTGCTCTGACATCATGGGCCAACATAATAAAATAGGAGGCGTTACTTTCAAGCAGCACTCGTATAAATCGTGTTATGATGAGCTATAGTCACAATAATACCACTGTTCTCTCTTCTCACAATCTGGAACAGTGAATCATTTTTTTTTTATCAGAGGAGAAATAGCAGCTCCAATTGTTGCTGCCCACTTCTCAGAAGAGGCTCAAATTCTGTGCAGTATGTGTAAGAAATCTGTAATCAGGGTAACTTACAGTGGATAAGAATGTGAGGTTTGCTTGTAATTGAGGAGCTTAAAATGACACTAACAAAAGAGTGCTTCTTTTGGCTTTACTACCAGGGAAAACAAAGCATGCTATCAGAAAGCACTGCACACAAAATAGCTTTTCTAATAAAATCAGATTAATTTGAGTTGGAAGGAACCTTTAAAGGCCACCCAGTCCAAATCCCCTGCAATGAACAGGGACAACTACAAGTTGCTCAGACCATCCCCATCCTGAAGCTTGAGTGTCTCCAGCGATGGGGCAACCACCACCGCTCTGGGCAACCTGCCCCAGTGCCACTACCCTGCTAAAAAGTCTGTCCCCTTCTTACAGCCCCCTGTTAGATTCTGAAAGGCCACTCTCAGAGGGGCAGGATCACCTCTCTCTCCCTGCTGACCATACTCCGTTTGATGCAGCTTTCAGTTGGCTTTCTGGGCCGTGACGGCATGCTGCTGACTCATGTCCCTTACTTCCAAGTCCTTTTCGCACAGGCTGTGCTCCATCCTTATATGCTCCAGCTTGTACTGGTAGCAGGGGTTGGCACAACCCATGTGCAGACCTCACGCTTAGTTTTATTGAACCCAATGAGGTTCTCCTGGGCCCACTGCTCGAGCATATCTTTGGTAGAATCCTCAGGTGTGTCAACCACACTACACAGCTCAGTGTCATCTGCAAACTACTGAGGATACACTCGATCCAACTACCTAAATCCACATGCTATCCTTTTTCCTTAACACCAGCCCAGCCCCAGGCACAGGAGACGGGCACAGCAGATGGCCGGGGATATCTGGGAGATGTGGGTCAGGTAAGATGCAAGTGGTAAGCCGTAAGGTTTTGTAGGCTATAAATTGCATTGGCAGTTCTGCAGTCTCACCAGCTGAACAAGGGGAAAGCTTTTGATTTACTTTCTGAGTGGATTGAGGATTCGCCCCATCCAACACCATAATGACGACCAAAACCAAATCTGACAAAGGAAACAATAAATCCAGGGCATGTTCAGACTGCGTGAGGAGCTCCGGGCCAGGAATTTTTCCACAAACGCGTTCTAAGAACTACTTTTGTGGGGATTCATTGCATCTTCCCCACAGTTCATGTTGAATCCCGACTGGGGCGGGGCGGCTTTTTGTGTCGCCTTTTCTTTCGGTTGCACCGAGCAAAGTCTGACAGTGTAACGCGTCCCCTGCCTGCGGGCGTCAGATTCACAGCTGGGCCAGTCCCTGTACCAGTCGGCGGCTGCGGCCGGGCGCTAGAGGGCAACACGGCTGCCGCAGGCACAACAAAGCGCCCGCCACCGCCAGGCCCGACGCCGCGCACCCGCTGACGGGGCGGGCTCCCCTCGGGGCCGCCCGCCTAGCCCGTGTCTCACGGCGCCTGCGCGGAGCCCCCCGCCCAATCACCGCGCGAGAAGCCGCCCGGCCCAATCGGCGGCCTCGCCGCGCCGCGCGTCACCGCGCGCGGCGGCCAATCAGAGAGTGCCAAAGGCTCCGTCCGCGATGACGTCGCGGAGCGGGTGAAGGGGGGGGGGCGCACGACGCGTGCGCGCGGGTTTCCGTTAGCGCTGGCGCGCGCGCGTGGCAGGCGTGAGAGGAAGCGGGCGGCCAGGCGGGGGGAGGGGAGGCGGCAGCGGCGGGTCTGGCGCGGGGCGGGCTTCGCGCTCCGTCCTCCGTCCGCGGCACGGCCACAGGCAGCGCCCGCTTCGTCCCCGGCGGCGGTGTCGCTGCGCGAGTCCGCGAGTGACGCGAGGGGGAGGGCCGAGAGCCTCGGGCCTTGTAGGCCGCAGGGAGTCGGCGTGACTCGGCCGGGCCGGGCCGCCCCCGCGCGCTCAAGATGTCGGCGCAGGCCCAGATGCGCGCCATGCTGGACCAGCTCATGGGCACGTCCCGGGACGGTAAGCGGCTCCGCAGGGACCGGGGGGGGAAGGGGGGGAGGGGGGAAGGGAACGGGGGGAGCGGGGCGGGGCGGGGCTGCCGGAGCCCTCGAGGTCGCGGCGGCTGCGGGCGGTGATTGGCGGCGCCGCGGGGCGGAGCCGCGTTCGGCCGCCGCCGCCGCTTCGGCGGCGGCGCTTCCCGCGGGCCCCGCCCAGAGCGGGGCTTTCCTCCGGGTCGGGCGGGGGGGCGAGCGAGAAAATGGCCCCGGGGCCAGGGCCGCCACTGCAGCATCGGCCTGTCGCGTTATTTTTTGACTGAAGTGTGACCCAGATCCTCATTATAGCCAGCAGGTGAGACTGCTGTTGCCTTCTGAAAGGGGACTTAGTTACTCAAGTGGACGAATCCCTCTTGCTCTTAGTTATGTTTTGTTTTTCTTTTTTTTCCCCCCGCAAAAATCTTTTCTGATAGCCTGATATTTAGAGGCAGCAATTCCGAGAGAGGTGCTTTAGGAGCAGCCAGGCTTCTGGTCGGTGGAAGATTCGATGGTAGTGGTCTGTAATCCAGAGGGCCTGGGGACTGCTTGAGAACAGGGAGTCCCAATAAGCTGTGTAGTGCTTCATTTATAAATGAGAGAATACTGCATCTGAGGGCTGGCAGTAATTAGAGATTACATGAGTATTCTGCATGCTGTAGTTCTTTCTGCAGGCACGCTGCATGTTTGTTGAAGCTTTGTGTGGAGTTAATTATTATTATCTTTTTCCTCGTGCGTTCGCTGGGCAGGCTGCATGTGCTGGTGCTCAGTTGTTGGGGCTGGGACAGCACCACCTTCCTGACAGTTCTTTTAATCTAGAGTTTTAATTATAATAAAACTCCTAACAAAAAGCATTCATGATGCATTGCATAAGGGTGTCCCTGTGAAGACAGGAGTTGTACTCAGGGCCCGTTATGGGTTTCTTCCAATTCACGGAGTTTCATTCTTTGGTAAACACATTGGAAAACTACAGTTATGCAGAAGTTGCCTTCTAGAGCAGTGCTGGCTGCTGAGTTGTCAGCATGCAGGACCTAATGGAGCACACTGTTCTTGTCCCTGAAGATTTTGAGTGCTTCCTGTTGCAGCTGTGTGTGGCTGCACACTCAGCATGGCAGGATAGCACAGTGCTTGGGCAGTTCAGCTCATTCTGGTCAGCACCCCAGTGGCTGTGTCTGAGAGCTTTCGAGGGCTGGATGGAAGATATAAATGCAGGAGTTGCTGTTGCAGTTTTTGAATGTGTTTTCTATTGGGCCATAGGAGAAGAATGTGATTTACCTCAGGGAACTGCTAAAAAGTGAAAATGACAGTTAGGTATATGACCTAAGGTGGGAAAAACAACGTTATACTAATTTCCTTTGCTTTTGTGAGAAAGCAGTTATTTTGCTGATTACAGGACTTACCCTTCCCGCCCACCTTCTAAATCCAGAACAGCGGCTGCTGAACTGAAACTGACTGGTGGGACAGGAAGCTTCTAAATAGCACAGTCAGAATGAGGAAAGATAAGGAGAAAAGGCTGTTTGTAATACTGGCTGCCATTATTAAGTTAAGTGGGGAATTGAGGATCTCAGTGTAACACCACTCTGGTTCTTAAAAAGTAGAAAGTGTAGTGGGACGTTGTTTAATCTAAAATGTTTCCAGGGCTGATCATCATCCATTTGAGTGAAGCTGGTACTTAATAAATTCAAGGCCATGCTCAAGGTCATTGAAATACTGCTAGCCCTGAGAGTAAAGGGGTTTTAATTTTTTTTCCCCATTTTGTCCATTACCTTTGATGAATCCTCTGTTTCTAGCAATGTGCAAATCACAGCTTTCAGTGAAATGGGGCTGTCCATCTCCTGGATAAGTCTGGATAGGTCACAGTTCATGATTCCCTTTGCATCTGTCCCCATCGCCTTTCATTTTCCTCTGCCTTGCCATAGAATTGACTTGAAAATGCTTCTAAAAATCGTGTATGGGTGGGATTTGTGTCTGATGTTGTTCAGAATGACAAGAATGTATTTGAACGTCCCCATTAATAGAATGTTGTACTCACTGCAGCCTGGTGGTGTTTTTTTGGTGAGAGGAGGTACCTAGAATGTGCAGGCTTGACATTTTCACCCGTGGGAAATTGGAAATCTGGTGTCTTCTGTGAGAATAGTGCTAACTCAGAGGTGAACTCAGAGCAAATGATGTTGCTTGAATATGTGGCCTATGTTGCTTTTTCAGAGCTTATAATATTCTCTGTAGAGTATACGAATGTGCTCCAAAGTGAAGTATTCAAGCAGTGTAGTTATTAAATGCTGTTCAGTCTTGTTGAGCTCCGAGAACGCCTAAAATCACTGTTCTGTGTTGGTCAAAGAGAATATCACATAAATTACAAGGACCAAGCTCAGCGAGGAGCTTCTCTCTTTCAAACAGAATTAATTGCCCAGCGTGTGGCTTCCCAGAGCCGTGCTGTGCTGGGCCTGCCCCTGTGCTGTAACCTTTTCCCAGGGGCCCCATGCGTGTGGGCAGGGAGAGCTGAGAGCTGTGTTCTTTGGTGGCCTGCTCCTTCCCTCAGTTCTAGCAGTGGGAGAGATGCGCTTGGGGTCAAACTGCTCTCTCCACGTGTGCTGCCTGGTACCTGCTGGGAGAAGCTTAAGTATAAACTGCTGAATAGATACTGTGGGTTCCGCAAATATTGGGAAATAACGAGTGCAGAAGATAAGGTCCTGACCCTACCTACTTACATCCACGTGTTTTATCCGTGTTGTTTTTCAGTGCTAGCAGTTAAGCAAAATGACTGTCACACCTGACAGTTGTTAAGAGATGATTTAGAGGTGAATTTAGTGCTGGTGACCAGGGCTGTGTGAATTTGTCACTCAGATATGTGGAGTAAGCTGAGAGACTGAAAAGTATGAATTTTTAAATTACTTTAAATAACTTTTCAGCTCTGAGATTCATGAAATAGTTCTAATGGAATGGTTAGGTAATGCCTTCTTTGTCATCTCTATGCTCTAGAAAATAGGAATGATCCTTGCACATAGGTTTGCAGCTGTTACAAGTTGTGACTTTGCTTCTCAAGCAAAATCTTCACATCATGCCATCAGTACCCCAGGAGTACTTACTGTTATTTTCATAGTGGCACAGCAGGGTCACTGCTTGGGAGAGCAGTGCAGGCCCAGGTGAGACCAGGACACACTTTGAAACATCCCATACTTGTATATAATTAGCACTACACCAAAGCCGTGTTCTAGTCTAAGAACATGGCAAGCTAGCAAAGTGGATGAGGTTCTGTATAGATAGATAAATGGTGTGCTTTAGAAGTTTACCTGTAGTCATGAAAATGTTCTCCCAAGCTTCCTAACAAATACTGCACTGTGTGACTAGCAGGAACTTGTTCATCTTTGGAGCCTTTAAATGTTTGGAACACATATATAAGTGTCAGTCAGCCCCTCTGTGCTTCACCTGATGTTTGTTTGAGCTGTACATGGAGACCTTAGCCAGAATCTGTAGCTGTGACTAGCAAAGCATTTCCTTGTTCTCTGTGTTCTTCTTGCACTGAAAGTTTTAAAATGCAGCAGAGATGTTTGCACACAAAGAACTTCAAACAATGTGAATTTCTTGTGTGTAAATTTTGCGTGAAACTTTTATCAAGAGACCTTTAGAGCAAGTCCTCAGGAAATGTAAATTGGCTGCTAACACAGAGCCTCCGGTGTGACTGTGCAAATCTGACCTCTTCGTGAGGAGAGGGAAGCAATGGCTTTTACGTCACCTCCATGTGAGTGCAAATACCTTCCCAGCAAAGGAAAAGCAGCAAAAAACATCTTGAATGTGTGAATTTCAGCAGAACCTACCCCAAGTGTGGAACTGGTAGCAACTCAGAAATCTGACAGTATAGCCACGCATACTCTGTGGAAAGATCAGTCCAGTCAGATGGCTTGAGGAAAACGTTTGTGCTTAGTGAGTTGTGCCTATTTACTGGCTTCGTTACTAAGTTTTAGTAGCCCAGCCCTTAGAGAGCTGTGTCAGGTATTAGCAACGCTCAGTCAGAATTAGCTTCCCATGTGAGACAGCAGCAGTACCTCCTGCAACTGTATGAGGTTCTGCTAAGGAAAGATGCTGAGTGTTTGTTATAAGATGCTTGCTTTGCTGATAAAATTTGATATATAGTTTTTAACATGATATTACACGATCAGTAGATTCATATTTGTTCTGCTGGACTGTGATGAAAATCTCCGAGGGCCGCTCCAAAAGCAATGCCTGCTATTTTATTATGTTGGCTGGCAATATTAGAGGTGGATGTTGGTGGTATGGCAGCGCGGGGCAGGCTGACAAAATGGCGTCTGGTGTGGAAGTGCGTGTGAAGGAGGGGTCATTGCATTCCCCATGTGGAAAAAATGGCACCCATTGATATTTGCTGAAGGTCTGTGGAGACCAAACAGTGGATGTGAGAGCAGTGAGGTGGAGCACAGTGCATTCCAGCAGCAGGGACAGCAGCAGATTTTACAAGTGCAGCGTGTTTCTCGCCGGTAAAAACGCATGGCTAATAACGGTGGCTGTGTTGAAAACTAGTGTTCTGTAACTGAGAATTTGCTCTATCCAAGAGTGTTACTGTGCTCTGTGTTGTAGTTTCCATGAAAATAAATGGGAAGCATTACTTTTGGAGCAACCTATGCAATATGGAATAGAAATATGATTTGGGCGAGGCACACTGTGTGAAACCAGAGCTGCTTCTTGATGAAAAAATAGTGATTTTTTTTTTCTGTTACCTCAGTATACATTTTACCAATGATGGTTTTCTTCAGTGGAAAAAAAATGTCATTGGAAACACTGGAGTGGCTTACAGTAATAGATATTGTCTCCTCTGATTTCTTTAATGAGCACGAGTGCTAAAGATCAAGGGTTAAATAAGTTGCTATTCTGAGCTAATGTAATGATTTACCTATTGAAGTAGAACTTAGGAGATCTGAAATATTAGTGGTAGTATCCTCTTTATCAGTGTTTAAGGCTGCTTCTAAAAATTAGATGCCTGCAACTACTTGATCCTTGGATCTGTTTTCTTTTTGCAGAATATGTAAAGCCTTTAAGTACTCCTAACAGTTCTTTGGCATTGGCCGTATGAAGAGTGCCCCAGCTTAAGTATAGTTTGCTGCAGAGAAGTGTGGTGTGGGCTGTGTGACCTCTGAAGCCCTGGGTTTAGGAACAGTTAGGTTTGCATTCCTGTGGGTGCCTCTGAGAAAGCACATCTGAGTCTGCAGTGTGCTGAGTGTTGTGCGTAGCATGGATCTGTGGGTCTCATTTGCCCCCTCCAGCAGCCCATGTAGCCCCCAGAGGTCGTGACCCTCTGCAGATGACTGATGTGTAGGCTGGCAGCAGGCTGCATCTTCTGCTTTGCCAGCAGTTCTGTGCCATTCTGGGGGTACTGGAGCTTACAAAGTGATGAGAAAATAAAATATATTTTCTTTGGAGGCAGTTGGGGTTTGGAAGGAGTTCTAAGAGGGATGTACAATTCAGTTATCGGTAAGAGGTTGGACAAAGCACCTTTTCTTTCTTTCTAAATCAGAAACAGCACAGATTAGAAAGAATGGGGAATGTAGATAAGAAGGTGTATGTACTGGAGCGTTCTGTGTGCGGGAGCCTCTCTGGAGGTCTGAAATGCCAGACCAAAAGCACTGTGCAGAAATATGAATGCCAGTTGCAGTGTAAACGTGGAATACATTTACAAGGCTGCCATTTGATCTGTTCCTGGTACCTCTTTATTTTCTCTGTTGTCTTGTCCCAGTTTGGTGATGATGGTTATCACGTTAGCCCCTTAGAGGGAAAGAGCCCATGTTGCAGAGTCGGTCACTAATTGCATACAAACACAACGACCTCTGGACGTTGAGGTAATGTCTGTGAAAATCTTCTTTCCAACTTTACCTAGGGAACCGTCAGTCTCTCAGCAATTTCCTAGTCTTGGGAACTCCTTAACTGCTGCTAGGTTAGTGCCTAATAGCCGTCAGCTGCCTTTTTTTCAACAGTTCTCTTGATTTTGTTCATTTGTCTTTATGTAGAAGAATCTTTACAGTCAACGTGTATTTCTAGATGCTGTGTTAAAATTGCTGGCAGAGTCTATTATTCTATACAAACTGAACAATCTGGCCCCTTGTTTTATTTATAAAGGTTCAATGTATCTTTGCCTGTCTACATCAATCTGCAAGGGAGTGTCAGAAAGGCCCCGCATTCGCCGAGCCGTGAGTTATCGCTAACTTTTCAGATGTGTTAATGAATGTGGAACAAACGCAGTTGTGTTTTAAAACAAACAAACAACAACGAACTATGGATCCACCTCCTAAAAAGCAAACCAAAACATGGAATTCTTTACTGCAGTAGCAGGCATGATTACAAAGGGATTGCTCTAAATTTTTAGCGGTGTGAGTAACAGTGGTAAGTTTAACCTCCAGAAAACCTATTGCTGAACTGCTTTGAAGCTGCCTTCAGCCTGTGGATTACTGGGTTTAGCTGTTGTATCCCTGCAGTCAAATTAAGCACGTGGTGTTCTGGGGAACTTTTGTTTGCTTAATAATCTGAAACTGGGCCCAGCTGAAAATGCTATATTAGCATCCTATGCATGGAGTATAAATGTGATTGTATCATGAGAAAGGCTGAATGTGTTTTTTTTTTCTTAATTCCCCTCTGTCATATTTACTTACGTAATGGATTTGACTTTTTGAATTGTTTAATAAATTCAAAATTCTCAGCATTTCCAATCATCGAGTCATAAAAATGTAGTGACTGCAGAATGCATCCATGTTCTTTATAGTACTTGAAGAAATGGATAAGATTGCTATATGAACTCATTGCACGTCTCTTTTCACTCAGCAACCCTCCTTGCTTCAGTAATTCACCAGTAGGTTTTCAATGATTAAACATTTGAACAAGTTTTTATTTTTTTATGAATAAATAGATGAATACTGAGAGAGATTAAGGTGTTTGTTTCATCATGCCTGTATCTTAACAGCAAGAGAGCTGTAGCAGCAACCTCTCTTCTGAATCTCAGTGACAATGACGTTATGACTTGAAGGAAAGCATATTTCCCAACCCCCCTTCCTTCCCCCCAAATACCAGCTGGTGACTTTGATTTGGAGACTTCAGGTCTTGCTGCCAGGTGGGGTTCTTTAAACTTGCAATTGGATGTCAGAGCGTGCACAGGTTGATGCCTCTGCTGATGCTGGAACTGCAGCCTGCCATGATGAAGATGCAATTAAGATGTTCCCATCCCAACAAACAGCATGTAGGAAAAACGATGTATTATGGCTTATCATGCAGTTATATGCAAACATCTGTAAAATCATTTTGCATATAGGCTGTCCATATGTTTGACTGACTTTTTTTTTTTCAAGGTTTTTAAGCATTTAAATTCATTCCTCTGCCAACTCTTTTTGCTACTCCTATCAGAAGTAAGAGGGTGCTTTGCTTCAAAAAGCGAAACAATAAAATGAGTTTCAGGTGGGATTCAGTGAAGACTCACTATGTATCACTTTGTTTATGAAGCTGCTTTTATTTGCTAATTGTTGCAAAGAAATACATTGCTATTTTGTACAAAACCTGAATAGAGCTTGTTTAACAAATGCTGTTGTAGCAAAGTATTTTAAAGCTAATACTGCCCTTCTGGTTTCAAGCACTTTCCACACTACATTTTTGTAGGGGAAGTATGAGAGTATTCTTGAATAGCACTGTAGAGCATTAAAATATGTATTTGTGGTTTTGGCTTTATTTGGCAAAGAAGCATAGAGTGTTTTAAGTTCTAGTCTCCGTAGGCCTTCACTACATGACAGGACAGTGTTAATGCTTTGCATGTAACTTGCACTACGTGTCTGGCTTCCCCAGATTTCTAACCCGGGTTGTGTTGGTTTCTATGTTGCAGGTGACACGACCCGCCAGCGAATCAAGTTCAGTGATGACAGAGTGTGCAAGAGTCACCTCCTCAACTGCTGCCCTCATGATGTCCTCTCCGGAACTGTACGTAACCGAGTGCCTTGCTTTGTTTAGTTCAGAATGGCAACATTGAATTCTTTGGTCTTTTTTAATATCTGTTGACTCTGTGCTTTTCAACCACAGGTTGGATTCGTGCCAACTTTTATACAAAAACCGAATTTTGTATTACAGAGGCTTTTTCTCTCCATTTCTGGCACTGTATGTTAATTATTACTCAGAAATTCATATTTGTTCACTGTAGCATACAAAACCTAAAACAGATCAGGCTACCTACGTAAATCATGCTGTAACAAAGTGTTTATACACCAATAGTGTTGTAACTAGCAGAAATACTCCTATACAATTCTGTACAAACACATGAAGTTACTTCCTTAAAACTTCCTGTTGGCATCTGAATGGGGAAGAGAAGTTTGTGGTTTTTTTTTTTTTTTATAAATTCGGTTGCGTTTTTGTGAAAGCAGTTGAAAGTACCAATAATTGCATTTCTAGAAGCTGAAATATGTTGTGCATAAGTGACAAAGTGCATGACATCCAGTTACTGTCCTATTTTTACAGATTTAAGGCAATTTAAAAATCTCCAGTTGTAGTATATTAATAACTTGGCTTGGATTTTTGATTCTGTATCAGAGGTTCCTATGTAGGAACAAAGCACTCCAACATGTGCCAGTAACTTTTCTAGAGCAGTGGTGCTTCACTCTGGGGTGCCTTTGTGAAGGGCAGGGAAGTTGTTATGCTGATTATGGAAAAAGGATGTACGTGTGGGCAGATACCTCAAAACAGCTGATAGATGAGTGTGTTGATGTGCTGGGTCTCACTTGCCTACTATTCTTTATACAACACTTCAGTAGGTTTTCTTATTTGTGTTGGCAGAGGAGAAAATAAGCACTGGAAAATATGTCTTAAGGGCTATTAGAAGTATTAATAATAAGCATTTTTAGTTCTCTGTACCTTACTCTTTGAAATGGCTGACTTGATTGGAGTCTTCTGTAAAATACAGAATAAAGTCCATTTCCAAGATGAAAAACTGGAATATGCAGACTTGGTAACTGGTTTACCTGTGTCTCATCCTTCAATATGAATAGCTGTCATCTTAAATAACCATGATATTTCTGGTAAATCAGAGGGCTTTGAAGACTCACGCCTATACTAAATTTGTTTGCTTTACTTACTTTGTCATTTCATGTACTGATAGACCAATAACTACAGTTTGTCTTTCCCTTCAATGAGAAGTCCCTAGAAAAGTGGATGCAACTTCAATTATTATGAAACGCATCAGCAGGAGGCAAAATGAGTAGAGAACTGAACTAGACAATATAAGATTTGTCTTAATATAAAAAGCAGTGGAATAAAAAAGCTCCCCTTGTTCAGCCCTTCCTTAAGGCTTATGCCTCCTTTGCCTTGTCCTCGTGTGATGTGTTAGGTGTCAAACTGAACATAATGCATGCTGAAACTAAGGCAGTGTAAGTGATAATAATTTGATAACAGTGCTTTATGTATCATTATTGGGCATGTATATGTGCATGTGTAGGTCTATTTTTCAGCTATTTTATGTGTAACTCTGAAGTGGAGGGGAAGAGGAAGATGTCCCCCATCTGTTATGTTGTCTGGTGCTTTAGTTGCGTGGTGAGCAAAAGACCTCATGGCTGGGGACATAAATGCATGCTACAGAAATGTCTGAAGTCATTGTTCAGAATTCAGAGTCCTTTTAGAATGTTAGTTTGACAGCTTTCCACTGTGGTATAATTTCCGTAAGCAAATACTTTTAGAATGGCTGTTGTTAGCAAGTAAGAGTTGTTTATAGTTCTAAAGGTTCTAGGTAGCATCCAATAATACCTCTTACAGTGCAGATCAGGCATGTAGGCTGTGCCTGTCTATGAGTGTGTTGGTTCTTGCTTAAAGCTCTCTTCTGTCTCGTTCTGAGTTGTTCTGCTGCTGCTCTTGGAGTATTTATTCAGTGAGTATATGTTACTTGCTTTCTTCCTCAAAATTCAAGTAGGCATCAGGTGATAAAATGTGATCCATGATGTCATTCTAGGTCCAGAAGATCAGTGACTAGCCTAATGCTGTCAGTGGGAGTAGAAGCAGGGGACTCATCAGAAGCAGGCATTATAATATTACCCATCCAGTGTTCTGCTGTTCAGTGTTCTTAAGAAGCACGCTTCCTACCTTAGCAGCACAGCTATTAGAAGAGCAGAAAGCAAATAGTGCATCTGACAGGTTATTGATGATTTGGGAAATGAAGATGGATTTGTTTCCTGAGTTTTGAGAGGAAAATTGTAGTGTATCTTAATGATCAAGATTAATATGTGACAAGGATTGTGTGACTTTGAATTCAACGTTAGAATCTTATGCTTATGCAAAAAAATAAGTTCTGTTGATTGGTTTATATGGTTAAATCTCTTCATTGACTGCATTGTCAATAAAATACTGGCTGTGAATTGCCAATTTTTTTTTTGCTATATCTGCCTTCTTCTGAAAGGCGCACTACTGCTCCCCTCTGCAAAATGCAGACTGCTGTGCTACTCTGTTCCACCCACTTCTTCAGAAGCACTTGAGGAAGGCGCACAGATGTATGAAACAAATAAAACTACTGCTATCAGTAGAATATGTTAATTCAGTTTGTTCTTTAATGGCAGAATACCCAAAACTCCACTAAGGAACACGTGCTGATTTCCCTTGAAGATAAAATCACGTTCCCCAGACTGCAGTGTGTGTCAGCAACAGTAGTGCGCGTGTGCCTTTAGTAGAAGATTGGAAAGCTTGTTTTGTCCAGATTTCTGTGAATCTCATCTCTTCTGTCTTTGGATGCAGTGTCTGCTTCTTTCTTTTTAAGAATATTGTATGAGTTCTTCTGGGCTTCTCAAGAACATTTAGAGTTGTTATTTTCGTCAGATGACTTTGATCAGATTTATTTTTTGGTTATCATTAAAAGTGTTTACTGGGGGGAAAAAGACCACAAGACAACAACAAATAAACTCACAAATGATTAAAGGTTTGAATTTTGAGTTTTACTAGGCGGTTTCCAATGTCTAGATGGGCAACAATGCACAGATTCGGACTCCTTAGAGCTTCCTTTTGTACTCCTCTGTCTTCCTTGGAGTAGCTTGTCATGGTAAAATAGTCCTTCCTGGAAACCTAAATATTTGATTGAGGGCTATAAGTCATAAAAACTGACTCTGTTTCAAAGTTAAATTTTCTTCTGGGTGCTTTGCCACCAGAACAGTTCCTTCTGCTTCAGTTACCCTTCTCTTTCATGGAAATAATGGGCTGTGTTGAAGTTATTGGAAGACTGTTGAGTCCTAACAGCAGAAATATAAGCAAAGGTAATAAATTGATAGAGGATGTTATAATTCTGAATGTATTGTGCCCTGTGATTGTCTTGTATGTGAAGTGCCTTGCTAAGTTTGCATCAGGCAGATCCTGAGCTAGTCAGTAAGATGGCAGAAATGACTTTGTATTCAAGATAATAAAATAATGTCTGTTCAGAACCTACTTTTAACAGTGCCTCTTACAAATGCTTTTCTGTTTTTAATTGACACTTGTTCATGCTTTGCTGTTCTGCTTTTTGAAGTTGATCACACTGGCACTGGTTCTTACATATGTCAGTAGTTTAAGTGTTTGCTCATTCATCCCAAGATGAGAATTTTATAATGAGATTATGAAGTCTTTGAGCCCTGTCTTTTAGGGCACAGAAAGTCACTAAGACAAAAAATTGAAATAAAATTTGCTAAGTGATAAAGACTTAACGCTTGCTTTACCTTTTTAGGCTCAGTAAATGCTGATAGTCTTGTGATGGTTGATATTTTTGTTGTTTGTTTTTCAAATCATGGTTTTTGAGTTCCTTTTCATCAGTGTTACAAAAATGTTTTTGCATATCTGTATACACACAGATATGTGTGTGTGTTATGACATGGGGACTGAAACTGCATAAGTAGAAGTCAGGCGACTCCTTTTTAATGGCGTGCCCCTCTCAAGTAACAGTCTGTGGATGTAAATGTTACGCTGTCTTCTGCAGGTTTTACAAGACAGGCAAGAATGTGTTTTTTCTATTTTCGTGAGTCTGTGTCTGAGTTGTAGTGGTTGAAGTGATAATGTAGTGACATTTAAAGCAAATACCTTCAGTAAGGTTAAAAGTAATCAAGTCCTGAACACTTACAGTAGTAACTGGCAGCTTGCCTTTGACAGCCCCAGCAGGTCAGTGCTTCTGCAGTGACCTTTGCTTGTTTTATTACATTGATTGTCCTTTCCTGTTGAGAGGTAAATGTCACAAGTATTTTATGTGACCTTGCAAATTGCGGTTGAGAAATTTCTTTCTACTGGGTGAACTTTATCTGCTTTTGTGTGTGTTTGTTGAGGTAGGTTGCTTTTTGCGTTTTGTTTTTAAAGTCCTCAAAATATGCTGTTGGTGCAGTCCTACAGTTAAGTGCATGGTTAGGCTCATGAGTTCCTTGCGCTCAGCCCTTCAGGAGTCGTGCTGGCTGGGACCTTGGTTTAGCAACATGCTTTGAGACGTCTTATCTTTAAGCTCATTAGGGTGGAGTCCTGTTCCAGATAAAGACACCTAAATTTAGTTTCCATCTGGGGAGCTCAGTGTCCAAGATCTATTTCACATGCCACTGGGTGCCCCTCTGAAGGTGGGCTCAATGCATCTTGTCTCATTGCACTGTATGCTCAGATCATTTTACTGTGGAAGAGCAGTTGGGTTAGTCCTCACATCTGCAAATAGGTGTGTTTAAGTACCTGCATTTAGGTGTCTTCGTCTGGAGCTGGTATCTTTGTCAGTAGTTCCATAGGCTTGGTGGAAGTATTCCGTGTTTAAAACTCAGTTGTGCTGATGTGATTATTTCATGTTCTGCTAGAGGTTATCAGCAGATCAGTTTAGGTCTGATTTGATCACGTGAACTGCTTTAACCTTTGCAGATGAAATTAGGCTTGCACAAGCCACCTCGATTCCTAGTCTTCAACCTAGAGGTGATGAATTTCTGTATGCTCTGTTGAGACAGTAAGCGATCAATCAAATCAGTCTCTTTAGACATATTCTTAATTAGTTTGACCAGTGCTTAAAGAACAACTTATTTTACCACGTTCCATTTTAATGAGTGTAATTTATGTAGAAGAAGGGTTGGGTTGTTCATTTTTTATCATTGCTCTTCAGTATGGTTATCTGACTTTAGCACTTTATAGCCTGATTATAAATTAACATTAAAGAAACAGATATCTCACTTAAAAGTGAGGCATTGTTGCCAGCTTTATCTTTCAGGGAAAATCTATTCTAAGATACTGAAGCCTTCAGAAGTAGGTAAAATTAAAGAGGGGAACATTTTTTCTTGACACTCTTGGTAAAGGGAGAGGTGTGGTACCTCCAGAACACAACGTTTCCTCTCAGATCAGAATTTCACAAACAAATTCTCTTGCTGAACATGAGCTGTTTTGGTGGGGCTACCTTTTTAACTAGAAAGAATTCTCTACAGAAATGCTGTTCAGAGTATCACCTCTCAGAACACATCAAAGATGCGTGCTGGTTTTAGGAACTTTGATAGTGTGTGATACTCTGTCACGCCTCTCAACATCAGTCCTTTGTGTTTTAAGTCGGTTTGGCTTCTATATGCTTTTACTGCAGACCTTACTGTGTGCATCCAGTAATCTAAACTTTGATGTCAGAAGAATATATAGTAGTTGTAAAAGCATGAAGATGAGAAGCTTCTTGTAGATTGCTCAAGACCTGAAAACAAAACCTTAGGTTCATGGTTTCAAGAACAGCACCACGTCTGATGGTTTAGTCTGTTCAGCTACTGATGTCAGCTTCTTTGAGTGCACACTTATTTTTCATAAAAGCTCTTCAGCTTCTGTGTTGCTTATATTCTGGACACTTCTTCCTTGCCTGTATATAATGAAGCAGGGCAGTGATCTTTCTGTACCTGATTTGATTGACACGGTACCAAGCATCAACAGGAAGCAAACGTTTTTCTGTGTTAATACAGTTCTATCCATTTTCATGGATGGGATGACAAAAATAATTACTGACTCATTTCAGTATGAGGTTTATGAGGATTAAAAATGAGTTATCTACACCTCAGCTCTAGGAAATCAAGCATCTTTAATTGCCTGTTTACAGTGAACGAAAGAAGAAAAAAGTGTTATGGCAAAGGTTAGCAAGTTGTAGCAAATCACTTTTTTCTTAAATAGAGCTCTGCAGCAGGAGAAGATCTGCATGTGGTTGCGAAACTGTTTTCTGGACTAAATCTTCAGCAGTAACCTTCCTTTGTGATAAAGATTCTCAGGATAGGAATTTTTCTGAAGTTAATGTTCAGTAAAAATGTAGTAGCTGCAGAAAGCCCTGATGGTACGTATGGCTTCTCATATTCAATAAACGAGTTATATCTTGCCTGAGGACTTAATTTTCCCCCCCCTTTCATTGCTTTGCTCGTCAAGATTCCTCTGTAAATCACTTTAAGTAGCATAAGTCTGTCTAAAACTTCACTGCTGATGTGATGATTTTATGTGCATGCTATTTAAGCCTTCAGCAGTAGTTTGAAACCTGAACATCCCTTATAGCCACCTTCTGTTTCAAATATGATTGATCTTGAATGGTTGGCTGTCTTTGCCTTAATTTTGGTCTTGAATGACTGTTCTTTGCCTTTGGGGTAAGGCACAACTTGGCATCAGATTGCAACGTGGACGTGTGGAACATGAAAATAATATCTTGATGTATCTTCTGGCCTTCTTCACCTCCTGTTCATCTATTTTGCAGATGGTCTTATGAGCCAAACTGTGTGAGCTTCTCTGTGGTTAGCAAGATCCTCAGCAGTTCCAATCCAGTGTAGACTTTTGACAGTAATGAATCATCCCTGATATGAACCAACTTTGCCTAACTTTGCTTAGCATATACCAGAAGTGTATATTTTAACCTGACCTTATGTGTAACATGTAAATTGGCTAAACTTTTAAACTTATGTCTATGTTTCTGAGCTTGGTTTTACTAACAGTTTTTAAGATAAACATTCAGTAGTAATAGTTGTTTAAGTATTTTCAAAGCAGTAGCCAGAGCTACTACAGGCTGCACTACAGAGCTGTTCTAACAATGGTAGAATTTCTTCATCAGCAAAGCCAACAAAAAGGAATCCAGTTTCACTTGTATGTGCTTGTTGTTCCTCTCTGTTCCGCCCCCTGAGCATTTAGAAGGCTCTGTCTGTTAAGCCCCATGAGCATTTAGAAGGCTGTGCTCAAAGCTGAAGAGAAGGAAGCAGTTCAACACAGTTTCTTCTCATTGTGATGCTAACAAAAGAAAATGCTACATCACCTCCCTCCCACAGCCCCCTGAAGATTGCAGCTAATTTTATTGATGCTACTCAGGAGTTTGTGAAATGACATCTTGGTACTGTAAGAGATCCTAGCTACTCAGGTCCCCTATTATGCTTCCCCCCGTGTTTTGGCAACACCTCTGTTTGTGTGGCTGCCTGACATGTTGGACAAAGGTACTCTGCTGAAAAATTACCTCAATTTTTTGCTTGCTAAGGTGTTTTTTCTCAGTTGATACTCCAATGTGCTGATACAGGGGGAGGCACAGGGTGGTGGTGAAGGGAGGGCAGAATTGTTTTTCAGTGGTAGTGATGGTTCAAAATAATTTCCAGGTTACACGATGGAGTAAGAAGGAAACAGATTTAATCAAAATTCTTCTTGCTGTACAGTGTGCGAATTTCAATTTTAAGCCAGTATTTGTTATACCAAATAAAATTGAGTGCTCTTCTTGGTGATATTCTACATTAGATTAAAGATTAGTGATATAATAAATGAATTTGCTTTAGTTCATGCTTCCTTCCTGTCCTATTGTAGACCAGTTTTAGATTATGAATAAAATATCTATACTTTTTCTTCTGTGATTCACAAGGACAGTGTGGCACTCAGCTTATCTCTACTCATCAGCAAAATGTTTTGGAGAGATTTTTTTTTTTTTGGCTACATGTGATCTGAGAACATTTTTAAGTAGCACTTAACAGTGATGCTGTGGTTGCAGTTATTCCAGATAATGATCATAGCCAGAACATTTATATTGTGAACTGTGTGGAAAGATCAGATCAAGCACTTGACCATTTAATTGCTAATTATTTGTAGGAATCTTGGTTCTCTTGTTTTAGTTCAAGACAGAATGTTCTACTTCAGTGACTTTTCTTGCACTTTCAGTAGAAATAACTTATGCAGATCAGTAACGTTACTCTGTCACATGAACAGCCATCACAGAATAAGCTGTCTACTCTTTATATTTTTTGTCATCATTAATGCATCTTTAATAGAAATCTGGGTTTGTCTTTAAAGCTTTATTAAGTTAAACGTATCTCCATAAGGGAGATGATTTGCTTCAGCATGATTTCCTTTAACAGTCAAACATTATAACTTTATTCTTGCATATACTGCTTGTTATACTACTTTCCCTATGTCTCTTTTCAGAGAATGGACCTTGGAGAATGTCTGAAGGTGCATGACCTGGCATTAAGGGCAGACTATGAAATAGCATCCAAAGATCAAGATTTCTTCTTTGAACTTGATGTATGTATTTTGTCACAATGGTGGAGAGAAAGTGTAACTTGCATGCGCTGGGGGAGATAAACTGAGCAGCAAACAGTCAGATTTGGTGCACAAGGAGGGAAAACTTTTGGAAAATAATTTTTTAAATATTTGTTTACATGGCTCATCATGATCATGTGCAAGCACTTGAATTTCTAGGCATCTCAAGGTAGGATTGTTAATAACCTTACAAAAACAGATAAGTATGAACCTGCATGCTGTCTTAGCAGTAACAATCATTGAGCCAATGCTATGCAGTGTATAATTTGAAGAAAGGCTTATATTCTTCTTGGGGGAGGAAAAAATCATTTTGTACTGGGAGTAACAAATGATATGCTGTGTCTGAGTACATTGTCTGAGTAATACAGTTATGAACTCCCAGCTAGGAAGTTGGCCTTGAGCACAGATAAAAGGTTTGGGTTTGTTGTTGCTGGGGGTGGATGATGTTAATATACCTCACAGCTTAAAACCCTGGTGGAACAATGTATTAGTGTTGCATGCATTAGTAAGGTGAAGTGAATATATCTGTCCTTTCAGAAGTTTTAATGCATGTTATAAATGCTGGCTGCTTCTTAGCGAATAAGAGTTGAGACAGAATCCCTTCCAAGTTTCTGCGAGTACTTGTACATTTTGACAATGTGTAGACAGCTTTTTGAAATGTTAGTGTGATTACACACCTTAAGCTGTTATGTTATTGTTTTAGAAGTTTCCCCAAGAAAGCCTTTTAAAAGTTAACCTTAAGCCAGGGATTTGTTGAAGGTAATGAAGTACTAGTGTTCTTTACAGTGTTAATTAGTATTCTGTTGGTGTTTTAGGCGATGGACCACCTGCAGTCATTTATTGCAGACTGTGACAGGAGAACAGAAGTTGCTAAGAAGAGATTAGCAGAAACCCAAGAAGAGATCAGTGCTGAAGTTGCAGCTAAAGTAAGCATGTAAAAGCGTGTAATTGCTGAAGTTATTTTGGAGGTCTGTTGTTTTAAAAGAAACCAACTTCAGACTACTCAGACTAGAATTCATGCTGATGAATCTATAAACAAAACACTTCATGTGGTCTTCTTCTAACCTTCTAACAGAAAAAAAGTTCTGTCATTTTTCTGCAAATTTATGTGTGCCACGAGGGGTGGTTGTAGAAATAGTAATTTTGCAAGTTGCATTGGCAACAGTGTGAATTACTTGAAATTTCTGAACAAGATCCTGTTCCAGAGCTGCTTTGGTTTCTAAGCCCTTTTCTGTGTGTTGATGTGAGACAGTTGTTTCCCTGTTATTTGGAGAACTCCTCTGCATGCTTCCTTTTAATTTTATCCTGTGAATTTTGCATATAAGAATAGCTCAGTATTGGCTCACGTTATTTTCCATAACTAAGACTGTTTCCTTTGTTGAGCCTTTCTTCCTCTTTCAAGGCTGAACGAGTTCATGAATTGAATGAAGAAATTGGGAAGCTACTGGCCAAAGTAGAACAGCTAGGAGCTGATGGAAATGTGGAAGAATCTCAAAAAGTAATGGACGAAGTGGAGAAGGCCCGGGTAAAGAAGAGAGAAGCTGAAGTGAGTTGATTATATAAGGCTTGTGGGATGGAGAGGACAAAATTAAATTAGTAACTGTAGTGCAAGATGTCTTAGCTACAGTTGCTTCCTTAGCTTTATATAAAACCAAGGGATTTGCTTTGTGTATAGGAGAAGTTAAATACACTAAACATTAAAATACACTCCTGTGCTACTAGAGTTACAGTTATTTCCTTTGGTGATGCATTTAGCTGTACTGGCTGCTACATCTCTTGTGTCTGTGTTTGTGGGACTTAATCATCTTGTTGGATCTCACAGCTCTGTGGTAGCCCCACTGTTGATTGTGATGTGCTGGGGTGTGACTTGCATGGGAGACCTTTCAGACCCTTCTAAGCTTGTCTTCATTGAAAGATGGCTAATGGCTTCTGTATCAGGCAATTCTAAGCAGTCATTGTTGTAATGTTGAGATGCAAACATCACTGGGAGCTGTTCCATATCATGTCTCACCAAGGTACTTAAATTTGGAGAAAGAAACATCTATGGTTGTTTAATGGTACCAGAGGGGTTGCTGGTAGTCTCACCAGTCCGTGATCTCAGTGTTTGTAGGTAAATGTTGCAAGGATAACATAATGTTTAATTTGTGTCTAAAATGTGCGTAGATTTGTTTTTAAATTGGGTTCAGGATAAGTATACGTAATGCTTCATAGTATGGTAAAATCTAGTAACTATAGTGTTAAGATGTATTCATTGTGCTGTCTAGGATGATAACTTCTCTTTATATGTAGTATGATCTGAAATAAAGGCAGTAATCACTCTACTTTGTTTAATTTGCAAAACCAGTTGCTGATATCCCCATTGTAATATACCTGTCTTCAAAGTGAGGAACCTGCAGTGTGTCTTAGTAAGACAGTTAATTCACACCGTGAATCAGCGTCTGCTGATTGGCTTTGAGTTATGCTATCAAAAGATATAATATAATATACCTGTTTGAAAAATTACATTTCTATGAATTGAAAAGAAAAAGGTAACTTTTTTTTTTTTCTAGGAAGTGTACAGGAATTCTATGCCTGCCTCTAGCTTTCAACAGCAGAAGCTACGGGTTTGTGAAGTGTGTTCAGCTTATCTTGGTCTTCATGACAATGACCGACGTCTTGCTGACCACTTTGGAGGAAAACTACACTTAGGATTTATTGAAATAAGAGAGAAGCTTGAGGAACTCAGGGTAAATCATTCCTCTGTTTTGTTTTTGCTCTTAATTACTTGTCAGACAATCTTAATGGAATCTCTGGGTGTGTGAATTCTTTCATGTCACCTTAAGATATTTCATTGGTCTGTGAACACCGAGCGCAGTTGTTAAGCACCAAACATGCTTATTAAATAGCAGTTATCTACATAATTTGTTAAGATGGCCTCTTTCGCACTGGGTAGATTAAAATGTGCTCAAAGAATGCATCCTGGGAATGGAGAGTGCAGTTCCACTTGTAAACTTGAGAACTGTATTCTGAAGCATGTTTAGTAGTCATAGAAGATAGGCAAATGAACTTTTCATTTAGCCAGTTAATTAGATCAATGTGTAATAATGAGGCTCTTAAAAGTACAAGAACATATAGCAAATTTAAGGCAGTGGTGTTTCATTCCATTAGGAATAAAATAGAGCTGTTGTTGATAGCTTTGCTTAGTGTTGGTACCAGTGAAAAAGATGGACCTAAAGAGGAAATTAATTCATAGCAATAATTTTGAAAAGATCTGCCGAAGTGTTTGAAGCACCGACAGTGTGATGAAAGACCACAAACTCATTTTATTTTATCCAGTCATATAGATGAGATATTTTTTTTAAGTGATTTGGAAGCTTTTAAGCTTGACTTGACAATAGTTGAAGTGAGTTGAGACAACTTAAGGCTGTAGATAGCTGAATCAAAGTAGAAGAAAATGTATGTCTTGAAGTGGGACTAACTTAAAGTAATTGTTATGGGGAGGCTGCATGTTCTCCATAGCTTTCAGTTTTGAAATCCAGTTGGAATATTTTGCTAAACAAATCTACCTTGGACCATTGAAATTGTATATTTGAAGAAGGACTTACTGGAATTATATTCTAGACTTTTGGTATTCAAGAGTATGGACTTGGATGCTTACACTATTTATGATCTTAATATGTTAATTATGGAGTTTAGGGCTCATTTAAGCATGTTACTGTAGAAATTACTGAAGATGACTGCTAAATGAATCAAAACCCTAAAAGCAGAGACGTTACTGCTGAATTTGAGTAACGTAGCTTGGGTTGTTTTGAATATTCCAGCTGTCTTGCATGGATACTGTAACTTAACCTTTGGAAAGCCCAACTCTTTCCCTTGACTATATTGGCAATGTAGGCTCCAAAATAAATTGCTGTAATTCAGACCTTAGCTACCTAGAGGAGATCATGTGTGTTTCCTTTCATCTCTCTGTGAAACTGTGCAAAGATTCACTTGAACATGAAACCTTGCTTGTAGTTAAATTGCTGATATTTTGCAAGGCAATATAAAAATGATTTGACATAAAGGGGCTCATTAACTGATTATTACCACATTTGGAGAAAAATATGCATGGATAATTATTTCACATTCCCAAAGCATCAATAAAATAATCTTTTGAAATACTTCACTAACAAAAAAAGAAAACAATAATTATCCCCTCCTTCCTCAGAGCTCTCCTCAGAGATCTAATCAAGATGCTGCTGGGGCAATTCCACATCTCAGAAGAAGGTCTTTACAAAGAGTTGAATTTCTTGCATCATGTCCAGAAGGTGGCGAGACTTGGGTTTGGCCAGATCTCCAGTTGTGAGTTCCACATCTGAGGGCCCTCTACTGAGCGTGCCTTGTCCCCAGTAGTAGTGAGTTCAACCTGGGGGCTATTAGCTGAAACATCCTTTCTAATTACATGTATAATGTTCACAACTCAAACAGCTAGCCTCAAAACTAGATATCAGCCCAACCAAATCCTTTTAAGACCAAGAGTTTCTTTATTTCACAGCATAGCTGATGGAGTTAATAACATTCTTAACTCCTCCTGTTCCGATTACCTTTTGCCTTTCCCCAGTGGCCAAAATAGGGTAGGATTGGCATGAAAGCTCTCACATTAAGGCATGACTTTCTGTTCTGAATTCCCTTCATGAAAAACTTAGGTTTAAGTTTACGTCTTTCAGGTCTTGGTGTAACACCCATCTGTTTATAGCAGCTCTTCTGCAATAACCTGTGTTTCCTGAAAAAGATAAAATATACTGAGGAAGAGAGAGGGACTAATACTCAAAAGTGAATATTCATGAGGGAAGGAACTGAATATTAACTGTAGAGATTGCTTCTGTAGTTTTTTACCTTCATTTGAAAAATATTGAAATGTAACTTAATCAGTGTATTCTGTTACTTCTAGAGGATTGTGGCTGATAAACAAGAGAAACGAAATCAGGAGCGCCTGAAACGCAGAGAGGAGAGGGAAAGGGAAGAAAGGGAGAAACTAAGGAGGTAAGGATCTATTTCACCTGCATATACGTAACGGCCTATTTAAGTTAAATGGAAAAACTATGATGATGTTCATGAACATTTGTTTTATAAAATATGCAGAATTGTGTTAATTTCCCTTCAACACTTAGAGTAATTGGAACTGAATATAGCACTTGATTCTTAAAACCTGAATTATTTTCATAGAAAACCTTTTCTTTAAAAAAAGAAATGCAAATACTAGTAGTTTTTCCTACATGTTTGAACAAATGCACATGAAATGAGGTATATTGACATCTGATGTATGATGCATAGATGTTAATTTTTTTCTTACTGAAAGTATTTGAATGTATGACTAAGGAAAATAATTCCCTATTTTTCTATGAAATGATTGCTTTCATGCTTTGTGGGGATAGGATTGAATGGCATCTCAACTGCAGTTCTCTTTACATACTGGCTTCCAAGGCCAATAGTGGAAATGTTTAATAATGTCAATATTCCCTTATTTCTTGTCATGCTGTTTAACTGTAATCTTTTGTTATTGAAGTGGGGGACGGGGATGAATTAAAAAGTGGAGTAGTATCCATGTCCCCACTCCCTCAAAAAAACAAACAAACAAAAAAAAACAGCCACAACCACCACCTACAACAAAAAAATCCAACACAGTTGTTGAGGGGTTACGTATTTTCTAATAAATGTTATGAAGCTGTATTTGAAATGTTTTATGTGAGGTTAACATGCAAGTAAAATGAAGACCACAATAGCTCTGATAGTTTGACTTCAGATTACTAATCTGTACTTTATATTTTATATTAGGATTATGAAAGTAAAATTAATTTACCATTTTCCATTTGTTTCAGGTCCAGATCCCACAGCAAGCATACCAAAAGGTACTTAAGTCTGCAGGCAAAGAATGCCATCAGTAATGCAAGCCTTTCACAAGCTGAAATTTTCTACTTTTTGTCTAGCCTTATTAAGACCTCTTTCTTTACAGACAGAACATCCTATTGCACAGCCATCTCTGTGTGCTTATACAGTGTTTGCCATTGTGCTCCTTAATTATTTATCCACATATATCTATTTTCTGGCTATTACAATGCTACAAACTGTTGTATCCCTGGTAACACTTGGAACACAGAGTATTACTTCCTTCAAAACAGACGCTTGTGTTCAGTACCTTTTAACTCACACCTGGAGTGGTAGTTCTCTTCTTAACCTGCAGTTGAAAGTCACCATTGAAGTGTTGTTGCAGGGTGATCTAGAGGAAAAAAATCATTAATTTGTATAGTGTTCAGAATCTTCCAGATTTGTTGTAGTTACGGGGAAGCTTTGTTCTCAAAGCACTATAATAGCCAGCTTCTGGCCAGATAATCCCCATCACTTCATCACAGACTTCTAAAACTTGGCCTGGTAAACACAAGATTTTAGACATCTTTTTTTCCTTTCTGTTGTCTCAATTGACTATGCTGTAACTACATGCGTAGTCACAAACGCTGTGAGACTGTTCGGAGTCATACAGCACTTCTGATGTTGCTCTTCCCTCCTTGTTTGCCTGTGGTGAGACGATGCAGTAGCTCTGAACAGTGCAGACTGTTCTCTATACGGCTTTCTTTTCACGTGGATTGTGAGATATCCAAGGGACACTGACAGTGCAGCATCCCGAGTGCTTTCTGTTTCTAGGTCTAGGTCCCGAGATCGTCGCAGACATCGCTCTCGCTCAGCCTCCAGGGAACGGAAAAGAAGAACTCGCTCTAAATCCCGCGAGAAGCGCCATCGCCACAGGTCTCGCTCCAACAGCCGCAGCCGGAGTCGCAGCCATCATAGAAGCAGGCACAGCTCCAGGGAGAGGAGCCGAGAGCGCAGCTCCAAAAAGAGGTCAGTGTTGATCTGAACGGCTTTTCCTGCATGCATAATCAGATTTGATTTTTTTTTTTTTTTGCACTAAATTAAGTTTACCTTCAGCACTGAGTAATTTAAACTTGTTTTGAGGCTGTCACAGACTTCAGTTATGCTCTTCACATATCCATGATTTAACATGTAGTAGTGGTTTTTCCTCTTTTTCTGTAGTAGGCTTATGTATTACTTCTGTTGTGGAGGAGTGATACAGGATATTGTTGTTAAATTGAGGATCTTGATAGTTTCCTGCAGCATAGCAAGTGAAATGATTGATCTCCATTTGAACTTCAGGATATGAGCAGTCGTCTTAACTTACCTCTTGGGTTCTTGCTCCCAGGGGTGGAATGCGTCTGTTGTGTGCTCTCCCAAATAAAGACAAGTTTAGATATATCTGAAAATGAATTTCTTGCATGAGATCTGAAGATAGCACTTTGCACGCAAAGTGCTTTGATCCCTTTCTTAAGGATTACTGTAAAGAGCAGTCTGCAGCTGCTGCCTTTGTGTGACTCAGTTGCTGTCTGCTCCTGGGGGTTCCTGGCTTATTTTAGATGAGTGAGGTAAAGCATAATTTAGAAAGGAGTTGGAATTGCAAAGCGAGGCTTCTGGTAGAGAAGTCTGCTCATAACCTGGATTCCATTCTTGTAAAGGTCAGTGACTGAGGCAGAGATTTGAGAGCAATATAGAGAGTAGGGTGCTGAGTCTTAAAACAGTGACAGACTGTCAGCATACGAAAAGAGAAAAGGTCCAGTTTGAAGTGTCAAAACACTTGGGTTTTAGAGTTCAAATGATTTTAGTTTCATCACCAAGGATGATAAAACTACTGAGCGGTTTTTGAATGTGTTCACACGTGCTCTTTGCCTTAAAGATGAGCTTTCTTCCTGGGTTAGATGATTCTAGTCACACTGCTCTGCTAAGAGCATGGAAAGCAGAGTTGGGTCAAGTTTTCTGTTTCCTTCTTTTTGTGGCAGGTGAATAAAACCTGAGTGTCCAGCACTCTAGCTGATACTGTCAGTAGTGTCTGGTATTTAAAATTCTTCAGGGTGTTCTGTGGTGTCCTGAAGTCAGCATTTCAGAATCAGCAGTTTCTACGTTGATGTTAGCTTGTCATCAGTTATCCTCTAGAGCATGTCTTTTCAAGGCATTCACAATGACAGATTACCAGATTTCAAACTTGTAGTTTTTCAGTCTTGAAATAGAAATTTTCATTTGAATCAACATGTTTGTTCACTCAGATGAACCAGTGCATAAAGTACACTAAAATTGCCTTTGGTACTTCAGCCATGAAGTCTAGCCTTGCAAGACTGAATTTCAGAGAAAACTGATTGTTCTAAGATTCTCATCATAGTTGTTCAAACTTTTAATTTGATGAGCACAAGCAAATGATGTGTTATTTCTCTGCCTGCAGGCAGAGGATATGTAAGAACAAGAAAATAGCATGGAAATGTTCAACTGTTGGTGTTATCTGTGTAACACAAAACCTATCAGCTGCCAGAGATGAATTGTAAGAACACAAAGTAATTTGAAGATGAAGTCATTGTCGTCTTGCACGATACTATCAAAGGTTAAGTTCTTCAAGCTATGTTTTATATGAGTGAGGAAAAAGACTAGATTTCATGGCACAGGATTTCAACTTTATGAACCTCAGTACAGGAAATACTTTCCTTGGTGCCAGTTTCTGCCCAAAATGAATAAGACTGATCTGTGTTGGAAAAATCTTTGGCACAAATAAGGGTTTTGGACTATAGCTAACTTGAGGGAAAAATGTTTTGCCATCATGTGTCTTAATTCTCTAATGCCAAACAGCATTTTTGCCCTTGAAGTATGCAAGTTGTGATTTCAAGAGACTAATGAATCCATATAGCTGCAGACTTGCTTCTCTGGAATCAGGACATCTATTGACCTTTCAACTAGACTAGATGCCTCCTTCTTAGAAATACTCTTCAAGCAATTAGATCTACTTCTTGTATGAATGTGGGAGAATTCTTCCTATTGAATACAATGCAACTATTGATTCTGGAATCCAAAATAAACCTGAACTTGAAGGCTCAAACACATCGAGCTTCATGTTTTCTAAGAGCTCTTTTTCTAGTCAGAGGGAACTGCTCTTTGTCAAATCACCTTGTTTATAATTTTGTGAGGAATTTCTTAAAGTCCAGATATAAAGTATCTCTATTCACATTTACCTTCCTTTAATCTCAAAACATCCAATCATCCAAGGGATTCTGGCAAAAAATACTCTGGAGAAGATACACTGCAGCATGTTAATAGTTTCAGGAAGGAGTCCTAGCCTTTTGTTTTTGGATGGCATATGCACATGAAATCAGGTCTGAGGAATGTGATGCTTTTTGAAGCCTTTTCCAGAAGAGCAGAGTGACATCAGAAACGTTGGAGAACTGCTCAAATCTGCAGCGGTGGCAGCACATGATACCATCAACTTTAAAGCCATTGAGGAAAGTGTGGAGTTGTAATTTCTCTGTGGGAGGAGTGGCATTTTACACTAGCATAAAGTCTTCTGTGTGATTTTTTGGGGGGGGCTTGGCTGGAGTGTAGTAAAAATACTCAGTAGCATCGTCAGAGTTTTTGCAAACTACTGAGTCCTGTTGGTAAAGCTATTTTTTGTCTTGTTCTTTGGATGCTTTTGGATTTTTTCTTCTTCTTGGGAATGCTGGGGAAGGGCTTTTTACAAGAGTATGTAGTAACAGGACAAGGGGAAATGGCTTAAACTGGAAAATGGTAGATTTGAACTAAATATTAGGAAGAAATTTCTCACTGTGAGGGTGGGGAGACACTGGAACAGGTTGCCCAGGGAAGTTACAGATGCCCTCTCCCTGGAGGCATTTAAGACCAGGCTGGATGGGACTTGGAGCAACCTGGTCTAGAGGGAGGTGTTCCTGCCTATGGCAGGGGGTTGGAACTAGATGATCTTAAAGGTCCCTTCCAACCCAAACCATTCTATGACCATATCTAGTATGGCTTCAACACGTAAGTGTGCTAGGCAGCTAAACTGCTTACTGGATAAACTCCTCATGCTTCCTCTGGAAGTCACACTCCCATTTTGATAGGTATAACACCACATACAAGTATGCTGGGATTAGCATTTGCTGCAACCATGATTTACTTCCTTTGGATTTTCGTGTCTGCTTTTCTTCTGAAAACATTTTCTGAAGAGCCTCTCACAAAAAATGATAAGCTGCCACCTCTTAGATGCTTCTTCATTCTAAAAGCAATGGGATGTTTGTGTGCTATTTGAGAAAATTCTACAAATGCAGAAATTCTTGAGATAAATGTTTTCTTTAATCTCTATCACCATTCACCCTACATATGTGGGTAGATTTAAATCACATAGTAGCTAGACTCATTTCAGGTTTATCATTGTAAGGAGCAGACTTCTGCATGGCAGGACGTGTCTGAAGTATCTGGTGCAGTAAAAATGCATCAAAAGATGGAAACCTGTTTGACAGTCACAGCAGCATGGCTGAGATAGTAGGAGCCCTGCACCTCCCCAGGTGCAGATTACAGACTTACCAAGAGCAGGTCTAAATACAGTGCTGTGTTTCCTCACTTTTGGCTGTAAGGTCCCACTAACTAGAATGGATAATCATTCCTCTCCCTAGAAGCAGACTGAGCATTTTGCTGTTTCATTACAAAGAAGCGCTAATGTTAGATGTTCTTATTCATACTCAATGATAAGACCAATCAGGAAGCAGGCCCAGGTGTGTGTGAACCGAGATGCCTGTGTCTGTGTGCTTGAGCTTGCCTGCAAGAGCTCATATGACAAAGGCTAATGTTCTTTGTGGGCACAGTGTGGTCAAATAAAGTATCTGAAATCATACAATTGGATTCCTTTTCTCCTGGTTTTAGGTGGCTGGATCAGATGTAAATCTTGTGATTCCCATTGCAGACTCATCTGACACACTTCTGTCTGAAGGTAGACAGTTAGGATATGATTAGTCTTGTTTCTTTGCTAGCTGGTGAAGAATTCTGGCTGATTAGCTCAGATTTCTGTACTGCAGGCATCTAAAGCTGGGTGAGAGAAATCCCGCTTGTAGCGTTTAGGAAAATATGTTTTTAAAATATCCTTCAGATCCTGGTGGACAAAAGAATATTATAGCCCTGTGCTTACTCTCCACATTGATGGGAGGTGCAGCCTTAGTTTTCTCATTTTCTGTCTTTTGAGGAAAGAGGAGGATGAGAGGAAAAAGGAGAGGGGGGAGAAATAAAGCAAACAACACAGACCTGTGCATTTAGTCAAATTTCTCACCCCTTACAAGTGTTGAAACCACAGCTGTCTTGCTTTCTTAGATCTGATACCAGACTGCCAAAGCTACTTAGGATTTTTGTCCAGGGCTTTTTACTTTTTTTTTTTTTTTTTGTCCTTGGAGTTTATGTAGGTGTTCACAAAAGCTGCCCTCAAACCAGTATTATGTATTTATAATTCATAGCTGGTGAATGTGACAGTAGATGCTACCTGTGTGTCTTGTGAAGGCAGGGGGAGTTTATTGTGAAATACCTACTTGATTGCTTGGGAAGTGATTGTTCCTGAGCAACTGAGGCAATACAATCTAACAGAGGTTCTAATTCTAAAGGCAATATCTTGTCCTTGGAAAAGATAGGAATGGTACCTTAGTTCTAAATCTTCTGGTAATAATATTGTTTGCTAAGGCAATTGTTGTGAGCTTTCATACTGTGACTTATTATTCTAGGTTAATCACTAGTTAGTCTGAGACAGTCGGTTTGGGAGCATTTGTGCTTCTGCAGAGTACTGTGCAAAATACTTGGGAACAGCAGTATTAACTACAATATTAACTTCTTATGTGATGCATAGTTTGGCTTCTTATTTCTCATGTACTTTGTGGTATGGGATTGCTGTCTGAACTTCACCATTTGCAAATACTACGTTTTGCAAAACACTGCACTGTCATGAAAGTAATCATTTTAGCTTGAAAACTGAAACAAAAGGTGATTTCTCAGTAAACTCATAAAAGAAAGTTTAGTGCAAAAGCAACTGCAAACTTCTGTTTTGGAAGCTTGGAAGTAGCAACAGTAACATGCTTGGTGTAGAGAGAGCACAGCTTACTGTCCAGTGTACTAGATACATTGACGAAGGAGTTAGTGACTAGCTTTATAGTGTGTAACTGAGATTGTTCTGTGAAAGTGTGAGTTTGATTTATTTATTTACAACTGCAGGGCATCTTGGAGTGAAAACATGTTTTTCGGTGATGGGTTTAGGTGCACCCTGCAAGGGAGGCCTGTACCTAATCAAGTGTCTTCAATACAGGCAGCTCATTTAATTTTAAGCTGTGTGGAACGTTTAACAGAACAGCTTTTTCTGGCTTCTATGTAAAGGTTTTGGAAATGCCTATGACTACAGCAAAAATATCTGTAGATAACACCATGCTGATGTTCTAAAATCACTCAAGGAATGATTCTTCTAGAAACAAACACCCAGCAGGTTGGAGCACAGGCTCCAGATGTGTTCTTTTCTTTGTCATGCAATAGCAGACAAATTCCAGAGTCAGTGCAAGTTAATTTCTCCTCTTTTAATTAAATTCTCATTTTTAAACACAGTAATTTTTTTAAAAATGTGTATCCTGGATGTGTGAGAGATGCTAGACAATCCTTCTCAAGCTAAAGGCAGTGTGACAAATTCTTGCACAATGTGCTAATACGAGACAGAGAGTGAGGGTTGAAAATGAAAGATGAAGCATGTTGACCCTCTGAACTCTGTAGTAAGTGTGTATGAAATTTTGTCTCTGTCAATATTTGTATTTTGAAATTGAAAGGAGGAGAGTGCAATGAACTCCGCTGTCATCTCATGCATTTCTGTTCATGCAGATCTAACTTTGTTCTGGAATAAGGAGCAAACTGTAAGATCAAAATGCTGTTTGGGATGTACGAAGTGGTGACTAACCAGAATTCTCAAATGTACTGCACTTCCAGGTCCTCCAAAGAGAGATCTTCCCGGGACAAAGAGCGTTCCAGAGATCGTGATAGAACATCGCGTGATAAAGATAGAAGCCCGAGAGAGAGATCGCCGCGGGATTTCAAAGACAGGAAACGTTCTTATGAAAGTGCTAATGGCCGATCAGAAGACCCAAGGAGCTCAGAGGAGCGTGAAGCAGGGGAGATATAACTGGCTGTATATTCACCCGATTTCTAGCTTCCTATGGAGTTGCATACTATGGTTTAGTTTACAGTTGTTCAAAGGGACGCCAGTGAGCAGTTTGAGATGCTGATCCAATAGGGTAGATGTACAGTATATAAAAGTGGTTAAAACTAAGTCAGAATTAAACCCCATTGATTTAACTATGCCTAAAGCTGGGTCCTGGACTTCCACCAAGTTGTAAAACTTTTCTGAAAGATTCCTCCTTATTCAGGACGACAGTTTTATGTACAAAGATGCAGATCTCAGTGTTTTTAATCTCCTTTCCAATACAAGTTAATGAACAAATTACGTTGTACTACTTGCCTTGGGTGCTTCTGAACCTTTATAAATTCTCCAATTCTGCTCCAGTCAAAACAGCAGCATTGAAAGGTTGTACTTGGGATTTTTTTTTGTTTGCTTTTTTTTGTAAGAGGGTGGGTGGATGGATATTAACTTTTATTCTGAAGTTATGTTCCCAGTGATATTTTTGTTGTTGTTGTTGTTTGGGAACCTAGGAATTGATTACAGTGGGAGCGTTTAGACAGGAATGTGTGCTGGAGAAAGCTGAAATGTCTTTTTACAGTGCCTATTTAGACTTGGAAATTGAACAGCTGTTGCATTACATCTTTTTTTATTTCTACTTAAATTTTGAAATCAAAGCCAGTCCCGTATCTGTACCATTTGATTGGTATGTGTTCAATATATTTGTTTTTTTCCATAAGGACTCTTTCTGCTTTTTCTTGTGGGGTGTAAATGGCACATCTTTAATTGTATTGAAACAAACAAAAAACAGCTACAAGCAGCGCAACAAACAAAACCTTAAGAACAAAAATAAAAAAAATAAAAAGGAAATCACACTGTCCAATAACTTAACGAGAATATATTGGTCTCTTAAGGTGATTCATGCTCTGGCAGAAGCAGTCTTTCTTTGTAGGATCCTGACTATTCTAAGATCATTAGAGGTAAAACCATGGAATTAAATTGATCGTGGCATAGCCACTAACTGCTTGATGACTTCATTTTCAAAAAGCAGCATTTATTGAGTCTGGGGCACAAGTCTTAGAGGAACAGCTGAGGGAACTGGGATTGTTTAGTCTGGAGAAGAGGAGGCTCAGAGGAAGCCTTACAGTTCTCTACAGTGACCTGAAAGGAGGTTGTGGTGAGGTGGGTTGGCCTTTTCTCCCACATGACTAGGAGTAGGACCAGAGGGGGTGGCCTCAGGTTGGCAGCAGAGAAGATTCAAGTTGGGTGTTAGGAAAAATGTCTCTGAAAGAATGGTCAGGCACTGGAATGGGCTGCCCAGGGAGGTGGTGGGGTCACCATCCCTGTTGGTGTTCAAGGAACATTTCAGTGTTGTACTGAGGGATGTGGGTTAGTGGGGAAATATTAGTGATGGGTGGATGGTAGAACTAGATGATCTTGAAGGTCTTTTCCAACCTTGGCTGATTCTATGATTCTGTGATTCAGGTACAAACTCTCTTTACCTCAAGGACTTGGCTGTGAATCAAATCAGTTACTCAGGTAGCTTCTACCTTCACTCAGAAGAAAGAAATTAGAATTTAGTATATCCTCCTTGAGGTGGCACCACTGAGGTACATAACAGCAGAAATGTTTGTTATGATATATTGGCATTTTTATCTGGTTCTAACGATATATGCCCTAATCAAAGGGCCTCTGGAGGCCAGCTAATCATAGCTGTATAATGCAGCTATAAATTCACTGTGTGCATTTCCTCCTCAGTATCTTTTTCACTGTGATCAGAACACATAGGTGATAATTGTCAAGCAGTAGATGACTGTGCAGCATTTTGGTGGCATCAAGCTAGAGCAGGGCCTTTACATCTCTGCGAGGACTTGTGTCCAACATGGTTCATACTCAACCACTGCATATTTGTGTCTTTTTAAGCTCCTGTGGAAGCAGTGTAATAACAATGGCTACCTACTTACCACGTCTTTACACTCACTTGAAATCTAAGTGTGAGTTTCCTTCCTAGGAATGTTTTGTGGCATCTGGTGTTGCCCAGCTGCATGGTAAATGTGAGTTACCAGTGTTCATCCCTCTGATGAACGCTTGCTAAAATCTGTTATCACACCATTATAATGGAGTTCTCACTGCTAGTGTGACAAAGGTGAAGTCATTTCTAAATGCATCTTGTATAGCAGAATTGCAGATGAGTGGATTGCCAACTCCTGCAATAACAACATTCCAGAAATACTGAGGACCTGTCTCCCCATGCAGGCCAGAGATGCTGTGCTTAGACAAGAAAGAAAAAAATCATACTGCTATTCAAAATACCACTCCTCTCTACCAAGTTCTGGATCATATGCCATCAGTTTTACAAATGCTTTTTGTTGTTGTTGTTAATTTTTTTTTTTAATTAAAGAAGAGTGTTTAGAGCTGAGCCTTCCATTATTTATAGGATCTCCTGGGGTGGGAAGCTTCACGATATCCAAGTGCCACACAAACATTAGGCAGATCAAAGGTAAATCACCACTTGTTCTGATTGGCGCGTGGAAACGTGCTTTCTCTTGGAAGTGAGGACTGAAGTGTGGTTTGGAATAGAACTGAGTTAAGGTGACTGATGGTTCCCTGTTCTGATGCAGTGGAACATCTGTCAGTGAGACTGCTTTGTTAACTGTGTCTGTGCAGATGATGGTTTTAAACCCTTCTGTGAGAACTGAGATCCCTTTGTATTCAGGAGGGAGAAGCCCTGAGCTTTTCATTATTTCTCTATTCTGCTGGACATTTGAGGGATGGTGTTGACTTACCGTAGTCTGGAAGATCAAAATGATTATGGAAGGGAACTGCTACATCATGTAATTGAGAGTTTTGACAGCAGTAGTGGTGTACTTTAGATAAAAAGGGAGGGGGGGGGGCTTCTTGTCTTTAAATATATCCTGGGTCCCATCTGTTTTGTACCAGTTCTGCCCCAGGGATATGGCAAGCTTTCAGTATTGCAGCAAGGTGCTTCCGCAGGGCAGGAAATGGCACCGTGTGTATTACTGCATGACTGGGAGGGTTCTGTAGTGGATGAAGTTGCAGTGAGCATAAAGCAAATGTAAGTGCAGAACGAGCCTTGGGCCAGAGGTGATGGCAGTGTGCAGCCCCAGGTGGGGCAGTGCAGCCTGTCTGTCCCACTGCTCCACCCCATGTTTCACAGGACACCTTCATTTACAGGCTGTTCTTAGTTCTGCAAGCAGGACAGGTTAGAGCTGCTCTGGAAGCAGTAGCTTATAAAAAGCATTTGTCGGACTTTCCATTGGTTTTGTATGGTTCTTTATTTTTGGTTTTGATCCTTTTTTTTCCCTACTTCTTGATTCATTTTTGCACTCCAGCCCACAAAAGCAGGAAACTATTGTGTGGGAGCTGGAAATACAGGGGAAGAGGGGAATGTGGGCATTCCCCATCCCTCCCTTGCTCTCCTCTTTCTCCTGTGTAGGCAGACAGGGAACATCAGTGGGCAGTTAGGAAGTTCTCCTGTGGCTTTGTCTCTGTGGACTCTCTGCCTCATGTTGCTGAGGTGACAGTGTTCCCCAGTGCCTTCCCCAGTTGTACTGGGAGAGGCATCAGCAGGGAGACTGACATGGGGATGGCAAGCACAGAATGTTCCTATTTCTGCTGTTTGTTGAGGAATCGAGTGGTTCAGTATAGAGTGCTGCTAGGCTCACTGCTATCCAACCATTGCTTGTTAGGTGCTGACCGTGTGCAGTCTGACTGCTGTAACTGTGCCATGGACAGGCTCAAATCCACTCTGCTGCACAGGCTGGAAGTGCTCTGGTGTGGCAGATCAGGTTACCCAAGCATCAGTAGTATCTGACAGCAAATTATCTCAGTATTAACTTTAGAAACATTAAGGAGAAAATCTCTGACATCCCCCTCTTCTAAGGCAGGATGTCGCCTGTATTGATTTGCCTGTGTTTCTTTCTATTCCCTGAGTTTCACCAAAGCTGCCCCTGCCGCAGGCCTTAAGGGAAGCAGTGGAAGGTCAGGGCCAAGCTGGATGGGGATTTGAGCAACCTGGTCTAGAGGGAGGTGTCCCTGCCTATAGCAAGGGATTGGAACTGGGTGATCTTAAAGGTCAGCAAAACTGAACTGTAACACATGTGTTCTTTCTACATTGCTGAGGTAATAACTGGAATCAGAAAGTGTTTTCTTGGCTCTACAAGATTGAATTTCCCTTCTACAGATGTTTTATTCCTTGGTAACTCCCTTACCCCCCCGCCCCTGCCCTGTACCACCAGCAGCCCCTCACTGTACCAGCTGCCACTCCGGCAGGGCCTGAATGAGAGAACGCACCAGCTTTCCTTTTGTTTATTGCGTTACAGTGAAGCAGAATGGCCTGTGGTTATTTGCAGTTATCAGCTGATGATTTCACCACGTCTAAGGAAAAGCAATTAAACACTTCCGGACTTGGTCAGTGCTGGAGTGTCAGGAGAAGCTGTGCAGGAGCTTAGTGCTGTTTGCCCTCCCCTGGGTGCATGGCCAGAGCAATCTGGGAGTTGCAGTGCAAAATCCAGGTGCTGGAGACATTCACCCCTGCCCAGGGGGATCCAGTGGTGACCACGTTCAGTATCAGAATCCTCTGTGCTGGAAGCTCCTCCAAGGCACCTCTCCCTGTGCTGGGGGACTGTTGCCTTGTCCAGGATGGGGCTTTCCCTGTGTCTTCTTCAGATATTACTCTTCCCCATGCTCAGAGCATCCCCCACTTCTCCCACCACAGTAGTTCAAAACCAAACCAACTCCTTTGTCTCTTAAATAATGACCTCTGCAAAGTCCATGACCCAGGAGATGCTCGAAAGCAGTTTCCCTCTCAAAATTGATGAGGATGGCAAGGTAGAGGCTGCTGGTTCCTCTCTGGGCTGAGGCTGCTGAAAGGAGCAAGTCTTCCAGAAACAGCAAGCTTTATATCTTGGTCTTCAAATGTGGTTTTCAGAGCCCATCCCCAGAGAACCCACCTGGAGCAGTGCAGCTGCGAAGCTCATCAGGATGCTGGCTTTGCATCTGTGGTTTTCATTTAACCATGGAAACTCAATCTTCTAAGGAAATTATTGACATTAACATCTATGTTACATAAGCCTTTTTTTTAATTATTTTTTTACTTTTTCATTCTCCAACTGTGGCTGGAGGCCCAAAAGCAGCAAATCAGTGCTGGTGAGAAGTCTGAAGAGCCTGAAGGTCACCTGCCCTCACCAACCCGCTTCTTTGTAGATGTTGTTCAGGTGAGTGCAGATCTCGTTGGTCACCTTCTCAAAGGAGGCTTTGCAGTCTCCACCAAATTTCTCCTCCATCAGTTGCAAGATAATGTCGCAGATGATCTAAACAGGGAGAAGGGAAGAAACGGTATGAACTTTCCTCCATATTAGAGGGAAATACATATTTTGAGATTTTTAGAGAACAGAGAAGGAGAACAAAATTCAGGAGTGTATAGCAGGCAGAATTAGAAAATTAGGTATGGAAAATTAGGTGCATTATAGAAGCCATCCCAAATTGCAGTCACTTCTGTGTTTTTTATGTACCCTGTTTCTGTGTAATTTTGGCTGCACCCATACACACAGCCACTTAAAGACTGCTTTACAAGACTGGTTCACTCAGTCCCTCCAACACGGGTGGTAGAGCTGCCCAAGTGTTGAGGAGCACCGCGCTGAATACCTATGTAATAGGTGACTTGTGGGATCATCTATCCTGCTCATCCACTGCCTGGTGCTCTGCAACAAGGAGCATTACGTGTCTTGATAGTTTCCGGACAGGTGGTATCATGTGAAGCGGTAATTTCTTTTCTGTGTTGCATTTCTTGTTTTGTATACATCTTTATTCTCAGTAAGGGTTCTTTCTAGGCAGAAATCCTCATTTAGTCTCTCATTCAATAGAAGTTGGATCTGCTACTTTGGAAACCACCCTCTTTGTGCCTGAGTGACCTCTGATGGAAGGTGCCTCTTTCTGCACTTTCTGCATTGTAGGGCAGATAACACAGAGACCTATGGACTCTGGTAGTGACGTCAGGTGGACTTGGGTGAACCATTTGGTCCTGTATGTATAATTCGTGTTGCTTCAGTGATGGCAGTGCCCTTGTCGTTGTTGATCAGCAGTCATAAAATCATAGAATGGCTTGGGTTGGAAGCAACTTCAAAGATCAAGAAGTTCTAAGCCCCTTGCCACAGGCAGGGCCACCAACCTCTAGATCTGGTACTAAAACCAGGCTGCCCGGGGCCCCATCCAACCTGGTCTTGAGCACCTCCAGGGACAGAGCATCTACAGCCTCTCTAGGCAGCCTGTGCCAGCACCTCACTACTGTCTCTGTGAAGTACTTCCCTCTGACATCTAATCTAAACCTTGAGCTTAAAACAGTAACTGCTGTCTTAGTTGGCCTGGGAAAGCTCAGTTCCTGTTACTAGAGAAAAACAGACACTATGGACTGAATTTCAGTGTAAGCTGCTTTTTTATGTCTTGTTATTAAATGACAAGTGTGTGGGAATCCTGTTGTGCTGAGTAAACCTGCTACAACTCATGGGCAGCTCTGTAGCTCCCAGCAGAGCTGACCTGCCTGCACAGCACCTGCTGCATGGCCTTCTTACCCACAGATACATGCCTGCAATCTTCCACCATCTTCCTCCACCGATGCTCTGAACTGTATATACACTTACACATACAAAGCCTGTTTTCCCCACTTCTTCCCCTCCAAAGGAAAGACACCATCCCATCACAACTCCATTCCCTGAGAAGATGACTCATAGCTCACCCTGAAATTTTTGGGGTCAATCTTGAGCTGGGTGGCATGTTTCTGGCCGAGCGGGTTCAGTACCCCAAGAAAAGCCTCAGTGTTGTCCAGATGTTGCACCAGGTCATTGATGGCACTGAAAACCCTCTTGCCATGGCCTCTGACCTGATCCGACTGTTTCATCTCTTCGGCGCTGTCCATGCCTTTGAAGTGTGTGAAATAGGACTTGGTGTCCGGGTGCTCGGTAAACATCCTGTTGAGAAAAGACATTTGGCCTAACTTTCAGACTGAGGCATCAATGCAGATGTGAATTCACATTCCAGGCCTTGTCTTATGTATTTACTGGCCTTTTCCTTTTTTTTTTTTTTTTTTTTTTTTAGAACAGCCCTGTCTTTCCCATGCATTTCTGTTCCCTTCCCATCCATGCGTGATTCCTGTACTCACAGCAGCCTGACTCCCTCCTTGTGTCTCCCCAGGGTACCTTCCTCCTCTCCCCATTTTAAAACCTACTGGCCCTGCTGCTAGTCTCTGATCTGCTGAGAGGTTTACTCACAGCAACTTGGCCAACTTTATTTTGGCTCCTGTCAGTTTCATTTTTTCATAAGGATGTGTAACTGATACTTCACAACCTAATACCAGGAGGAACATGGGAACTGTGTTATCTGCTTGAGAAAGCAGCTGAAGCTGTGCTATCTGCTCAAGGAAGTCAGCCTCCCCTGCCCTGCATTTATTCTGCTGTTTTGGAAGTGAACATCTCAGAGTCAGGTGGCGGTACAACCTACAGGGACATGGGAGCACATTTGGGCAGGGTAAATACAACAGTGCACAGTCATAAGGATGTTCTGGACAGCAGATAGTTCCACTTTTGTCTCAGTATCTATTTTCAGGGAGAAACCCAACTATCACTTTTCTTAGTTAATCACTTCCTGGAATCTGTCCCTGAGAATTTTTCTGCCAGTAGTAGATTATTGTTTGAGTTCTCTGCAATGCTTATTTTGTTTATTCTAAGGCAACATAGTTCAGTGCCACTCATAAAGGAATTGACTTTTTTTTTACAGTATGGCAACTAGAGTTATCTTGATCAAACCATTAAGAAATCAGTTTACTTTGTTGAGTAATCTAAGTATCCACCTGAAACAGCAATAGTAAATTCCCTATTGCATTTCATGGAATCAAAGGATGATTGAGGTGATTGTGCATCCCTGGGTCCATCTGCTCCAACTGCTGCTCATCAGGGCGCCCAGAGCAGAGTGCCCAGGGCCGTGTCCAAGAGGCTCTTGGAGATCTCCAAGGAGGAAACCCTACAAATTCTGAGCAGCCCACGCCAGTGCTCCCATCACCAGCACGACACAGAAGTGCCTGATGGTCAGAAGGAACGTCTGTGCTCCCATCTGTGTCCACTACCTCTTGTCCTGGCACCAGGCACCACTCTCCCTTCAGGTACTTGTACACACTGATAAGGTGTCCCCTGAGCCCTCTCCAGGCTGAACAGCCCCAGCTCTTTCAGCCTGTCCTTGCAGAAGCAATGCTTCAGCCCCTTCATCATCCTCATGGTCCTTTGCTAGATTCTCTCCAGTAGCTCCATCTCTCTCCTGTACTGGAGTGCCCAGAAATCCTGTAGAGGCAGAGCTGGGCCTATAGGGAAACTAGAGCAAAACCTTCTACAGCAAATGACCCTGGGCTGCCAAATGACTGGATGCCACCAACATTTCTAGTTGCATTTCTGAGGCTAACTGTCCTCAGGTTGCGTTGACCACAGTGGGAAGGAGCAGTGTTGAGCACATCTGTTGAGGCTTAGCTGGGTACAAGATGTGGCATACAAGGCAATGGTAGAAGTGTGCTAATAGGGTTATTTGGCGTGACCAGTGTGTATGGAGGTAATCTGAGCCCCTGTTGAGTGAGGGGTATGTGAAAGGTGAATAGGAGAAATGTGTTTATTATGGAAGAGGAGAAGAAAACAAGGTGAAGACTAAAGGAAGAAAGACCACAGGAGAGTACAGTACAATGAAACAGGTGAGCTCTGACTAGAAAGGCTGAAAAAGAATCAAAAGAGAACTATTGAGAATATAGAACTGAAAAAAATAATCATTAAAGTCATTCAGAGAAAAAGGAAAATAGGAAAATAGGGTCCGCGTTATTTCCTGTTCTATTTTATACCATGCATTATTTTATTTATCATAAATACATCACTCTTTATTGGGGGTTGGGAAGGAGGAGTGAAGAAACTGTTCCAGTCTCTCCTTCCTTTACCAGACCCCTTCTCCCTCCCTCTTACTTCTCTTTGTATGGATCACTCCTCTGCACCGTTTCCTCCTTGAAGTTGCACAATCCACAGCAAACCAAAATGTTCCCTGTGAGGCTGTGTCAAACACATTGAGATGTGCTTCAAGGTGGCAGCTCCATCCTTCTTGCTAGCCCCTGCGCTAGCGGTTAGATGGGCTCTTTCCTTACCTGATCAGCACTGCTGTCCCGTTGTCTTCAGCATCCACATAGATCTTTTCCCAGGCCCCACGGGCGCTCTGCACCTCCGCTTCAGAGAAGGACATAGTGGAGGAAGGGAGGAGAACACGGAGGCAGTGATGGGATGGTTCTGACCCAGGTCTCTCTTCAGGGCTCTCTAAATACTGCCTGGGGGATTTAAGAGATCATGAATGGACTGTTTGTCTCTGTTCCCATCGGTCACATTTCTGTCGGCTTTAGGGCTGCCTAATCGCCTTTAATCAGGAAAGAAATTAACCACATGAGGAGGGAGGCATAGCACTCCTGCCTGGAGTCTGAGGCCGGAGCAAAGATCTTCATGTCCAGGAGAGAAGGGAAAATAGGGGATTTTCAGTGGGGAAGAAAAAGATTGACTCTTCTCCCTTCCTACCCCCTACTTAATCCAGTGCTTGGCCTCTTTCTTCGATTTTCCTGCTTTGTCCTCGAGAATGTTGCTGTGCTCAGGGCACCCTGGTGCCCTGCCGTCCCAGCTTCCAGCCCTTCTGGCTCCTGCTCTCTGAAGATGCCCTTTCCAGCTCTGGCAACTCACTCCAGTCCTACTCTCGTGTCATGGCCACTTCTTCCTCACAGCCCTCTGCTCTGCTGTGGTTCACACTTTGGTCTTGGGACCAGGCAGATGGCAGACACCATTAAGGCTGAATGATATACTTTGATGGTGATGACAAAGCACCCATGGACAGCCAGGCTGTGGTACCTTGAAGGGCTGTGGCATTCTAAGGCAGCAGATGAACCAGTACAGGATGCTGGGCCTGCAGCAGGACCTTTCCACCCTAATTCTCCTGCTTTGTAGCTATGATCCTGTTCTGTCCCTGAGGCCTACAGGCTTGAAAGAGAGGAAGAGGTGAGGGGCAGGAGAACGGCTGACACACATGGGCTCATTATCATGACTGTCACTGGGAGAAGGAGGCCAAAAAACCTCGGATTATCCACATGGTGCCCAGGCTTAACCTCTGGCAGGAATGTGCTGGTTAAGCTCAGAGCACGCACACAAAATAGGGCTTAGGGGCCTAAGGAACCACCGCTGCTGGATGCGTGTGGAGACAAAGCCTCATTGTTTGGGATGGTGTGGGGGAGGGAAAGAGTGGGCATAGTGAGCAAGGCCAGCCCGGTGCCTGGGGCGGATGGAAAGGGATGGCTGCTACCTTACAGAGACCTATGAAGGCATGTAATAGAACTATCAAAGAATCATTGAGTTGGAAGGAGCCTACAAAAGCCATCTGGTGCAACTCCCCTGCAATGAGCAGGGACACCCACAGATTGATAGGGTGCTCAGAGCTCCTCTAGCCTGACCTCCAGGGACAGGGCATCCCCCACCTGTCTGTGCAACCTGCTCCAGTGCCTCACTGCCCCATCGCAGCTCTGCTGAGGGAGGAATTTGAAACGCTGAGTGAATGTAGAGGCGCTTAGCGCAGGGACAAGATAGCGTAGGTAGCCTATTTCTGGACTCTTTCATCTCACACCCTGTGCTTTTCCTTTTCTCTTTCCTGGTGGAGGTGAGAGCAATGCAGTGAGGTCCTTACAAATTCACAGCTGTGTGGCGGTGGGGCAGAAAGCACGGGTTGCTCCAGCTCCACCTCGTCACCCCATCTATGTCAGCATGCCCTGCTACTGCGTGCTGGGCCACCACATCTGCTCCTCGAGAAACTCAGGTATTACTTGCTTCCAAGGGCTTCACTGGAGCCAAGCACCCTCTTGTCAATGGTTTTTGGGCTGGTTCGGCCCGGTTCCGTGACTAGTGGGGTGGGGGGACCCATAGACCAAGGCCCAGGAAAGGGAAAAAGGGAGAAAGGGGGAAAAGGGTAGGGAGATGGGCCTAAAAACAAAACAGAGGCAGTGATTTGAAAATAAACAAATTTACTAAGATATCAGAATGTAGATGACACACTATAATATGACAGATTAGAATCAAAGCTAATAAAGCAATTAAATTAAAGTGTCTGAAATCCAAAGGCCTTGCTCTAATGCTGAAGTGAGATGTCTAGTCGGGCCGAGCAGAAGAGAATAAGGGACGGTCAAATGATCTGAATGGTTTTTATCTCTCCCTATGAGCAGAAACAGTAACAGAACAGTGAACCATCCTCTGTTGGATGTAGCTCTTCTCTTCTGGGACAGGTACACGGAATCGGAGCATTAACTCTTTATAACTCCCAGTACACTACATGATGTTATGATGTGGAATACTGATAACCAAAAATCATAAAATCATAACCAAAAATCATAAAAATCATAAAAAGATTTAGATTGGATGTCAGGGGGAAGTTCTTTACAGACAGCATGATGAGCTGCTGGAACAGGCTGCCCAGAGAAGTTCTGTCCCTGAAGGTGTTCAAGGGCAGGTTGGATGGGGCCCTGGGCAACCTGATCTAGTGCCAGATCTGGAGGTTGGTGGCCCTGCCTATGGCAGGAGGCTTGGAACTTGATGACCCTTGGAGTCCCTTCCAACTCAAGACATTCTATGGTGGTTCTATGATGATAATTATACAATGTGGCTGAAGGCTAAAAGAAACAGATATGGGCTGGTACTTGTGGGAGTTAGGCACCAGTCGAGAAGCATTGTATCACATACTGACAAGGTGCAGGTGATTCTACTGGTAGTACAGCAAAATGCAAGGAATCAAGGAATCAGAATTGCAAACTGTTTTACTTGTGTGAGAAGGAGGACAGATGATGGACTTCATGGTCCATTTGCCTTTCCATTGTGGCAGCTGGCACCTCCCACTTAAGCCGTGCTGCTCTAAGACTCAAGTATTTACACTGATAAAAAGTCTATTGTAATTGTCCGACTTTGTTTGGAAGTAACGTCAGTAGCAGTGGCTTTAAATTCAGTAAGCCCAAACTGAATATGCAGAACCAGTTTGCGTTTCCTCCCTAACTTTGTGTCTGGCATTGGTACTGTGCATGAACCAAGCAGTTCCAGCCCTTCCTCATCTACGTACTGTGCATCCTGCTTTTCTGTGGAATAAAAAGCAAACAATACGCTTGTCTGATCTGGTTCTATTGGTGTGAAAATATATTGGGCAGCTTCATTTATACTCACTGACTCCCCAGTTCCCACCAATTTCCAGAAGAGATTTTTGCAATAGACACGGCCATCAGCTTTTGAGACTCTTCGTTTACGGATGTCATGGATAGCTGCATCAAAGTCCCTACTTACAGATAGGCCATATGTCCGAGCACTGATTCTTGAAGTAATAATTTTTGGATTGATTCCAAATAAAACAGCCCCTTTTGCAATGGCAATCTGGGCCTCTAGTGGACAAAATATATGATATTTCTTACTAAAAGCCTGCCTGACCTCATGTCTCAGCATGACGCTGGATGCGAAGCCTCCCACAAGCAAAATGTACTGGACCTTGGCCATCTCAGGCTTGGCAAGGATTTCTCTCAAAGCAGCAATAATTTTTTGGATGCTATATTCAAAAAAGCTTTTCATTTTCTCGTATGTAATCATGATCATCCCATCACACCACACAGCCCCTGTTGTTTTTTCAAAGAAGCGGGAGATGCCCTTCTTTCTTTCTGCAAGTTTGGTCAAATTGTAATAGCAATGCAAGTAGACTGCCTCCCCCTCAGCAGAGCATTTCTGGAAGCTGAAGTCGTACATCATCCGTTGCCATTCGATAGGGTAGCTCTTCACGTATTCATCCCATACGCCGTCATCAAACACCTCCCTGAGAAACATACTGAAGTTTTCATCCACTCTGTTGCCTCCCCATCCACCTCCAGACGCCTTGTGTAACTCTTTCAGGCAATGGTTTTCTTGGATCTCGTGTACTGTGATGTCCACTGTGCCACCTACACAAACGCATGCACACACGTGAATGAAGTCAGATCTTCTCTCTAAATTACAGAAGATCCAGCCTTTAGAAGACCCATCCTCTCCTCCCGTTTTTCTGCTCCTCCACAAGACTTCATTAAGTGAGAAATAAAAATAAAAATTCCCGTGACAAGCATGGAAGTGGAGCCCACACTCTGGGACTGCACTGCAGTCCCCCTGCGTTCAGCACTGCAAAGCATCCATGCTCTGCACCCAGCAAATTTGTACTCATTGAGAAGGGAGAACATTATTACCTCCACAGTCAGCGACAACATACTGGATCCCAGGGGAGTCTTCAAACTTTCTCTTGTCACTGCCCTCTGCAAGAAACCCTTCCTGTGGAAGCTGTTTACACCAGAGTGATGCAGCCTCTGATTCCAGGGCAATAATCAGCTTCTCAGAAATCATGTCAGAGATAAGTCCTGCCTGAAATCACAAGAGAAGTATCAATTCAGGAAAGGTGGCAAGATCACTGCTGCACGGACACCATCTGCTAGTGAAACTGCGCTCACCCACCCTGAGGTAATGGTTCTTGCACTTCTGATTTCTGTGGGCTCAGTTCTGCACAGCCACAGGGGAAAGGGCAAAGCTGTTGTTACTGCCAGCTTGGGACATTTTCCTACATACATATCATGGGAGAGTTACCTTTCTGATACACAAAAACTCAAAATACAGACAGTCTAAGTAATGAGAAATTCCTCTTCCTTAATGACTAAAGAAATCTCAGAAGAGAACGTGAGAAGTGGGTTAACTACTGCTTTTACCTCTTTTGCTGCCAGCCGCATGAACTGCCTGGCAGCTGTGCTCCATATGGCTGGGACAGTAATAACCCAAGTGATTTCCTCAAGGTCACAAACGGTATTGGAAGAGGCTTCCTGGATAGTGTTCAGGGCATGTTGCTCCATGTAGCGCAGGCTTTCAGCGAAGACCAACAGGGCAGGAAGGGTCTTTCCATTGCTTGCTTCCAGCCTCATGTCAGAAGTGACTTTCTACAATTGAGAGAAAACAGTTAAAATGTCTCTGGGTTTGTATATGGCAGCCTCCAGAACTGTCCTGTCCCCTGTACATGAACAATGCACAAAGTGTGTTACAGAACAACGTCCTGTCTCCATACCTCAGTAAATTCCCCAGAATTACTTCAGTATGTGGCTAACAGAAATCTAACTGACACAGGTCTGCCATCAAACTGTGTAACATTTCAATAGGCAAAATACCAGGTTGTATAAAGACCCTGTAGGCCAACCTGAACAGTGGTGGGGAGAATTATTCTTTCTGTGTGACACGATACCACATTTCCCAAGCATGTGCATAGAGCCTTCAGATTGCTCATGTCTTTCTGTATGTGCAGTTAAAAAAGTGTACACAGGAAAAATGTGCATACAAATATCCATCTGTTCTGATTCAGTTTCTCTACAATATAATAGCTTGGTTTTTGGCCCTGTGTGTCTGCATGGGTGTACCCGAATCCTGAGGCAGATGGCTGCTCTAAACTCCCTCCATCAGTTCCTGGTTGCAGGTTCTGTCTAGAAGAAGTGGAAATATTTGCCTGCATCCAAAGACATTTTGGGAGCCAGCTTTCACCACATGTGTTTCTCTGTTCCGCTTTGGCAGTGATCAAAGTTGGCCCTACAGCACAAGGATCATAAACGAGACCACCAAATCCATCAACCTGGGATCTTCTACAGCCACACGTAGGCAGGTGAGGAGGCTGCCCAGCTAAAATAAGAAAGAACTGTGAGGTGGAATCTGTTCCGGAGGTGCAGCCGCTGCGGAGAAAGGGAATCTCTGTTTATTTTTGCTTGTAAACTCATTTCCTGTCACTGTTCCTGACTTGGTTAACAGAATAGGATATGTCCTCCATGGACGCTTTTTGTGGAGATTCAGAAATAGCTAACTGGGTTAGGTGTCTGGGAAGTGTTGTTTCCCTTTCTTGTTGTTGGGTTGCTCATTTCTGGGGGGGAGGGGGACTGGGGGTGGGGGTAGGGGTGAACTAAAATCTCTCTGAAGCCCTTCTGCCCTAAACGTGGCTAGGAGCCCATCACTCCACAGGTAACAACACCGCAGCAGACCACATCATTCACACCTTTCCTGCAGGGGGAAGTCTTCACAGATGCCTCCCATCTCCTTCCAAATCCAATCAGAGCTCATTGCTTAGCACTGGGAAATTCAGAGAGCAGATGAGACTTCTATCTGGGGCTCACCCTGTGCTCGGGGTTATTCCACGCTAACAAGCACACACAGAAAGACCTTCTGCAAACTCTCACAGTGGAGAAACACCAGTGTAGAGGATATCCACAGTAAAATAAAAAACACAGATCCAAAAAGAACCAGTAAAGGTAGGCAGTGGCCCTTAGAAAGCAAAAACTTCAATAGGCAAAAAGCAGGAAGAGGTGAAAGACCTGTGGGGCCCTGGAGCACGGACAAGGAAGCTCTAGAGTAGCATTATATTATTGTGAAGGTGATGAGACACAGGCACAGGTTGCCCAGCGAGGTTGTGGATGCCCCCCTCCCTGGAAACATTTAAGGCCAGGCTGGATGGGACTTTGAACAGCCTGGTCTAAAGGGAGGTGTCCCTGCCTATAGCAGGGGGGTTGGAACTGGACGGTCTTAAAGCTCCCTTCCAACCCAAACCATTCTGTGATTCTATGTTTGGCTGAACAAATCAACCCAGAAATGCTGTGAACAATTCTGAGCAAGCACAGAGCCTTCTGAGAGAAATGACAGCTGGACACCCATAAATTGGCTTCAGCATATCCCTTCAAGGGAGGGAGAGAGGCCAGCAGAAGTGCGTAACATGGAAGGAGCCCTGTCTACGACCCAGGAGCTGCCAAACTTCAAATCGTAGGACACTTCTATTGTTCCCTGCAGAAGACAATGAATATCACACAAATGAGGAGCCCATAATGCCTTTAGCTTGTGAAGAATGTATCTCATTTCTTCTTTCATTTGACAAAGTGCTCTTTGACTTCTCTGATCCTCACCAGACAGATTGCTCAGCTCCCTTCACCACTTCCTTTAGCCCACGTCCCTCCAATAAACAAACAGCCTTGACTCCTGTGAGCGCTCTACATACCCTGTTGTACAGGCTCATCTTGAAGTTCCGGAAGAAGTACCACTTGTGAGCTTCGCTGGCTGGCAAGCTCTTGTACTTCATCACAGCATCATAGCCAAATTTTGCGAACTCCTGATTCTCGTTGAACAGGATGCAGGTGGGCGTCTTCAAGGAACTGTGCCCATGCTCCGTTCCCCAGAACACCTGGCGGATTTGGTCTGTGCCTGAAGCAAGGGAAAAACAGTACCCACTGTAGGACGTGCCAAAATCTATAGAAACAACAAAGAGTGAACTGCTGGCCATAGCTGACAGCAGCACAGAGGAGCACAGATCTAGAGTTACAGAGGAATACAACTGGAATGAAAGTGATACTGCTCTGGCAGCAGCAAGAAGCCAGTCCACCCCTGTCCTGATTGCCTGGGGAGAGATAAGAGTGACTGCAATTACAAGAACAACTGCTATTTCCCGTAAAAAGGAGGAGCTGAAGCTCACTGCGAAACCAAGTGCCTGATTCTTGCAGTAGCTTCCTGTGCACACAGCAGCACAGTCCCTTGTGCTGCTGCTCATTCGGACAAACATTTCCTCCTGCTGTAAGTACATGGATGGATTTACGTGTAACAGCTACAGCCAACATGAGATGCCTGAAGGAGAGTGGACAGATGCTGATGCTAGAGTGGCGACTTCAGAAGACGTCAGGTATGTTGCACTGGGGTTGTCCCTGGGTACACTTACCATGTTTAACTCTAAGAGACCTGGGGGCTTGCAAAAAAAAGATCTGCAAACACTTCCTGGCCATGAAATATTTCAGTAAAAGCTTGATTTTCTACTTCATATCGGGTGGAACTTCCCTGTGCAATCACAGGGCCAGTTAGTCCTGCAATAGCATTCAGCTCCAAAGGCTAAGGCAGACATTATACGGATGTGAGAGAAAAAGAAATTGGAAAGAATCTTATGAGCAGCCTAACAGAACTAAGATCTCAGGAGCATCCTGTCCGTGCAGACTGTGTCCATGCTCCCTGTCCTTTGTTGTGAGGGGAAAGATTGATTGAAATGCAGATTTTATACTGAACTTTTGAACTCAATGAAAAACAGGTGTCCTCAGTTAAAGTCTGGAGATCAGGTGGTCTAGCTGAAAACCAACTCATGCCAGTAAACCGAAATCCATTTCAGCGAGAGAGGAATGGGAAAGTCATGGGAGAGAGGGGCACAACAGCTCCTTGCAGCAGTCATGCAGACATGGATTTGCAAAAACTGGTGCATAGGCTCTCCCTGATGCTGCCTTGCTGTGGGAGGGAGCTTGCTGTGTACTCTACCTGCGCTGCAGGAGCACCTGAGCTTGAAACTGTTAACTACAGTTAGCTGATGTTTGGGATTTTTATTACAAAACAGAGTACAGACAAAGTTAGAAACTGCCAAAACTGAACAGCATCCAGAGGTGTGCTGAACCATCGTGTGCCCTGGAGCCTGTACCCTGGCTCTGATCCATTCACCAGCATGGGTGATGCCATGGAGTATCTGCTCGTGGGGCTGGCTGCCTTTTAGAAGGTGAATCTTCAGAGTATGTCATCTTTTTTATTCTTCATTTTCAGAATTCCCTTTTTTTTTTTTTTTTTTTTTTTTTTTTTTCAGAAGAGAAACATTTAATATCCCACAGCAAATATCAATCTGTGGAAGCAATACTTCAGAGAGGGAGACATTAAAACCTGATGTGTCAGAAAGGCTGGAGCAGCTGGAAAAAGAATTTAGGTGAGTCTGGTGACCAGAAATTATCTTTTAAATACTCATTCTTCTGCTCTGAAATGATGGACTCCTGCAGTTTCGCCACTGTCCTTTGTGCTCCCAACCTTTATGGCAAGGGCTGTTAGAACAGTAGGTACCTCTGTGGCTGCAAAGGAAACTCAAGGGCTCTTTCCAGAGACAAAAACAGATGCTTTTTGACTGTTGCCTTCCCTGAGACTACCTAACTTGCTGAGGCTGGCAACACTGCCAATAAAAATACAACCCAGCTCATGTCTGGCCTTGTGCAGCCCTAGGACGGCCCTGCTGTGGTGCGTGTGGGCCAGAGCAGACACGTGATTAACCCTGCAAGCAAACAGGCAAGCAAGAAAACTGAGCAAGCAACAAACAAGCAAACAAGAAAAAACTGTGCTGTGTGGCAGCACGGTCTTAGTCACAAGTTGCAGATAAGGGGTGTAGAGAAGGCAGAGTTGCAGGTGGCATTGCTACTCCAGATGTGTTTTCAGCCATGTAACAGGGCTTGATCCATGTTGCAAAGTTGTGCTGACTGCATTGTGTTTTATCATTTCATTCTTCCTCGATGGACTGATATGCGGTGTGAACAGGTCTTACAGGGATTATTTTGAGACTCAACTACAATTTCTCCGGAAGTCCTGCAGGTGCTGTGATTATATGTATTAAGAATTTATACAAAGAGAAAATCATGATGTTGTTGTGACTTTTACTAAAACATATTCTAACTTTGGTTGTCAGAGCTCTGTTCTCCGAGGCACATCAAACTAACTTTCTTCTATTTGACTCTATTTGCATGGCCAGGCATAAGCTCCAAGGCAACTTTGTCTTGGAGTGCAGAGTACGTTGCCATGACACGTAAAAGGAAATCATCATGTTGTAATATAAGCTTTAGATTCCATATAATTACCTTGCTGAATAGGCAATGTCTGCATTAAGAAGATCCCCAAAGGTAAAGGCATGCACCCCAAAGGATCGGGAGGTGGTGAAGGCAATGCTGAAAACACTTTGAGTAGATATGCAGAGTCAGACAGGGGAATTTTGGGTGAAAGTTGCCCTCATGGGCTAAGAACACACTGATGGAAGACATTGGTGCTGGAATGGTGGAAAGAAAGAGGGATGCTGTTATTCAGGAAGAAAAAAAAAAAAAAAAAGAAATAGTAAATGAGTGATATTTGGAGTATAAAATGTGAATCCTCAATAACTATGGCCAGGAGGGAATAACTTCAATTGGTGTAGCTGGATTTCCAAACCATTCCTGAACACTGCTGTCATGGTTCTATGTTTTTTGTTTTTGTTTTTTTGTTTTTGGGTTTCAGTATTCCACATCAAAACATCATGTAGTGTACGGGACATTAAAGTGTCACTGCCCCAATCCCAGCTACCTATCCCTGTACATTACAGAAGTCACGGGATCTGGCCCTTCCGGGTGGGGGGGGCGCTCTCTTGCTGCCTGGCAGTGGGTGCTGGAGGGTGCTTTCCTGGCCGTTCCAAGCTTTTCAGGTTTGAATCGGTCCCGGGAACTCTCTCTCTCTCATCTTGTCTGATTTATTAATCTCAATTGCAATTAAATTGTATCTATTGTGTTATCTTGTATTCCGATATTATAGTAAAATAAGTTTTCCTCCATAGATTATTGCCGCTGTTCTTTTCCTCCCTTCCTTCCTTCCCATTTTTTTGGGACTGGGGTGGGGGGGGGAGGGCAGAGGCCTGTCGCCCCTGTCACGGGCATAGATTGATCTGGTCAAATCCGTGACAGATTTTTGGCGCCCAACGTGGGGCACGACTGCTTTTTAGCTTTTTGAACGAATCTCTTTTTCTCTCTGCTCTTAGAGAGCTTCGTTAGGGAGCATTATCAGTAGTTCAGGTTTCTGTGCTGGAAAACCTGACCTTGAAAGATTAGGCGTACTGCCAGTGTTCTGGGATATTTGTAAACTTTGAGCACTACTTAGTCTGGGCAGTGCCTTTTTTTTCTTTTTTTTTCTCTCCTCTTGTTAGCTTCAATTCATTAACCCTTACAGAAGTCACGGGATCTGGCCCTTCCGGGTGGGGGGGGCGCTCTCTTGCTGCCTGGCAGTGGGTGCTGGAGGGTGCGCTTCACGAATTTGCGTGTCATCCTTGCGCAGGGCCATGTCGCCCCTGTCACGGGCATAGATTGATCTGGTCAAATCCGTGACAACTGCACAGCTTTGTGCAGAAGAGGCTTTCCTGTTGGGATTTCAGTGAGGACAACTTGTGGTATTCTGAAGTTTCTGAATATGGTTGGAGTATCTTTAGGGCCATGAGAGGCTTTCTGATGTGCAGCTCTGTTTAGCCTGATAGTGAGGACAGTAAGTAGGAGAAACATTCACATATTCTGAAACCTAGGAGATTTCTTCAGGAGTATCTCAAAGTTTGAGACTTAAGCTGATGTCAGGCAAAGGTTCCCAGACTGTGGACATAGACTCAAATAATGGCCAAGTTTAGTTATTCTTGTCTCTGAGTTAGTTTGCCTAATTAAAGAAAGCTGTCAGATTACACCTCCCACATTCAGATCCCCATTCTTCATTTGTTCTCAGGTCTGTTTGATTAACATTGATAGCTTCTCACATCTTTAGGCAGATTGCTGCATCTGACCTTTGTATGAGGCAGGAGGCAAGCAGCTCTGACCCTCCCCACAACCAGAAACATGGGAGCTCTCAGGAGTTAACACTGGGTGTTTCTGAATTTGCTCATCCCTGTATTGTCCTTTCACCTAGAGACAGTCATTTTTCTCCAGAAAACATACTGCATTTAACACCTCCAAGTTTAGACTCCAGAAACAATATTTCTGCGTACAGTAATGAAGGTAATTTAATTGGCAGCTCATAGGCTTGATGGGATAATCCACAAGATCAAAATATTAATATGAGATGGTATAGTTTACTGTGAAGGGAGTGGAAAGAAACATGGGAGAAGAGGTCTCCTTTATATTAGAACTGTATGAGATCTACAACACAAAAATAAATATAACTTCTAAAAAACTCCAGTAAATGATAAATATATATATATATATATATATATATCACTTTCATGGTGTGAGTGTGCCACAGACCAAATACCTAGGCAAGTCTTCTTGCTGCCACTACCTGACCTGGGTTTATTCTTTCAAAAGAGCATTCTTTGACTCTTTAGACTCATCCACTGGAGGAAAAGTTGATTGAAATTACCCAGACATCTGTAGAGAAACAAATCCAAGAAAACAGAAAAACTCTGACAGGCTTGGGATGTTTGATGATAATGTTTTGAAGTTAAAGAAGAAAACTGTAGAAGTGATGAGATTCCAACCAGAGGAGAATACCTGTGTTTTTCTCAAGCCCATTGCTGTCGTCTTGTGTCACCTCTGATCCTTGTAACCCCACCTCCCTTTCTTCTACTCGAGGTAGCTCTGCCCTTGCTCTACGTCCTAGGTGGGAGCTTCTGGGGAGGTTATTTAGCTGGTTATGTGATGTCTTTCGTGGGTGCTCTACGCCTTCCCACCTGACAGCATTTTTATTGGAATTTGGGGGATTCAGTGGGGACAAGTCTACCATTATACCAGTATCCTATTACAAAGAAACACATCTCACAAAATGAACTTGTTGCAGTGCATCTTCTGGAAGCATCATCCAAAAAGAGGTTCCAGAGAAAGAAAAATATGAGAAGCTCCAAGAGAGGATCAGAGATCTAGAGGCACGGTAAGGTATTTGTTCACATTCCTGATGCAGTGTGTGCTCTTACACTGAAGAGCCATATAGCCAGATACTTCTTGTTTCCCCCAGTTCCCCTTAGAGACTCTTTCTGTCTTTTTTTTTTTTTTTTTTTTGCTCTGTTTTGTTTGAGAAGACAGCCTAGGCATCCTCTCCCCAGACTTTGGATTCTGATTGCTGGACGATAGTTTGCTTTGTCCTGGAAAGGAGATGTTCCCAGGGTGAATATGTTAATAAAAGGAATCAGCTGACAATGACATAAATACTGCTCTTTGATCATATTCTACTCTGACCATGCAAAAATGAACTGGTAAAGCAGTATTTCCCACACGAAAGCTGCTTGTTCTCTAGTATGGTACAGCTAGGAAATACGCTGTAGAAAATACGGCATTTATTCCGTAAAATAGTTACATTAATCCACCGTCTTATCTTAGCTAACTTTTTTTATACCTTCCTCATTCTAGAAACGAAAAGCTCTTGTCTAAAGTAGTGAGCATGCACAAGCAGTCAGAGAACTTGAATGACCCTTTTCGCTTGTCTGCTGTGCTGGATATGTATAGGATGCTTAAGCTACACGAATGGGGAAAATGCTGGAGCAGCTCAGCCCGTTTGTCCTATCCAAAGGCCAGCAACATAATTAAGGTTTGTTCATGTCCACTTTATCAATCTGAATCTTATCAAGTCGATATACTATAGCCAGTATACCAGGCTTTGAGCATTTAGTACTTCTGTATCAGCCAAGACTGGGCACTAACGAGACTACAAGCTCTGTTATTCCAGTCAAGCAGGGCCTGTGTAATGCTGTAGAGAGAAAAGTGACAGAGACTTCTTTCCTCCTGCCTTTCAGAAGAACACGTTCAAATCCCAGTCCCGTATCTCACCCATGTTAAGGAAAACATGATCCAATTTCCTTATGGCTGATACTTTAGGTACGGTATGGGAGATCCCAGTCTGACGGATGACCTCTGATCCTCCGAGTGTTTAAAGGAAAGTACCAAAATGGTAGAATTTGAAGGACAAGGGTGAGGTGAAGCATTTATTAGCACATGGATACTGAAGAATGGCCTTCAACATGCAAACAGCTCATAGAAATGTTTATTTCCCAGGTATTAAAGAAGTATTTCAGTCAATTAGGGATCCCGGAGTTTACTGATCAGATGTTCTCTTTACATTACAGAAGCTGTTTGATGCCTGTCAGAGAGATATTGAGAAGAGAAAAACTGGCACATTTAAAATCCTTGGCTTTCCACTTTCACATGATGCTGCGAATACCTGCAAACAAGTACTTAATATCTTTGTGTAACTGTGCCCAGCCAGTGGGATTACAGGGCTACCTTTATTTAGAGCTCAGCTTCTGCTAGGGATGCTGTTCAAAATATACTGGTAAGGACAGCAGGGAGAAGTTACAAGCTGAGAGGGATGGGGGAGTGGAAAGGCAAGTTTCAGCAACCCTTCTGTATCCCGCAGACACATGCAGTCCTGCATGTTAGAATTGTATCTGAGCACATTTACAAATGCAGAAAGCATTTCCCAGATGCACGTTGCTTTTATAGGATCTTCCTCCACAGTCTGAAGCTGGAGGCTTCTCTGTTTCTAATTGACATGATCTGAAAAACACAAACTCCCAGTGCTCAAGGAGTGAACTGCTCATGTCAACATGCTAACAGTCCGCTTTGTGCTGTGCTCGGTTTTTAGGAGCTGATGCCAGATATTATGAAACTCTTAAGATACGGCTATTATCATAACGACTTGGGCATTAACAAAATTATTGAGGTAAGCTAAGATAGATGCCAGGATTAAGGGGAGGGATTTAAGCTTCTGGCATGTCTATGCAGTTTGTTACAAAATGGAATATGTCTCGCTTCTGTTTGGAGTTTTTTTCCACTTGTAAGAGGGCCTTCCTGCCCAGATACTCCCCTATATTCCCATAGACACGGCCAGAGCTACACCTAACATTTTACCTCCCCAGCTCTGCATCAGGAGCAGGGGGGAGCAGCAAGACAGGCAGGGCAGGTGCCCTCATCAGCAAGGGTACAGTTCTACAAGACCAAAGCAAGGTGAGCAGAGCAGGTCTGGTGACAGTGATCAGGGTGAGACACAGAGAGGTGATCACCAACCTGGTAACAACCAGTGACAAAGCAAGCTGAGGCTGAGATGAGAAGTTGGTCTATGGGTCAGATGAAACAGCATAAAGCTGGGCACAGGCACCCTTCTGATCCTGAAGCAGCTCCTGTGCTGGGTGTGGGGGGCATGTGGGTTGTGGCCCCCAATGAGGCTTCCCATAATTTCTCATGTCGCTCCTGCAAGCTCTGCTGTTTTTTGCAGCAGTCTGATCCAAAGTTGTACAGCCATGCTGTATCAGAGCTGACTCTGTGCACAAGCAGTCAAACCCCTGGAGAGGCAGGGGAAAGCTTGCAGAAGCTGTTGGTGTGTTCAGAGCCCAGTTGCTATCCAAGTGAATTACAGTCCAATTTTTTTTCCCCCAAGAAATACAACTAGCAGCTTCATTCTTTTGCATCATGCTGGGCCCTTTCCAAATTTCAGCCTTGATAAGCTCTTTGTGAAGCTCTCTTGTATATGAGGAAATACAGACAGTTGCTGGATGTTGTTATGGTCTAGAAGCCAAGACTTAGTAAGCAGAAGGTCCTTTTTGGTGACACTGGGACCCCTGTCTGTCCCACTTCAGCTTTGACAAATGAACTTCAACACTTGGATGATGTGGGGCACATCTGCATCACAGAATGTGAGTAGGGAGGCAAGGTCCGCTCATCAAAGTCATACTATAAAGCTGTGAAAACTGTTCTTGATTTTCAGCATGCTGATGTTCCTCTGAAGAATATCGATCAAGAGCAATTTGCACTGAAGTGCTGTAGAGTTTTCTGTTTGCTGCTTCTTCAGGACTCACCAGTTAAGGCTGTGTGGAACATACGTGAATGCTCTCTTCAATATTTAGAGCACGTGGACCAGCAAGACTTAAAGTACTGTAGAGCACAGCTTCGAATTCTATGGCCCATGCTGATGAATGAAGTAAATGTCATTGAGAGAGGTGTAGTGTGGAATGGAAAGTAACAAGGCTTTATTGTCAAGCTTATACTTACATGACCATAAGAAGATTTGACCATAAGATTTGACCATAAGATTTGACCATATACTTACATGACCATAAGAAGCTGTTGTACAATTTGTTGCTTTTCTTTCTCCTGCCTGCTTTTCATATCTAGTTAAATGTTTCTGGCTTGGAACACCAAAAATAAACTAATATCAAACACCTATTAAAAAGCAAAAGTGTTTCCCTTGGTGGAGTGCATAAATTTTATCTAACTTTGATTGTCACTATCTCTAGACAGCATTTGTGTGGAAAGAGAACCTGTGTTTCTAGCCTACCTCATCTGTTCTTTGCAGATTCTTTTATGGCCTCAAGTTCCACTAGGGGAGGTTTAGGTTGGATATTAGGAAAACTTCTCCAAAAGAGTGGTCAGACACTGGAACAGGCTGCCCAGGGAGGTGGAGGAGGGTGGGACAAAGAAAGGCATTATGAAGAAAAGACCTTGCAAATGAGTAAACAAGCTTGGTAGCTATTTTCTCCATACACATCCACAGACAGAAATATGGTTACATTTTTCATTTATTTTCTCTGAATCCTCTTTAGAAACCAGTGAGATAACACTGGTGGGGAAACCACAGCAGCCTAATTTTGAAATACATAAGCTTACTCAGTAGGAAAGCTTAGAATGTAAAATACTTTGAAAAGATACTTTCTTTAATGAGGCATTAAATAAAAGTAACATGATAATAAACACAGCTACAAAAAGCAATGTGCTCAACCAGTGCTGAATACACAAGAAGCATCTCAAAATCACTGCCCCATATTAACATGCTGGTAGACGCTTTCAAGGAATTTGCTTTTTCACAAGTGGACAGGCCTGAACCCCCACAGCCAGCATCCCACAGACACTTTATTGTTGGGTTTCTAACAGCAATGTGTTATCTGAAACAACTCTGAGAACACAATTGCCACCCTGCCAAAGAAGATCCAGGGGAGAGCTGGGGCACAACAAGGCTTGGTGGCTGTGCTTCTCAGAAGGGTTGACCCTGTGATGAAGAGAGGTGATGAGCCAGCACTGTGCAAACAGGGCCTGCTTAGGAAGGGTTGGCAGGCTTTCTACACAAAGCCTTCCCCATTTTCAGGTTTCATTGAAAAGTCTGCAGACTTTCATACAACTTGGTCAATCTAATTCTCCAGGATTTCTCAAAGCTTTTGAAAAAATCTTTTACCACAGGCTCTCAAAGTATCTAAGCCATCATGGGGCAAGAGAAGGCCTATAACGAATAAATGATTGGCTAAAACACAGGGAAAAGAGGGTAAGAGTAAATGGAGAAAAGACACCTATGGAGTCTGGCAGAGTCTTTGTAGTTTAACAGGGTGGAGAGTGGCCTTGAAAAGAATGAGCAAGGAGGTTACAGTTTTCTAATATGAAATGATTTGGGACTATGAAGATGATCATAGTATCACAGAACGGTGGGGTTGGAAGAGACTTCAAAGCCACCCAGTCCCACCCCATGCCGTGGGCAGGGCTGCCACCCCCCAGCTCAGGCTGCCCAGGGCCGCATCCAACCTGGCCTTGAACCTCCAGGGATGGGGCACCCACAGCTCTCTGGGCAGCCTGTACAGTACCTCACTGCCCTCTGAATAAAGTATTTCCATCTAACTTCTAACGTAAATTTTCCCTCTTTCAATTTAAAGCCATTTCCCCTTCTTTACTATTAGATTGTGTAAAAAAATAGATCACCTCCTGCTTATAAGCTCCCTTCATGTACTGGAAGGCTGCATTGAGGTCTTCCTGAGCTTTCTCCTCTCCATACTGAACAAGCCCATCTCCCTCAGCCTGTCTTCATAGGAAAGGTTCTTCAGCCCTCTGTGCATCTTTATGACCTCCTCTGGACCCACTCCAACAGCTCCATATCTTTCTTGTGCTAAGGCCCCAGGCCTGGATGCTGAACTCCAGCTGGAGCCTTACAAAGGCAGAGCAGAGGGGGACAATCACCTCACTCACTCTGCTGGCCTTCTTTTGTGCAGCCCAAGATACTGTTGGCCTTCTGGGCTGCAAGTGCTTGCTGTTGGCTCATGCCCATGATGAAAGGACAGCAGAAGATTTCACACACTGAGTGACCGAGTGGCAATAAAATGGCCGAATTTTGGTGTGTATAAATGCAGCGATGCTTTTGGGGGGAAGAAATTCTCACTGCACAAACAAAAGACAAGCAGCAAAATGATGTAGCTTTGATAGATAGCTGCATGAAATCAGCAAGAGTGACTGAAAAATTAAATCCAGTATTAGGAAACATTGGCAAATGAGCAGGCAACAAGACAGAACACATCTGGATTTGCTGCTTGTCCCAACACTGGAAACTGGAAAAGGACTCCTCATCTGGAAGAGGAGTGAAAGTGGGCTGAAGCTGGGTGTGCACCGCCTTCGATTCCAAGAGCGAGACTGGCAGATGGAAGGGAAGCCAGCAAGAGAAGGTGGCAGTCCATGCTGGTGGGCTGCACTCCTTGCCAAAGGACACCGCGGTCATGCAGCTGTCACTGGGATCAAGGAGCCTCTCTGGGTGTCTGGGGGGACGAGCTCCACTGAGGCGATGAAGCAGACATGAGCAGCTGGCAGCGCACAATGAGGAAGTGCTGGAAATGCCCATTCTGATTTGATTCTCCCCCTGCTTGTGAATGCTGTTCTGGTTAACCTGGATTTCACCTGATCCAAAACGGTGCGGTTGGATTTCTCACGGGGGTCAGCACAGGGGGCAAGGAGCCTCACACTCAACCCTCCCGATTGTGCTGTCTCCCTGCAGGTTGGAAGCAAGACACAGGGGAGAAGCAGCTTGAATCTGAGCCGCTTGGGCTGCTTTTAATGCTCAGAGGGATTTGATGAAAGGAAGGTAGGTTTGCTTTGTAACATCAGGCTTGAACCGTTCGGGCTGCACCGCACCAGAGCGAACAGGCGGAGCTGCAGCCACACGCAGGGACACGTGGTCTCAGGGACAACGGACGCCGGGCAGCTCCCAGCCCCGCCCCGCAGCACAAAGCGGCTCCGCCTCAGCAGCCGCCCCCGCCAGATCTGTCATTGCTACGGCGCGCACAGGGGGTCGGGCAGATCATTGCACCTGGGCATCCCGCGAAGTAAGCGGGTCACCCGGGGACGACCTGTACCCGCGCAAAAATTCCTCTCACATCAGTGGTGAGGACCCGGGCGTCACCCCGGGTCGTTATTTTCCTTACTCATAAGTTTAAGGCATGAACCCAATGTCTCAGCCTTGCCAGCAGGGCCCTACGCTTGGCCTCTCGAGGTCAGGGCGAGCGGCCCTCCCTGCTCCTTAAGATCCTCCAGCTGTGCCCCCACTCTGTTCTTCCTTCCACTCGCTTCTCTCGCTGTTCTGAGTCGCCGTGGGCCGTAACGCGCCGGTACCGGTATGCAAATAAGAGCCGAAGCGCCGCGCGGGGTTGTGGGAGTGCTGCGCTCGCGCGCGCCCTCCCCCACCCCCTACGCGCTCGGGTGGGGCGGGGGCGGGAACGGGAACCGCCCGCCTTCAGAGCGGCGGAAGCGCCGTGATGTCACGTCCGCGGTTCGCTGGCTGCGTCTCATCGCTGGGCCCCGCGACAAGATGGCGGACCTGTCGTTAGACGAGCTCATACGGAAGCGCGGTGTGACGGTGAAGGGGAGGTGAGCGGCCGGGGGGCGGCGCCCCGGGCCCGGCGGCTGCAGGGGATCCATCTCTTTTCCTTTCGGGCAGTCCCGCTCTGGAGGCCGCTGGCGGTAGCCCGCCTCGGCGCGGCCCGGCCCTGCCCCGCGCTTCGTCTTCCCATTGGCTTAGGCGTCGCTCTGCAGGGCGGCGGTGGCCGTCGCTCAGGACCGGGCCGGGACCGATGCCACCCCGTCTGGGCCCGCTTAGCGGCTCGGTGGATGGGGCGGTGTGGGAGGTGCCGCACGCGTTGTGTCTGTTGGGATCAGCGCGGGGAAAGCGTCGGGTTGCAATGGCTCCGGCGAGGTTGTTGACTGCCCCTCGGCTCTCTGCGGCTTGGCCGGGATTCTCTGCCTCATTGTTTCAGAGCTTGTGTAGATGTAGGGAGCGCTACGTCTTCAGTGTGGAGAAGAGGAGGCTCGGGGGAGACCTTATTGCTCTCTATAACTACCTGAAGGGAGGTTGTTGTGAGCTGGGGGTCGGCATCTTCTCTTGCCTAATTGGTGATAGGACTAGAAGGAATGGAGAGATTTAGGCTGGACATTAGGAAATACTGCTTTTCTGAAAGAGTGGTCAGGCAGTGGAATGGGCTGCCGGGGGAGGTGTGGAGTCACCGACCCTGGAGGTGTTCAAGGAACAGTTGGATTTTGTGTTGAGGGCCATGATTTAGTACCATTGGTGATAGGTGGAGGGTTGGACTGGGTGATCTTGAAGATCTTTTCCAACCTTGGTGATTCTCTGATTCTGTATGGCTCTGCACTCTTTTGTATGACAGATGTCCTCCGTGTAGCCCAAACCATTTAGAGCAGCAATTGCAGTTCTTGCCTGCTCATGTGGTAGCTTTCCGTCCTCTTGTGGACTGTAGTTTTCTCCCCATCTGTGTTAGTTCTGATTTTGTTTTGTTTATTTAATGTTTGCTGAGGAGCAACCATTTATTTAGCAGGTCAGCGTTTACATGTCTGCAGTAGTATTTCAAAAGGCTTATGGTATAAAATGCCTCTAATCGTGTTGTAAACGAGGCCTTAGCTTTGTGCTTTCATTCATGTTATCCTCCATGTTTGGAACAGTCTTACACTGCTTAATATGCAGAACGCTGCCTTTCTTCTTTTTCACATCCTCCTTCACTTTCATTTCTCAAAGGAAATTTCTTCACTTTTTTTCTGTGAAACAGAAATACCTCAGCAGCGCTATAAGAACTTTTGTACCTTGCATTTCACTTGTTTTACATAGTTAGCTTAACTCATAAGATTTCTGAGGCAGCCAAGTTGCCTTTGGAAGGTTAGGCAAACAGAATAGACTTGTCAAATTGTATTACATGCTCTTTAGTGGTCTACATAAAATGATAACTCAAAAATCTTCAGCTGTAAAATATGCCAGCCCGTAAAATGTATGATGCAATAAGTTAAGTCAGAGCTTGTAGTGTTTGAAAGGGATGTTTGAAATTCTGTTGTATTTCAGGTGCAGTGGCACAAAATGGGTACAAATCCCAGAACAGTTTGTGCTGTTCCAGGGTGAGCAATTCTCCACAGAGAAGAATTGCTTATTAGGATAAACAAAGCGTTCAGAGAAGGTATAATCTTCAGTACAGAGTTTCCTAACTGAACACATCATTAACAGTCTAACTAATTCTGGCTTAAATGCTGGTACATGGATTTCTGGTTTTGCTTTGGCCTTTATGCTTATTAAAAAGAACCATTCATCAAGCTTTGTGCAGCACTCTAAATACTTTCAACTTTGTCGAATTAATGCTTTTTAAAATAGCAAGGGAAGTATTGCTTAGTGGTTGTTAGCTTTATGGGTATTTATTTCTTTATATTCTTCTGGAAATATTTTAATAAACAGTAATACTCCTGTCTTGTATATCTGGTGAGTTCTGGATGTGTGAGAGAGCAGCTGTAGGATTCTTAGCGAGGTAATGCTGTGGCACCTCAGGCCTGGCTTTCCAGTTTTGGATGCAGCATCTCTTTGAGTAGAGACATGGCAGTGCATGTTCAGTCTTTTCTATCTTTTCCACAGATCTCTCCACTGTTAATATGTGATGGTAAATAACGTTAAGCTTGTAGAGTTAGCTGAGTAAACACTGCAATTCAGTACCTAAAGGGAGCCTATAAACGGGAGGGGGGTCAATTCTTTGAAAGAGTAAATAACTGTGATTCTATAACAGCAGGACAAGGGGGAATGGTTTTAAGTTGAGGGAGGGAAGATTTAGGTTGGATGTCAGGGCGAAGCTCTTCACTATGTGAGTGGTGAGGTGCTGGAACAGGCTGCCCAGAGAGGCTGTGGATGCCCTGTCCCTGGAGGTGTTCAAGGCCAGATTGGATGGGGTCCTGGGCAGCCTGGTCTAGTATTAAATGGGGAGGTTGGTGGCCCTGCATGTGGCAGGGGGGTTGGAGATTCATGATCCTTGAGGTCCCTTCCAACCCTGGCCATTCTGTGATTCCATATGAAAAATTGTATCATCATTTGAATATATAGCATTAATCTTTTAGATATTAAATAAATTCTAGATAACTGATTTTAGGCTGAAGTACTGTGTGATGTGTTTCAGAAAGCAGATAAGCACCATGGCACTGTATCTTGTTTTGAATTTTTAGATAAGCTGACCTCAAGAATATTTTTCAATTCCTTGTAACTTTGTCATCTGCTTACAAGAAAGAAACTTTAAGAAAAGAAACAATCCTAAAACTTAACAAGGTATTTAAAGGAGGACCTGCCTTAATAATGAGATAATCTCCTTCCTTCGAGGAGGAGTTTGGGAAAAGTAAAGCAGACCTGTAACAGGAAGCTAGTTCCTGCTCCAGTACGTAATGGGCTGCTGCTTAGCAATACTTGTGTACAAACGTTGTTTGTCCTGTGGACTGTTGTAGTCTGTGTTCAGTTTTGTGATGAAAATGGTGTACTTAAAAAGTACAGACAACAGTTCTGTCAGTAGATGAAGGGAGAGGCAGCAATATTGAAAGTTGGTTTGCCTGGTGTGCCTTCTTGCTAGGAGAGAAGCAGTTTTGGGACTGCCTTGAACTGAGGTTGGTGCTTCTGCTTGTGCATTTTAAAAATCCGAGCCGTCTACCATCGCAGAAATCTGAGTTTGCTGCCCAGAAATCTTGAAATCAAATATAGTCCTATGTTTTCTTCATATTAAGGCGTATTGTTGTATTAGAAGAGATGTTTAGCAGAGCTGCTCACTCCTAATAATAGAAAATCTCTTTCTGTTCCTCCTCGTCTTCATAGGGTTCCCCAAAGTACTTAAGTTGTTGATGAACTTTATTTAAATCTGGTGTGTGTTTAGCTTGTCTATAGTCAGGCTCTTAAGTTTGTAAACGTGAGCTTAAGGATTTTGGAAAACAGTTCCTCAGCTATTTACATGCGGAGCAAAATCTGGCATGAAACAGCTTAGGAGCCGCACTGCTGTGTTTGGGGCATCAGACCTGGTTGGAGCTGTGTGCAGTAATAATGAGCTTCTGTTAGCAGTAGCACAAATACTTCTGTGGATACTGTAGCACGTCTTACAATGTCTGAAACCTTTTTTTGTTTGTTCGTTTTCAGGCTTAACACAAGGCCAGTATTTGGAGGTATTAGATCTCGCATTGGGATCCAGCAAAATATTTTAAGTAGATCATCACCAGCTGTCAACTTCCAGCGGACATTTGATGCTCGGCAGAAGATCGGCCTCACTGATGCCCGACACAAACTGGGAGTTAAAGATGCTCGTGAAAAACTGATTCAAAGGGACGCTCGGTTCAAAATAAAAGGGAAGGTGCAGGATGCTCGAGAGATGCTGAATTCCCGTAAGCAGCAAAGTGTTGCTGCTGAAAAGGTGACCAAAGTGGTGGATGCCAGAGAGAAGATCAGCTTGAAAAGGAACACTCCAGCTGCTATCAGCCCAACTATGGGGACAGTAAATCCAGCTGTGAAAATCACCAAGACTATCCAAGTAGGTCATGCAAGCCGCCTTTGAGCTCCTCAGTCATTCTACAGCAGTCCACTGAAAATAATAACACTTGTGTGAGCACGTTCCCTTGTTCACAACAGAAGTGATAGTGATACGGGTCAACCCAGTTTGTAGAGCAGGGTTCAGAATCTTTCTGGTGTCCTTGTGGCTGCTTAGGGTTTTTTGAAGAATCCAAGCTTTCAGTTGAATTTTTTGGCCCAATGAAATGGAAAGGAATGCTCTTTTCAGCACTAAAGTAGTTATTTTAGACTGTTATTTCTGTCCCCCCATGTAAAATCCGAAGAACTTTGCATCTTTTTGTCACAGTACTGTTTTGTGAGAGTCCGATGTGGTAGATTGCCCTGTCTAGACAGCTAATTCATCTTAGTGGTGAGACTTTAGAATATACAGCCGTGCTTGTATCTTGAAGCAGCTTGAAAATTGTGTGTGCCTTTTCACGGTTTCTGTTTCTACTCACCCACTTAGCAGGAAAATTCTGGCTTCCAGGGAATTCCTTGGATGTGTGATGCAGTCCTGCTGAGGTTTGGGTTTTATTCCAGCTGCAGTATAACCATTTGGTCACTGTGAGCTGCTGGTTTCCTTTGACTGATTTGAAAGTTCTGTGCTGTATGCACAGTAACTTGATTCTTACTTGATTTCTCAGGCTAGCATCTGTTAAGCCGTGTGTGTTACATACAGGGAGCAGAGGCAGAAGAGAAGTTTCCAGAATGTCAGGGTTGCTGCAGGAGGAGTGGCTGTGTTCCTCACCTCTTCAAGCATGTTGCAAGGATGAATCTCTAGTTCCTAGTTCACCTCTTCTTTTCCCTCCTCCGGAAGATGAGCAGTGTGCTTGCACATACCAGAACATCTCTGTCCTCATCAGTTTGAAAGCCCAGATGAGTTTTTTTCTGCTCTGCAGAAAACTACCCCTTGCCTCTTCAGATTTTACTGCTAAGGTGGGAACAAAAGGCTGGCCAAAGGAGGAGAGAGAACACTGTGGCAGTAGGAAGGGCTAATCACGGACCAATAGAGCAGTCTGCTCAATAGCCTCAAATTAGCAGGGTAATTAATACGTGTACTGTCCAGATCACTTCCAGTGGGAGTTGAACGCTGTTAGAAAGTATCTAGGTGTTCAAAAGGTTTCTGGAGACTTGCTTCTGCAGCAACTTGTTCTGGCCTGACTGAGCTGCTGCTTTTTTTTAATTATTTTTTGTTTAAATCACGTGGTTTGATCTGCATATTGTTATAAAAATGCTGTAGAATGATGTGATGATTGAGGCTATTGACAAAACCATGCACATAAGCAGTTATCTTAGGATTTTTTTTAAAGATTTATATTGAAATTCCAGATTGCCAGTGGGCTTCTTATGTTCCCAAACGTGGGAGCAGAATCAAACTGAAGTGTCTTGATCCAAGATGCAATCTGAAATTTTCACTGGTTGTACAAAGCATTTTTGTAGGACTTTATGCTCTGTAATTGGTAACTTCCAACGTTTTCAAAAACACAGAGGGTATTTTTGAGGTAACTGCAGGTTGTTTTCGGTTGCTGATGAGCGCAGCTGTGTTTCCTGACTACTTCTGTTGCACTTTCCCTGTGTTCACAGGGCAGCAGAGGAGACAGCCAAAGGGTCAGGTACACGATCTCATGCATCATTTTATTCTAGTACAGCTTATTCCAGCTCTAGTGTGAAGTGGCAGTATGTGCTTCTCCTCTGAAATGGATCTGAACAACCAAGTCATGTTGCATCCCAACTTGCTGAACTTAATGGAAATAGATATCTTTTCATTTATGTAGCATGGTAGAGATGTTGCTTGTTGATTTTACCCTCCTCCTGGTTTTGTATTTACGGCAATAAAAATTGATCAGTGCTGTCGCAGCTGGTAATAAATCCTCTTCTGATTTAACTTAGACTAAAATGCAAGTAAATTGAAAGGAAAGTTATCTGCGTGGCTGTGGATTTTTATTTCTTCAAGTGCAGGCATCTTGTATTTAACATTACAGCAGGCATTTTGCAGTATTACGTAACAGCTAAAACATGTTTGAAGAATGAGAAGGTAAATCTCATTTATGTGATGTCAGGTTATCAGTTACAGCTTCAGTCCCCTGAAATGAGGATTTGGTGGACTGCAGTGTTTGACGCTTTGGTTCTTTCTCTCCGATTGTAGCAGAAAGCTGCTGTTGTTCCTGGACACCCTCATCCAGCAGGAATGAGGATCAATGTGGTGAACAACCATACACATAAACAGGTGTGTGCTCTCTCTGTGTTTTTAACCTTTTATTTTTGGGGGTAGAGGTGAATAGAGAAAGCAGGAAGGTATCCATAAACATTGGCAGGTAAGGTAGGAAAGAAAAGAGAGTTTGGATGTTCTCTGACAGCTTGACGGTTATAGGCTGAAAACCTGATGGTGATCTTAACTGTTTTTTTATGAGCTCTCTGTGCTGCTATATCAAGCAGATTTTGTGTGAGGAAAACTCTAGAATTTGTGCTGTTTCTCCTGAGATCAGTTTTGAAGGACTTTGCCACGGCCCCCAAGCATTCAGCTGCCTTCCCCACCTTGGGTTCTTTCACAGGGATTATATTTATGTTGCATACTTGGTGTATGTGCATTCATAAACTGTGATATACTGACAAGCTGACACTGACACTATCGTGTCATTGCTTATTTTTTCCTCAATTGTGGTGACTTTATCTGTTTATCGCTGCGTTGACCTGCTGCCATGACTGTTCCCAGATGCTGTCACTTACTGCCTTTACGATTTGGACCTCGTTACAGTAAATCTTGAGCGTATTTCACTTTGTCTCTAATTCAAGTATATTGTCCAGATGGCTAGCATTTTTCCTAGTTTTCTGCAGAACTCTCCTATGTTATATCATTTTTGTTTGTTCGTTTTTCTTCATAGCACTTCTGTGGTTGTAACTACTTTTCTGTTTGTAAACCAGAATCTTCCAACCATGAAATCAACTTATTTTTCAAGTTATCGTTGCTAATCCATCCATTTGTTCTTCACTGTTCTGCTGAATTAGTGAAAAACTTTTAAGCTGTAACTTTCAGTGTTCTGTGCAGTGCCAGGTATGTCTAGACTTTTTTCTTAGATTTTCTTAGCAACATTATTGTTCAGAGCATACCAAAAAATATTTATGTAGGTGTTAGACTCAGTATTTTAAGCAGAGCTGTGGGCATTAAGTAGAAGTGGGAAGTAAATTACTCATTCAGTAAGCCTCATACTACAGTGTTTCTAGTGCCAGACAGGCGTGTGCTGTGCTGAGGAGAGCACACTGTTCAAAAGGAATGTTTAGTTCAGGCAGATTCAGCAAGCACCTGCTTAAACAAAATTAAAGAAATCATACTTATAAGCTTCAACTCTAGAGCTAGCAAGGAGTTAAAATGTAAGATGTTAAGGCTTTATTCTAGCAGTGTGGTTTCACGAGTGCTGAAGAGGTCTAGGGATTAGAGAACTCTCTATGTGGCTTCAATACACCTGGGGAAACAGCATTTCTAGGAAGGAAGTTTGATAGTACTTGAACTTACCTCATGGAATGGACTTGTATGCCTCTGGCTCTGTCCTGTAATTCTGAGGACAGAAGTGAAGTCCAAAGAGCTTGTGGATTTCTGAGCATGTAAACATTGTTTGCAATCCTAAATGTGATTACAAGTTGGGTGTTGATAGAGAGCAGCCCAGTGGAGAAGGTCTTGGGGTACTGATGAACGAGAAGCTCCAAATTGGCCACCAGTGTGTGCTTGTAGCCCAGACAGCAAACTGTATCTTAGGCTGCATTAAAGGAAATGTGAGCAGCAGGTCAAGGGAGGTGACTGACCTACTCTACTCCATTCATGTGATATCCCACCTGGAGCACTGCGTTCAGCTGTGAGACCTACTGTGTGAGAAAGACATGGGCCTGTTGGACCTGGTCTAGAGGGGTCATAAGGATGGTCAGAGGACTGGAGCACCTCTCCTACAATGGCAGGCTGGGAAAGTTGAGGTGGTTCTGCCTGGGAACAGAAGGCTCTAGGGAGACCTTGTTACAGCCTTTCAGAATTTAAGGGTGTCCTATAGGAAAAATGGGGAGGGACTCTTTTGGGGAGTTTAGTGTTAGGACAAGGTGTAACAGTTCTAAGGTAAATACAGGATGGATACAAGGAAGCAATTCTGTGTGGTGGGAGCATGATGAGAGTGGTGGCACTGCAACAAGCTGCCCAGAGAATTTGTTGGTGCCTCATCCTTGGATGTGTGCAAGGCCAAGTTGGGTGGGGTTTTGATCAACCTGACATAGTGGGAGGTGTTCTCACCCATGGCAGGGTTGAAACTAACTAGGTGGTCTTTAAGATCCTTTCTAACCGAAAACCATTCTGCGTTCGTTTCCTCATGTTACCACATGTCTTTTGAAAGTGATGAAGGCAGGAGAGAATTGCTTATTTGGGAAATGATGTCTAAATTAAATCTGCCTGTTTGTGAACTGTTACCTTGCTTCTTTTCAGGGTCTGTATGACATGGAAGATGATGATGAAAGTGTCTCCGCCCTTCCTAGCAAACAGATGAAGATCACCACCACAAACAGTTTCCTTCACAATGTGGTAAGGGATGATCTGAACAGTCCCCACCACACCGTACTCATATTGAGTGGATGCATAGGCTGCAGTTTTACAGGGTTTATGCTCTTTTGAAGTATGTCAACAGTGCTTTACTCTGAGATGTTTATTCCTCACCCCGCCCTTCTCTTTGTGCCAGTGCTTCCAGTGCTATTTTGGGAACAGGTTCCCTTTTAGGCTAACTGATTTTGTAGGCCTTTTGCAGCCAGAATGTGTGCTCTCTCCCTTTCTGGTAGGCACCTGCATGTTAACTTTTGATTTTCTTGTTGGGGAAGTGCAAGGGCGGCTTTCTACTGCTTTTATAGACTGGTTATCAGAGCAGGAAGTCACTTGCTATGCAAAATCAGAGTTGTCAGCTTGATGTTTCTGAAGAGTTACTGCTGTTTGTACTAGGGTAGCTCAATTTTTTGTGTGTGTAAATGAATTGTTAAATACTTGAGAATCATTGGACACATTTGAAAAAAAGTTTTTCCAAATTTGAACTGCACTGGTAATGTTCATTTAAGGAGGATGTGAGATTTAAGCATGGTGTTCTTTTGCAAGGGAAGTGCTCTTTTGAAGTAAACATGCTAAAAAAACCTCTCAGCTTTGAGACAACAATCGACTGAAGTCTTCAACACTGTGCAGTAGTTTTGAAACTGTGGAAGACATGTTGTTTTCAATGCTATCCTGTTGTTGGCGCTAGAAAAAGAGGGCCTACTTTTGCAGCCTACAGCTCTCATGGTTATTTTGTTCTCTTCTCCCATAGGCTGGGCTGAGTGGCAATAAGTTCTCTCTGTCCAAGACTGTTCCCCTGACTAAAGTGGTCCAGAATGATACGTACACAGCTCCTCCTGCACCTCCTTCCCCAATGAGGACAAAGGCCTTGACAAACATGTCCCGAACTTTGGTGACAAAGGAGGAGCCTCCAAAAGAGCCAGCACCTGTTGAGGTGAGCTCAGGGAAGTGGGATGTGCTTGTTAACATAAGTCTCTGAAACCTCTGAAGTTTGCTGTTTGTTGGTTTTTTGAGTAGTTTGCTTCTGCCAGGCTCCCACTTCTACCTGTGGGGCTACAACCTGTCCACCAAGAATTTAAAGCTTGTCTGAACATCATCCTCTCTGGTGCTTGAGAGACTGGGAATTCTCAGTGTGTCATACTTCATTCTAGCATAGGAGCACATGGCATGAGAGGAAACAGGGAAGATGCTACAGGAAGATGGCAGTTGTTATTTGGACAGCCTTTGGTGAATTCCACGTCCCTAGGAATTTTGCTGTAACACTATTGGTAATATAGTAACATAGTCTTCTACCTTCTGCTGTTAGCAAAGAGAAGAACAAGATTCTTCCAGACGTAGCTTCTTGCTTTCTCTGCAAGAACCTCTCAGGTACTTTGTAGACAGCCTGCCTGGAATTGCTTTGCCACACTTCCTGGTGCCAGGTACCGGTGTTTTCAGACAGGTTAGGTTCAACAAGCTCTCTGGAGGCTGGAGCCATACGTGAGGTTTGCTGGCTGGTTCAGAGTGTAGCTTAGATATGTTCTTAAAATGAAGGGGAGTCTGGCATAACTTGTGTCTATAGGTAGATTAACTTAGTGTTACTCTTGGAAATGGGATAGAAAAGTTACTTCAGAAACAAGTTAGCATGAAAAAGTAGCATTCTTTCATTCTAGGTGGTCTGGGCTTTTCCAAGCATCAATATTTCCCATTACTAGCTATAGTTTTCTCCTTTATGTATGTATGCCAACTTTCATAGGTATCCTTGTAGTGATTTTTATCTGCTGTGATGTCTGATTGCTGCATTTCTGACTTGTGTTTATTGTGTTGGCAGCTGGCCTTCAGTCCTTTGGAAGGCACAAAGATGACTGTAAACAATCTGCATCCTCGAGTCACTGAGGAAGACATTGTTGTGAGTATTGCTTACTGCGTTAAATCCCTTTATGGTGAATGCAGTGAGGAAAGATATGGTATGATTTTGCTTTACTTGTACAATCTGAGAGTTTCCTGTTCTGGGAGTGGGGTAGGCTGGGTTTGCCACTTAAAAAAAAATCTGGACTCAAGAAGGTGGTAGAAAAGGCCATTTCTAGGGTGTACTGAAGTACCTGATATCACCTAAACTTCATGCCAAGTGATTTTTAGTGTTTTCCTTGAACTTATACACAGGTGCAAATTACCTGGGTGCTTCTGTTCTCAGCAGACAAAGAACAAAAATGGTGTTCATGTGCCCGAGTACAGAGCCTTAAACACTTTTGCTCGTGTTGGTGCCATTATAGAGGTTTGTCCAGCCTGTATTACTTACTAATGCTCAGTGCTTAGCCATAGCAACCACATGAAGACAAGTTGCAGTGGTCAGATTCTGCCATGTGTTTACTGAGGAGGAGTGGGAATGTAGTTGGGAAACTGAGCCTTTCTCACCCATTGTTCCAGTGTACTTCTTTTGTGACCACAGTCACGACTAACGCTCTGCCCTCAGGAGTTGTTCTGTGTGTGCGGTGCTCTGAAGCGAGCCCGGCTGGTGCACCCAGGAGTGGCTGAGGTAGTCTTTGTGAAGAAAGAAGATGCAATCACAGCATATAAGAAATACAACAACAGATGCTTAGATGGTAAGTTTGAGCAGGGTTACATTGAAGGTGGATAAATCAACAAAAAAACGTTTTCTACTTCAGGAGAGAGTTTAAAAAGCATTTCAGTGCTCCTGTGCTGCCAAGAGAGGAAATGCAGGGAAATTGATTCAATAGCTGGACAACGTAATGCATGTTGGATATGTGCATAATTCATTTATGTAACGTTTAGAGAAAATCTTTTCCCAAAAAGAGAATGCTCAGAGATAGAGGCAGACTTCCAGTGATTCCATTGTTTTGACCTCCAGATCAAATTTCTGTTATTTCTAACCCAGTGCCAAGAGCTAGATTTCTTTAGGAATTAATGCTTAGAGGGTAGCTGCTTGCAGAGTACAAGCAAAACTAGTATCTGCAAAAGTCTCGAGCTGTAGTCAGGGACATTTTGAATGAGGCTTATAAAACAATTGCTGTCAGCTTCTCTGTAAACCTTGAACAATGCACTTCTTAGTCTGGATGTATCTGCATTTTGTTATAGACTGAAATTAGCTGTTAATTTCTAGCTGGAAATGGGTGCTGCTGCTTTCTCCGGATGAGTGGCAAGTTATGAATATCAAATGAAAAACAGACAGCTGAAAATGGTAGATTACTGTGCATCTATAAGGGCTTTTCACCAATACGTATTTTGTTAATTGGCGCAATTCTTCATACGGCACTGAGTGTTTCAGTGGCTCTTTTGCCACTGTGATTTTGTAAGAAAAGACATCAGCTATTCCTTCTTGTGCTTCCCTCCATGTGTGGAATCTGTTGCTTGCACTACTGCCTGTTGTATCTGGTGTTTTCCAAAACTGGGATGTTAAGATGAGGACTCTGTTTTTGTCTAGGTCAGCCAATGAAATGTAACCTTCACATGAATGGAAATGTCATCACCTCAGACCAGCCTATATTGCTGTAAGTGTCCTTTGGATACGGGAAAGAACCAAATGTATTTGCAGGTTCTGTTTGAGGAGAATCTGAGGGGGTGGTAGAAAAACTGTCGGCAAACTGTCCTCGGAATATTGTCTTAAACTGTGGCTCTTGGTTGAGTTGAGTGCAATATTGTTTCACTACATAATGTTCTCAGCACTGGGGTTCAAAATGAGTGTGAGATCAGGAAGTTCTTGTGTCCGAAAGTATGTTTAAAACATCAATGTCTTATAATGTGAGAACAGCAAACACAGGCGTTGTGTTAAATTCTATTTTATAATGAGAGGTTAAATGCTGTCTGTATGTTTGTTTAATCCTCCAGCCGATTGAGCGATACCCCTTCTGTGAAAAAGGAAGGGGAACCCCGCCGGACAAGTGCAAGTGCTGCATCAAATCCCCCAGCTGAGGTGGACCCTGATACCATCTTGAAGGCACTCTTCAAATCCTCAGGGGTCTCTGCATCTGTGCAGCCCACAGAATTCAAAATCAAACTCTGAGAAGGGGCAGTGAGCAGTGGACTGGAAAACTCGTTTAAGTTGGGGAATGAGAAAACTGCAGGAGTGCAGATTTTTGCATTTGTCTGCCTTGAAGATCTTTTTGTTTTCTATGATTGCTACCTTACTGTACAGTAGTGTTTCCTTTTGTGTGTGTACTTTCTGTTTTCATAGTTGGAGTTTTCTTCCACAATTTTTTTTCCAAGAGAATAACCTCCCCCTTCTGCCAGTAATAATATTACTAAGCATATACCATGTAACTCCCTCCTTTACTCCAAAGCCCCTAGTGGCCATTAAAAGTGCACATAGACTTTGAAGGAAGAGTTGGCAATCTCTTCTCTTCTGACCTACCTTTAACTAAAAGATGCATTCTCTTGATTTTCATCATGCAAGAACAGTGCATAGTCTGCACCAAGTACCAAATCAGGTGTGGTTGCATATAGGAATTGTGCCATCTTGCATCTTGGACTTAAATGCATTTAATTGCGTACGGTTTAATTCTGACTGCTGAATATTTTTCTGCTCGGCAGCTGTGATGTAGAGAAAATACATGAAAAACTGAGTTTCCCACTGCGTATAGCAGCCCGTGGAAGCTTTGGGCAGAATGGACATAAGCACAAGTGCAGCACCCATTTTGCACTGTTGTGCTATGGGAGGGATCCTTCAACTCTGGTAATACTGAAGGTGGGGGGAAAAAAGGCTCTGACATTTGTATAATCAATTTATTAGCCCTTCAGGGTGAGTGGAGTTGCTGTCTCCTTTCTGGTCTGAAAAACAACCAGGATTGTGTTTGGAGCTAGAGGACATCCTGGTGATTGTTCCCAGTATATTGCATTGCATCTTCCTGCTAATGCGGGGATGGTTTTTTTTTTCTTACCTTCTGACTTAACCAGTCTCCTTTTATGAAAAGGAAGGAGCTGGGGCCTTTTTCCAGTACTAGCATGTAAGCGGTCTTCACTTGCTTAAGAAAAATCACCTTTTTGAGAGATATATATTTGGGCAATGTTTGGCTGCTGTGCAGGCATGCAGCTTGCTTAGGTGGGTTTGGAGGATGAGTGCTGTGCTTCCTTGCTGCAAGGAGAGATTTTGGAGAGCAGGTAGTGCTCTGTAAGAGGAGACACTGGAGAGGAGTGCTACGCATGTGCTGTGTGAGCAGCAAGGACACAACTTTGGCCCATGAACATCCGTGATGCGCTACAGGCCACTAGGTGGCACTTCAGTACTTTGTCAGTACAGCGTTTTTGTCATGGATGTTTGAAGCCCCCGTAGCTCCATTTGTATTAGTTCAAATTATATTATAAGAGAGGAAAATATGCCACTGCTACAGTCTGGTTGGGATTTGAATTTGAGTCTTGGAGCTAGAAGACAGACCTAACCCACTCTTTTCAGGTCTGCTGAACTTCAGTGAACTTTCTGTAATCGTAGGTCCAGATCCCAATTCTTGGTCAACTCTGTGTTTCTTTTGCCTTCTTATTCTCTAGTAACTCTTTGCTCTATCTCGCTGGTACAAACCATTCCTTATCTCACACTGTCCCTCTTAGCCATGAAAATAACTGGGGACTTGACAGGACTTGTTTTTTCAGATTATTCTGTTTGGTTTGGAAATCTAGTAAAACACTAGTATTGGTGGGGTGCTTCATGTGACCAGCAGATGTTTGTAAGGGAGGGGTCTTAAGACAGGTGTTGTTCCTTTCCTTAGATCACCCACCAAACAATTGTGTTTTAATAAAAATTGGGGGGAGGGGGGAGAAATGTTAGGGCTGGAGAAGATTATGTATTATCTGTTTCTGAATAAACATTTGTTATACAGAGATTGGATTCTAAGCCTTTTTAGATGATGTAAAGCAACTGAAAATCAGTAGGTAAGAGTTCAATATTGAATCGAGCATGCTTTTTAAAAAATTTCAAATCTCTGATCTTGCTCCTGGTTCAGTAATACCATAGGCAGCTGGTAGTGTGAAGGAAGGGCAAGAGTATATGAATAAGAAAGTTGACATTTACTGATTTTGGTGATCTGGATTAGCTGATTGTTGTTGATAGGTACGATTTGTCCCCCCCACTTAGTTCTAATTTCTTTGTCACATGAAAGGAATGTCAATTTGTTATTGACAGACTAGTGATTTTCAGAAAGCAATTTAAAAAAATATTGCAGCTCTGAAGTCAGAGTACCCATTCCAGATAAGGTAGGGTGCTTTCATTATCAGCCAGATAATAAAAAATGAAGGCTGTGAAAATGTGAAGACTTCCACTGTAAGTGCATATCTTGTCTCTTCTGAAAGAATTGAGAGACTGAAACGTATTTTTCATTAATTAACATATGTCCATTACAAAAGCCAAATAGCAAGAAACTGCACTTCATAACTCACTGTTCAGTCATGCATTATTTGAGTTACCCGTGATAAATTATGATGATATTAACATACTTCCTTGGAAGATCTTGTGCTCTGATCTGTGCAGTAAATATTTTCTTTTAATTCTTCAAGTCAAAGATTGTCTAAACACCTCTCTATGGTTTATCCTATAGCAGGGTTCTGGTGTGTGTTGCTCTCCTGTTCCTACAGTCAGTTAACTCTAAAGTCACCCAAGCCTTTTAGCTCTTCATAGAGTGGCTTGATTTGGAAGGAACTGAAAGAGTAACCTGCAGTTAGTTCTAGGGTTGTTCAAACAGTTCGCCTTGCAGCTGTCAAATTTCTTCTTGCTGTCCTGGAATTATCATGCTATTCTTGTTCACATTCTGCTGAGCTCACCTACCACTTCTGACCTAACATCTGTGCATATTTGCCCTGATACAGCATGGTTTTATATGTATAATATACACATACATATATAAATAATTTATTTTTATTATTTCTAGGCTGCTAAGAGATTGTAAGCTTGTGTGTGAAATACTGACTGCTTGTACCAACACAATGCTAACAGGACAGGTAGGTGGTAGGTAATTTGTGATAGTGTTTCTCTATTTTCCTTTGCTTTTCAAGTATCTTCTAAAGCGACTGACAAGTTTGCCTGGTGTAGCTCTTGCATTTACCATTTCCTCTGGTAACATTCATTAGCTTGGATATCTGTTCAAGTCAGCTGTCCGTATTATTTCTTACTTTCACTAGCCTTTCACCTCATACGTCTTGATTCAAGATCTTTTGGAGCGTGCTCTCTTCCATTCCCATCATAAATACAGCTTCTTCTGTAAAGGTTGTCTTTTATGTTTCCCAATTGACAAGAGTCTTTAAGAATAGTTGTTCTTACTGTTCTCTTTTAGTGAGAGAATTTTATGTCTTTTTAGTATTTCTTCTTTTATTTGCCTTGCTAGGATTAAGCAAATTTGGCTGCTTTATACTGCTTTTGAGGTCTTCATTTCAGAACTGCTAAAAATAATGTCTGTGTGTAATAAGCTTCCTGTCAGAGCACATCATAATGCAGGGACTCTAGGTGTTATTTTTCTATATAAAATAATACTATATTTCCACAGTCCTTCACCAAGGATTTCTAGAGGAACTTAAGTGTAGAAATACCTCTGTCACCAAACTGTTGGGCAATATAACCCCTCCAGACAGATACTACTTTTGCCCAAGTGCCTCCTTTTAATCTTTTGTGCCTGGCTCAGTTATTTCCCATATCTGTGCCCCATTACCACATGGAGAAGGGGGGGGAAAAAAAAAAAAAAAAAAAAAAAAAAAAAAAAAAAAAAAAAAAAA